>NW_026652278.1:136162847-136741713 GCF_009828535.3 Hylobates moloch
CGGCCACCCATCGTCTGGGAAGTGAGGAGCGCCTCTGCCCGGCCACCTATCGTCTGGGAAGAAGTGAGGAGCGTCTCTGCCTGGCCGCCCCATCTGGGAGGTCTACCACGGAGGCCAGAAGCAATGTGGGGGCTGGACGTGGTGGCTCACGCCTGTGGTCCCGGCACTCTGGGGGGCGAGGCGGGTTGATCACTTCGGTCTAGGAGTTCGAGACCAGTCTGGCCAACATGGCGAAACATGAAAAATACAACAGACAAACCAACCAACCAACTCAGTGACAACAAAATAGGTCTACCCTGGAGTCATACTCTAATTTTTTCTATTTTCCTCCCTTTCTGATCCTTTATCCCACTTTCTTTTTCTTCCTCTTCCTTCTCCCTCTTCTTTGTCAAATAGAGGATTGAGTTATTATCACTGATCCATATAAAGTCCCTCTCTCATTTATTTTAACTCCCACCCCCCATTTTTATTCCCCGACTTCCCATGTGCAACCTTCCTAATATGTTTGATACGCATCTTTTTGTTTGTATGTATTTTTAGAAAATGTTTATTGTTTTTGTGTGCAAAAAAAAATTAATTAAAAAAAAAGAAAAAACTGAAATAAAAAAAAGAAAAAAAAATAGTTATAAAACATGCTTTTAAAATTGTTCTTCTTAACATGCTAGATACATTATCAAGAGGTTGAGACAAAATAGAGTCCACATAGTTGTTTAAATCAGAAGCAAATATTTATAAATAACTATATTCTTCTATATATGTTCCTAGTATAAAAGTGAAAAATGGGGGCTGGGTGCGGTGGCGCATGCCTGTAATCCCAGGATCAAATTTGGGAGGCTGAGGCAGGCAGATCACGAGGCCAAGAGATCGAGACCATCCTGGCCAACATGGTGAAATCCCGTCTCCACTAAAAATACAAAACTTAGCTGGGTATGGTGGCATGTGCCTGTAGTACCAGCTACTTGGGAGGCTGAGGCAGGAGAATCGCTTGAACCCAGGAGGTGGAGGGTGCTGTGCCAAGATTGCGCTATTGTACTCCAGCCTGGTGACAGAGTGAAACTCCATCTCAAAATAAGAAGTGAAAAATGTCCTCTGTATCAATGTTAACAGAATGCTAAAATGAAAGTTTTCGCAGAAGACTACAACAACAAAGACCATGTTTTGAAAGGATATATGAGAACTTAACGCATAACTTTCAGCAGATATGGTATAAAGTAAAATAAAATAAAACAAATAAAATAAAATAAAACAAGAAAGTCCGAGACGTCTGCTCATGAAGGTTAACTGCTACATGACTTGCCTTCCCACTACAGACAACTACAATACTGGAGAACATATCTGAAGCATCCACAGATGCTGAGCAACAGGCAGCACAGGCCTCTAGGTCCTGAGAGAAAGGAAATAAATGAGGTGAGCCCTACAAACAACTGGGTTTTCTGGCTGCAGGTAATTTCGGGACTGCAATGTGAAGAGGGAGACGCCAAAGAGAATCTAGCAGTCTACTGAATTGACAAGGAATAGGCTACACAAAGAAAAAACTCCAGAAATATGTGTGGGGTCCCCTTCATTCTATGCCTGAACACAATATGAACATGCATACAGCAAAACTTCACAAGGATAGGCAAAGAACAAGCACTGGGGAAAGAACAATTACTGGAAAGCAGTAAGCCAAACAATTTCCAGTGGTCACAGAGGACTAGGAATCATTAAAGCTCCCAATAATCGAAGTGGAAAGTCCTCTTCAAATACCTAAGACATTCATTTGACATCCCAGACGAGTCAAGCCTTAGTAATGAGGCTAATCTGCCCAAGAGAAATGATCTTAAAGAGTGGTCTGGGGACCTACGGAGGACCTCAAGACTCTTTCAGAGGATCAGCAAGGTCAGAACTATTTTTTTAATATTACTAAGATGTAATTTGTCTTTTTCAGAATCATTCTCTTATGAGTATGTAGTAGAGTTTTCCACAGGCTGACATGGGATATTGTAAAAGATTTAATGAACAAGCAGAAATGAGATTCCAGCTGTTTTTTGTGAACCAAAAAGGTTCACAAAAAATGTAAACAATGACACTCCTCACTATTTTTTGTGGTTGTTTATTTGGGAAGAGACAGTTGTTTTTCATAAAATTGTTATTTATGTTGTTAACAAATAATAGGTTAATTATTGTTATTTTTAGTGAATAACTAAATAATTTAAAGTCCCTAATTGATAATTTCTAAAATAGTAAATAATGAGATATATATATAAAGATTTCTGGAGTCCTCAATAAGAGTTTGAAGCAGTACTGAGACTAAAAAGTTTGAGAACTTCTGCTCTAAAGCAGGGCTTGGTAAGCTACAGCTGGCAGGCTAAATGTGGACCCTCACCTATTTTTGTAAATAAAATTTTATTGAAACCAAGTGACACTCCGTCATATACACAGTGTCTATGGGAGCTTTAACACTACAATGGCAAAGTTGAGCAACTGCAGCAGGACATATAAAGAAGTCTTACAGCTGAACAACAAAAAGACAACCCAGTGTAAAAAGGACTTTTTTAAATGACATCAGCACTTTAATTTTTCCATTTGTTCTACTTTTAAAAATAATGGGAAAATGCAATAAAGTAAATGCTTTTTTACAAAGATACCTAAGCTGCTGAAACGATAGTGCTACCAGGCAATAGGTCCTGTTGTTCACCTGTTACCTGATATTTTTTAAAAACCTAAAATTAATCCAAAGAGGTGATTAAGCAAAAGTATAAATGTCACAAAATTATAAAGTTTAAAATTTATGAACAGTGTAATTTGGGGAGGAGGGTAAATAAACTAATTTGTATGATTTGGCTTAAGCAATTTACATCCATACATATATTGGTATTTAAGTATACATAGGATTTTATTAAATTTATAAAGTACTTTCTGTTCAAAGTGCTTTAAATGATAATGGAGTTTATTGCTATCAATGTTTTCATTCAACCCAGGCTTTAGGAAATACAAGTTTTTTTAAATTTATAATTTATCTTTCATTATTAAACTATCAAAATTTCTCTTTAAAATGAAGCAAACCAGCACAACTTTTCAATATTTTTCTCAGCATTCTTGTGTCCTTTTCTATTTCAATAAATTTCTTTGTGACACAGAAATCATTTTAATATAATTAAAAATGTTGTATAATTGTTATTACCATGATAAAAATAGCAAGATTACATTTAATAAAATTTGTAGAAATTTTGATGAAGGCAGATCAAACAAAAGCACAAATTTTGCTTTGTTCCTAGTCAGTTTAATATTTCAGCATTTATCCTTTTAAATCAGCAAACAAGTACATTAGTCCACATAATCCATATTAAACTAAATTACTCCCCAATTTTCCTTAAAAAATTATTCCCAATTTTCCTTTAAAAATTATTAACAAATTTTGAAATTCTTCCCAAGAGAATTAGCCCTTTACAAATAGAAAATGATTCACTTTATAAAATATATAAAATATATATTATATAAAATAGAGAAGCAAAAAGCTTCTCTATTTTCCATTTAAGTACAAAATTACACATTCAAAGAACATTTCATTTTCTTATTATATTTTTTCCTTTCCCCTCTCTACCTTAGGACTTATTTCTCCTAACTGACAGGAAAAATTACCTCTCTTTTTGAGGAGGGCAGAGGGCTTTTTCCCTTCATTTATTTATGTAATAGGTAACAGTTTTTAATATATTCTATTCAAATTTTTATGAAGATCATTTCTTTGTAAGTTTTCTGCATGGCTGACAGAACAGCACCTTCATCCAAAGAAAAACCAAGAAATATGAAAATTTTCCAAATTAGATTTTCAATGTATGAGCCCTATGTGATACTTAACTGCTAGTGTGTCTATTCTTGCATTTGGAAAGATTTCATACTTTAAATTATGTTCATATTCTAACATTTAAAGCTATTTCACAAAAAAAGCATGCTAAACATTCAGCAAGTGAAGCATAATGTATTTTAATTACACCTAATCAGAACCATTAGGACTAAACATGAGCTTAGAGGATCATGTATCTAACCACCATCTATTCCAATAAATAGGTTCAAAATTTTTCTGACAGGTAGCAACTATTATTATCAAGCAGATAAATTATCTTTGATCAGTTCCAATTTTTAAAAGTTTTCTTTATACTAAGCCATAACTGGTCTTTGTGTAGCTCTTACCTTTTGGACGAAGTTTTTTCTTATGAGGTGACACACACAAAACATCTAATTCCTCCACAAAGTATAAATCCTTCAAATTACGGAAAGAAAGCTACCATGTCCCCCAAAGTTTTCGGCAGACCATATGTTCCAAATTTTTTTTTTTTATTACTGTTTGGCTTCAATCCCCTATTCTGACTACTCTCTTCTGAACATATCCTAGACCTTCTTTATCAGTGTTAGCAGGGGAAGCCGACATGGAATACAACACACCAGGAGCTCTTCATAGATTCTATGCTTACCTTATTGCATCCCAAAATCATACTAGCTTTGTTAGCAACCACATCACACTGTTAACTGAAACTAAACTCACTGTCAACTAAAACTGCATTTTATTTGAAAGATATTTATTTTTAGTTGAAAGATATTTATTATTTATTATTTATTATAATTAAGTAATTATTTATTATTACTAATAATTATTAATTAAAGATATAATATTATTATTATTTTATTTTTAGTTGAAAGATATTTATTTTTAGTTGAAAGATATTTATCTTTCACACTTCTGGCTCTGTCCTCCTTTCCCATCTTGAGTTTACACTCTTCAAAAGGAAGGAAGAGAAGTGGATTAAATGTAGAACTATAACTTTATATTACATTTATTATTTACTAATAAAGAGACTAGTACCTAACTTTTATTTTAATTTTAGCAACCATCTTAAATAAAACTTTTATTTAAAAAGAATCTCAGGGTTGATCAGAGCCAAGATGGCCAACTAGATGCAGCCAGGAAGAGCTTCATTCACCAAGAGACCAGACCATCAAGAAGATAGGCATACTCTAAGCAGACTGTCAGAAGGAAGGCATTGAGAATGGACAGAGGGACGACCAAACAGACCCTGGGCTGAAAGGGGAGTAAGCTAGGAATCCTGAATGGGGTTGCTGAGCACCAGGACTCATTTCTGGCCTGAGCAGCTCCTGGGGAAGAAATTAATTAAATAGGTGTGGAGTAGTCCACTCTCACCATGTATCTCCAGGATTCTAGCGGCAAGAGGCCCCACAACCCCCACGGGCATCTGAACCAGCAGTGAGTGCTGCTTAGAGAGTTAGCAGGCACAGGACCCCAGCCTGTGTGGAGCCCAGAGGGTTTGGCATGGAAATGGCTACAGTAGAGCACAGCCAGGGATGCCTGTCCCTTAAGGCTTGTCATGTACCTCTAGGTGGCTTTGGCCTTTGTTGATTGTTGGACCTGCACAAGATAGGGCTATCTTATCCATGGGACGAGCCAGTCTGATCTGAGCAACACTTTTTCTGCCAGTCTCTCCCAGGGTCCCTGCTTCGCCATGTCTGACTGCAGCACAGCCTCAGATTACCTACTGGGGTGCTTCCCAGCGGCCACTGCCATAGCTTTTTCACCAACAGACCCCAATAAACCATCAGAAAGCTTTCGCAGATGGGCTGCTGCCAGCATACATTAGCCCACAGACTTCCCCTGACTGCTTTGACTGCACTCCTCATTGGAGTGTTGTTGCCAGCAGACTGGAAACACCGTGGCCCCTCCAGTACAGCAGTTGCTTATCTTGAAGGGCCAGAGAACAAGGTTTTGAGTCTGTTAAAGGCCCTCTGGATTACAGCATGCAACCCATGAGTGCTGAGCTGAGCCTTGGTACCCTGAAATCATCCAGAAATGAAGCCAGTCAACTAAACCCAACTTGTACCACAGTCAAACCCTCGATGACATCAAAGAAGATAAAAGCAAAAAAGTCCCATCTAAAGGACAGCAACTTCAAAGATTAAAGGAACATTTTCCCACACAGATGAGAAAGAACCACAGCAAGAATTCTGGCAAGTCTAAAAGACAGAGTGTCTTCTTATCTCCAAATGAGCACACTAGTTGCCCAGCAATGGTTCTTAACCGGATTGAAATGACAGAAATGACAGACATTTGGAATTCAGAATTCAGAATCTGGATGGCAGTGAAGAATATTAAGATGCAGATAGAAGTTGAAACCCAATCCAAGGAATCTAAGGAATCCAGTAAAATGAATCAAGAGCTGAAAGACGAAATAGCTATTTTAAGAAAGAACCAAACTCATCTGATAGAGCTGAAAAACTCACTACAAGGATTTCATAATACATTCAGAAGTGTTAACAGCAGTACACACCAAGCTGAGGAAAGAATCTCAGAGCGCAAAGACTGGTTCTTCAAATCAATTCCGCTAGACAAAAATAAAAAAGAATTTGCCAGGCACAGTGGCTCACGCCTGTAATCCCAGCACTTTGGGAGGCCGAGGCGGGCGGATGACGAGGTCAGGTGATCGAGACCATCCTGGCTAAAACGGTGAAACCCTGTCTCTACTAAAAATACAAAAAATTAGGTGGGCATGGTGGCAGGCGCCTGTAGTCCCAGCTACTCGGGAGGCTGAGGCAGGAGAATGGTGTCAACCCGGGAGGCGGAGCTTGCAGTGAGCTGAGATCGGGCCACTGCACTCCAGCCTGGGCGACAGAGCGAGACTCTGTCTCAAAAAAATAAATGAATAAAATAAAATAAAAAAGAATTTTTTAAAAAATTAGCAAAACCTCTGAGAAATACATTATGTAAAGAGACCAAACCTACAACTCATTGGGGTCCCCGAAAGAGAGGGAGAAACAACAAGCAAATCGGAAAATATATTTGAGGATATTGTCCACGAAAATTTCCCCAACCTCGCTAAAGAGGTCAACATTCAAATTCAGGAAATTCAGAGAACCCCAGAGTATATGAAAGAGTTAGTATCAACCCTACTGAAACGACTGCAAAAAACTGAGAAGGAAGGACTCCTCCCTAACTCATTCTATAAGGCCAGCATCACTCTGATACCAAAACTTGGCAGAGACCCAGTAAAAGAAAAAACCTCAGGCCAATATTCTTGATGAACATTGACACAAAAATCCTCAATAACATACTAGCAAACTGAAACCAGCAGCACATCAAAAAAAGGCTAATCCACCACAATCAAGTAGGCTTTATTCCTGGGATGTAAGATAGGCTCCACATATGCAAATCAATAAATGTCATTCATCACATAAATAGAACTAAAAACAAAAACCATATCATCATCTCAAGAGATGCAGAAAAGGCTTTCAATAAAATTCAACATCTCTTCATGTTAAAAATCCTCAACAAACTAGGCATTGATGGATCATAATTCAAAATAATAAGGGCCATCTATGACAAACCCACAGACAATATCATACCGAGCAAAAACTGGAAGGAAGCATTCCCCTTAAGAACCAGAACAAGACAAGGATGCCCACTCTCACTTCTATTCAACATAGTTCTAGAGGTCCTAGCCACAGCAATCAGGCAAGAGAAAAAATAAAAGGCATTCAAATAGGAAGAGAGGAAGTCAAACTATCTCTGTTTGCAGACAATATAATTCTACACCTAGAAAACCCCATACTCTCTGCCCAAAGACTCCTAGATCTGATGAACAACTTCAGCAAAGTTTCAGGATACAAAATCAATATACAAAAATCAATAGCATTTCTATATACCAATAACATACAAGCTGAGTGCCAAATCAAGAACACAATTCCACTTAAAACAGCCACAAAAAAAAAATAAAATACCTGGGAATACAGCTAACCAAGGAGGCAAAAGATCTCTACAAGAATTACAAAACACTGCTGAAGGAAATCAGAGATGACACAAACAAATGGAAAAACATCCCATGCTCATGGATAGGAAGAATCAATATTGTTTAAAAAAAAATGGTCATAACTGCCCAAAGCAATTTATAGATTCAATGCTATTCCAATCAAACTACTGACAGTTTTCACAGAATTAGAGAACTATTCTAATATTCAAAATAATAAGGGCCATCTATGACAAACCCACAGACAACATCATACTGAGCAAAAACTGGAACCAAAAAAGAGCCTCAATAGCCAAAGCAATACTAAGCAAAAAGAACAAAGCTAGAGGCATCACACTACCCAACTTCAAACTACACTTCAAAACAACAGTAGCCAAAAGAGCATGGTACTGGTACAAAAACAGACACAGAGACCAATGGAACAGGTTAGAGAATCCAGAAATAAAGCTGCACATCTATAACCATCTGTTCTTCAACAAAGTTGGCAATAACAAGCAATGGGGAAGGAACTCCCTATTCAATAAATTGTACAGGTATAACTGGCTAGCCATATGCAGAAGACTGAAATCAGACCCCTCCCTTTCACCATATACAAAAATCAACTCAAGATTTATAAAAGAGCTAAATGTAAAACCTACAACTATAAAAACCCAGGTAGAAAACCTAGGAAATACCTAGAAATACCTAGAACATAGGACCTAATAAAGACTTCATGACAAAAACTCCAAAAGCACTTAAAACAAAAATGTAAATTGACAAGTGGGACCTAATTAAACCAAAGAGCTTCAGCACAGTGAAAGAAACTATTAACAGAGTAAACAGACAACCTATAAGATGGGAAAAAATATTTGCAAACTATGCATCTGACAAAGGTCTAATATCCAGAATCTATAAGGAACTTAAATTTACAAGAAAAAAGCAACTCTATTAAAAAATGGGCAAAGGACATGAACAGACATTCCTCAAAAGTAGACATACAGCCAACAAGCATATGAAAAGGTGGTCAACCTCACTAATCACTAGAGAAATACAAATCAAAACCACAATGAGATACCATTTCACACACAAGTTGGAATGTTTATTACTAAAAAGTCAAAAAAAAATAACAGATGCTGGTAAAGTTGTGAAAAAAAGGGAATGCTTATACACTGCTGGTGGTAATGTAAATTAGTTCAGCCACTGTGGAAAGCAGTTTGGAGATTTCTCAAAGAATTTAAAACATAACTACTATTCGACCAAGCAATCCCATTACTGGGTATATATCCAAAGGGATTTAAATCATTTCACCATGAGACAAATGCACACATATGTTGATGGCAGCACTATGCGCAATAGTAAAGACATGGAATCAACCTAGATGCCCATCAACAGTGGATTGGATAAAGAAAATATGGTAAACATACACCATGGAACACCACACAATCATAAAAAAGAATGAAATCATGTCCTTTGAAGCAGCATGGATGCAGGCATCCTAAGAGAACACAGAAACAAAACCAAATATTGCATGTTCTCACTTATAAGTGGGAACTAAACATTGAATACATGGCTGGGTGTGGTGGCTCACACGTATAATCCCAGCACTTTGGGAGGTCGAGGCAGGTAGATCACCTGATGTCAGGAGTTTGAGACCAGCCTGGCCAACATGGTGAAACCTTATCTCTACTAAAAATATAAAAATTAGCTGGGCGTGGTGGCAGGCACCTGTAATCCCAGCTACTCGGGATCCTGAGGCAGGAGAATCGCTTGAACCTGGGAGGGAGAGGTTGCAGTGAGCAGAGATCACGCTACTGCGCTCCAGCCTGGGCAACAGAGAGAGCCTCCATCTCAAAAAAAAAAAAAACACATTGAATACATATAGATACAAAATAGGGAACAACAGACATGGGTGCCTACTTGAGGTGAAGGAAAGGAAGAAGGTGAGGACCAAAAAACTACCTATTAGGTACTATGCTTACTACCTGGATGACGAAATAATTTGTACACCAAACCCCAGCGAAAGGCAATTTACCCATATAAGAAACCTGCACATGTACTCCCTTAAACTAAAATAAAAGTCAGAAGGAAAATAAATAAATCCTGCCTAACATCTGCTTTTGTAAGATAAAATTTAATTAGAACAGCTAAATTCTGTCATTTATGCACTGTGTAGGGCCACCTTTGTGCTGTAACAGTGGAACTGAGCACTGTAGCTGCAAAACAGATGAGATGGCCCACAAAGTCTAAAATATTTACTATCTGGCTTGTTGGAAATTTGCTGATTTGTACTCTAGGACAATAAAAACAAACAACTAAAAATACAATGCTATAGAATATTAAAATAGATGGTATAAGCCGGGCGCAGTGGCTCACGCCTGTAATCCCAGCACTTTGGGAGGCCGAGGTGGGTGGAGTCACAAGGTCAGGAGTTCAAGACCAGCCTGACCGATATGGAGAAACCTCACCTCTACTAAAAATACAAAATTAGCCGGGCATGGTGGTGCATGCCTGTAATCCCAGTTACTCGGAAGGCTGAGGCAGAAGAATCGCTTGAACCTGGGAGGCGGAGGTTGCAGTAACCCGAGATCACGCCATTGCACTCCAGCCCAGGCAACAAGAGCTAAACTCCATCTCAAAAAAAAAAAAAAAAAAAAAAAGATGGTATAAATGCAACAAGATAGCTGAGTTAACTGGTTTCCAACTATGTCAATAAATTCAGCCAGGCCCAGTGGTTCATGCCTGGAACCCCGGCATTTTGGGAGGCTGAGGTGGGAGGAATGCTTGAAGCCAGGAGTTCGAGACCAGCCTGGCCAACATAGCGGCCGACTGTCTCTATTTAAAATGTTAAAAATCTGACAATAAATACATTCAAAGCATTGACAAACATGTGGCTGTTTTCCTTTCCCCTCAAAAAGCATTATCAAAAAGGAAAATGTCCTTAAAGGTTCTAAGTAAAAAAAAAAAATTTTCCAAATAAAAGTAAAAATTTAAGAAGTTATATGAATATTCCATAGCTAAAAAGCTTACAATCATCACTCCAGGTTTACTTAATATGATACATTAAGGTATTGTATTGGGCCATAAGCAAAATATATCTTTCTGAAAGTACCTGCAGAAAATAAATTATATTGAAAAGTATATTTGAGAAACATCTACATAAAAGGAAGTATGCAACATACCATAAGAAAATTCATAAAAAATAAGACAGAGTAACTTTAAAATGCTAATAATCTAACTGAACAGAAAAATAATCTATAAGACTTCAGAGTTTAAAAAGTTTTGTATTTCATTGTAATTTCTATCTTTAATTTTTATGTTAATAAAATAGATTTATTTGTCTATAACCTACACTAGATGAAAAACTTGAAAATGTATTAATTACCTGAATTGGATGTTCACTAAATGAGGCTGGGAACCATCTGATTGCCAATAAGTTTCTAGATTGTCATCTCGTAACTGATCCACTCCAAATCCTAAAAACACCAAAAGTGTCAATAAATGCCTGTGAAAAAGAAAGAACTATACATGCAAAACATAAAATTACCATAGGTATTTGTCCAGAAATTTTGATAAACAGAAAGGTCAGAAATATTAAATTTATTTTTTTATTTATTTTTTGTAGACAGGGTCTTGCTGTGTTGCCCAGGCTGGCCTTGAACTCCCAGCCTCAAGTGATCCTCCTGCCTTGGCCTCCCAAAGTGCAGAGATTACAGGCATAAGCCATAGCACCCAGCTGCGAAACTTAAATTAACCAGAATTCTTCTACCCTTTTATTCAGAGCTCAACTCTTAGAGAAATATCACTTGCACATACTAAGCCTCTACCATTTCTCCTCCTTACTCACTGCTCTCCAGCTCCTATAGCCTTCTTTCTGAACCTCTAAAATGTCAAATCAACTAACGTAGAGCCTTTGAACTAACTTCCTGGTGTCAAGAAAGTTCTTCTCTGAAATCTTTGCACAATTTCTTCTTCTTCTTTTTTCTTTTTTTTTTTTTGAGACGGAGTCTCGCTCTGTCGCCCGGGCTGGAGTGCAGTGGCACAATCTCGGCTCACTGCAAGCTCCACCTCCCAGGTTCACGCCATTCTCCTGCCTCAGCCTCCAAGTAGCTGGGACTACAGGCGCCCGCCACCACGGCCGGCTAATTTTTTGTATCTTTAGTAGAGACGGGGTTTCATCGTGGTCTCGATCTCCTGACCTCGTGATCCGCCGGCCTCGGCCTCCCAAAGTGCTGGGATTACAAGCGCGAGCCACCGCGCCCGGCAATTTTCTCTTCTTAACATTCATGTCTCTGTGCAAATTTCACTTATAAAAGAGGCCTTCCATAATCCCACAAACTAATGCAGCCTCCCACTTAAAGTTACTTTCTATTATATTGCTGTCTTATTTTCCGCAAAGCAAATATCACTATTCAACTTAGAAATCCTTTAACTCAAAGGCCATAATTGTCAGGTACAGCATGAACTTCAATAAAAATTTAGTGAGTTTTTATTTTAAGAAAAACAGGATTTACAACATCCCATTAACCTTCTCAAAATTAACTCAATGTCTTCAAAAAAAAAAAAAACCAGGGAACAAATAGCATATAAGCCCTGTAAGATGTTCACAAAATCCTGCCATACTGAATCCCTTCTTTGTATCAAATATACAGTTAAGCATAGCAGATGTACCTATTTTTCCCCTAAATTTGTTTTTCAACATTGGATTAATTTGGTGCTTATGAAATGATTAAATTATTTTAAAAGACCCTATTATATGGTAGCAGTCATAACACAAATTTGTTCTTTTGTTTTTCCAGTCTCTTAGGTAGAGACTAATAATTGTGCTGGATTGTAAGATTGTTTTGTGGTGTGTGTTCAACTAAGCTGAATCTACTAAACACATTCCAACTTTAATCTGAATGAAATATTGAACCATTATTTCCAAAGATACAAAAAGATTTTTGCAAAGCCATGTGCCACCTACCATCCTGTAGCAGGCAAGTAAATCTGCGTCTCCCAAAGACTGATATTAACATTTTGAAAATTTCTGAAAATTCTCCTTTATATCACTTCCTATCTGATTTATTGTGTGTCTCCTGATTTCCTTTTTACCTCTAATCTTGCCTCACTTCAATCCATCCTCCACACTTCTCAAATATGAACAAACACTGATTGTTTTACTCTGTTACTTACCTTTTCAACTGCTCATATTATCCATACAGTAAAGTATGAACTGTTTAATAAAGTCCTCTATAATCAGGCTTCTACCTAACTATATAGCTTCACATATGCCATTTCCCTATGTTCTAGTCTCATTTACTACATGAAATTAATTGACTAAGCCATGTTTTGTTTAAGCTATATACCTCTGCACATATTATCATTTCTTGGCATCCAACAAGGATTGGTACTAGGACCTCTGTGGTTAACGAAATCCACTGATGCACAAGTCCCTTATTTAAAATGGCTCCTCTTGTATACTTTAAATCATCTCTAGATTACTTATAATATCTAATATAATGTAAATAGGTAAAAAGTTGTACAGTGTTGTTTTTCTATTTGTGTTATTTTTGTTGTTGTACTGGTATTTTTTTGTGGTTTTTTTCCAACTATTTTCGACCTTCAGTTAGTTGAATCCATGAAATTAGAACCTACAGATATGGAGAGCTAACTGTCCAATTTCCCTTGCTTTTATGTCCTTAGTGAAATCCTATTCTTGCTTCATCATACAGAATAAGCGTCATCTCCATGAAGACTTCCATGATCGTTTCAAGCAAAGTAAATCACTTTCTTCTTTGGGCTAGTTCTACACTGAGCCCATACTTCGTGGAAAGCAGTATTGTGTAGTGGAGTCTGTCTTGAATTCCAGAATTTCCTGCTTATCATGTGATCTTTGTCAAATTACTTAATCTTTCTGTACTAGAGTTTCCTCATTTGGAAAATGGTAAAAGAAATAGTACAACTTCATATAACTTTTGAAAACCTTACTGAGATAATTGGTTATTTTATGCATGTAAAGTTCTTAGAACAGAACCTATCACTTAGTAAGCACTAAATAAAAGTTATTAATTATTACATTATGTAATAATAGTTTAAAGCTATACTTCCTCCACTAAATTGTGAAGTCCTTGACAGTAAGGATTGTGTCTTGTCTTTCAATCTCTAACAAATTTGAGTTACAAATCTCAGCAACTATCTGCTGACTTAAACTGAAAAATATCTGACTCTGGAGAAGCAAAGATCAAGCAATCACTTTCTCATGCAGTTTCCTGTTTATAAAGAGTAGTCATTCTTAATATGTAAAGTGCTAATCATTTAATGATATTTCACTGATAGACTCAAAGCTCAAAATCACATGAAGTAAGACATATGACATTGCACTAATGAACTTCATGAATTTCATACTCAACACATTTTTAAGTGATCCTGCCACTCCTCTAGTAGCAGTAACTATTGATCTCTTCTGCACCTCCAAGATGTCAGAGCAGTGGGGCAACTTCAGGAAACTGGTGACATGTGTTGCTCTCTTCAAACCAGTGACTGGTGCAATATTGCATTAGTAATGAGGTATGAATCAGTGCTAGTTTACCAAAGAAGGTAAACTTTACCAAAGGAGTTCAACCAGCACTGATTTGTATGTCATTACTGACACAATATGGCACCAGTCTCGTTATACTAACAGATCAAACAGTGAAAGATGTTCAATTTAATCATATTTATAGGAATATTTGATACGATAATGGATATTAAAGAATTCCAAAGAACGTAAAAGAAAGCGGGAAAAGCTTTTAAAAAACGGGGGGAGGGGGAAATCACCCCTACAGTATTCCATAGTGTATATATACCACATTTTCTTTATTCAATCTATCACTGATGGGCGTTTGGGTTGATTCCACATCTTTGCTATTATGAATAGTGCTGCGATGAACATACACGTGCGTGTATCTTTGTAATAGAATAATTTATATTCTTTTGGGTATATACCCAGTGATGGGATTGCTGGGTCAAATGGTATTTCTGGTTCTACATCTTTGAGGACTCACCACACTGTCTTCCACAATGGTTGAACTAATTTACATTCCCACCAACAGTGTAAACACGTGGAGTACTATCCAGCCATAAAAAGGAATGAGATAATGTCCTTTGCAGGGACTTGGACAAAAGACCAGCCACAGATATAAGGCTGTCTTGAATAGGAGGAGCCAAAATGCTGAGGCCAGGCACTTACGGCCTACCTAAGACTGCTGCTGCACTAGGAAAACAGAGAACTACCCTGCGTATCCCTTCCAGGAGCTGGAAGCCATTATCCTCAGCAAACTAACACAGGAACAGAAAACCGAACACCACATGTTCTCCCTTATAAGTGGGAGCTAAACAATGAGAACAAATGGACACAGGGAGGGGAACATCACACACTAGGGCCTGTTGGGATGGGGTAAGGGGAGGGAGAGCATTAGGAAAAATAGCTAATGCATGCTGGGCTTAATACCTAGGTGATAAGTCGATAGGTGCAGCAAATCACCATGGGACACATTTACCTATGTCACAAACCTGCACATCCTACACATGTACCCTAGAACTTAAAATTTAAATTTAAAAAAAATCACCTCCATCCAAACAACAAGAAAAAGCTGGATAAACTACAAACTCCTACCAGACAGCCTGAAATCCAGGAATGGGGCAGCCCCCATTCCCAGGAGAATAAAGATTATAGATTGTCCCAACTGTGGTAGAGCATAGGAGGAAGGAACAGAGACCAAATAAACACATAAGAAGAAACCAAGTATAACTTTAATAATTTGACAAAGATCAAATGCAGGCTAGCATAATAGTACAGCAACACTGAGAGCTCCAAACACAAGGTGAATTCACACTGACTCTCAGACTCTTTTGCAAGGGCCCTCACTTTACACATAAAGATTGGGAGAGGGCAAGAGACTAAAGAGCCTAAGTCAGTGCTACAGATACAGAGGAGGGGACTGACCACCAGTGAAGGAAAGCAAAAAGTTCTACCCTCCTTCCAAACCCTTCTCTCCCATAGAGGAAATGACTTAAGCTGCTACAGGAGGAGAATCAACCCTGTTGATTGACCCCAGGACACAAATACAATCCATCCTTGCTGAAAGAGGAGTAAAAGAAAAAACTCTCTATACCTGAGAGAGGGGCAAACAACAGTCCTTTCTCAGAGTGAGGCAGAAAACTCTCTTCTACAAAAGATCAGTCACAGATACAAGGCTGTCATGAATAGGAGGGGCCAAAATGCTGAGGCCAGGCACATACAGCCTACCTAAGACTGCAGCTACACTAGGAAAACAGAGAACTAACCTGCCTCTCATACCCTGAACTGAGTAACGAAACACAGTACTCTACAGCTGGAGGTAGGGCAAGAGCATGGCAAGAGGCACCCTCTGTAGCACAAGTGTGCGCCAAAGCACAAGAAAACTGGAGTGAAACTATTATATAGAAAAATAAGAAAATGTCTCTGGCACAATGGTCTCACAACAAGCACAGGGCATCTTTAGAGACACTGAAGGTAACCATAGCCATAACAAAACTTAAACTCAGCTCAATTCCTAACTAATGCAAATCTCACAATGAAGGACAAATGATAGAAAAAAGGCATTCATTTCAAGATGTAAAAACTATTTATCTCAGTGTCTACTAATCTGCACATATTTGGCACTCAATTAAAAAAAAAAGACAAACAAAAAGAAAAACAGAATTATCATAAACAGAAACAGACCCAGAGATGACCTAGTTGTTGGAACTACCAGACAGGAATCTTAAATAACTATAACTATGACTAAGATGTTATTAAAAAAAAAAAAAAAAACCTAGAAAGGTAGATGAAATGTGTTAATGGACAGGAATTTCAATAGAGATGAAAACTCTAAGAGTCAAATGGAAGAGCTACAAATAAAAAATATAATATCAAGATGAAAAATTTCTTAGGCAGAATTATCAGTATGTTCAATAAAGCCAAAGATGAATGCAGCAGATTTGAAGACAGGCCAATGAAAAATACCCAAATTGAAACACAACTCGAAAAAAAGTGAAAAAAAAGTAGAGTACCCAAAAGCTGTGGGATAATACCAAATGGTCTAGCATATGTATAATTAGATTCCCAGATTCTTAGAAAGATAATAGAGAAGGAATAGGGCAGAAGAAATAATTGAAGAAATAATGGACACAATGTCTTTTACAACCTAGTCTCAAAAGTCATATACCATCAGTTTTGCCTTATTCTACTGGTCCCAGAGACCAATCCTGACACAATCTGGAAAGGGTCCACAGAAGGGCATGAATACCAGAAGGCAAGGATAACTGGAGACCATTTTGAAAGCTAGCTACTACAAATCTGGTGAATGGATAAACAAACTGGTACAGCCATATTGTGGAACAGTAATCAACAATAAAAAGGAACAAACTACAGATATGTGCCACAGAAAAACCCACAAGTGAATTATGCTAAATGAAAGACACTAGACCCAATAAGCTACATACAGTACTTATATTGGCATTTTGGGAAAGGTGAAACCAAAGGGACCCAAAACTGAGCTGTCAGGGGCTTCGAAAGGCCCAGAAGACTGACCATAAAGAGACATGAGGGAACTTTGTGGGATGATAGCAATGTTATATATTTGATTGTAATACTGCTTATATGATGTACATGCCTGTAAAATTCATAGAACTATACATCTAAAAAGGATAAGTTTTATAGTATGTAAATTATACCTCAATAAAGTGCTCATAAAAAGACAGAGAAGGGAATCTTGAGGGGAAACAGAAGAAGCTTGGTTGAGAGGATGGATACAGGAGTCATAATGTGCAAATAATAAAAGTTTCTGAAAGAAAGATGACTACCAAACTAATAACATTATAAAGTTCCTCAACCTAAAGAAATTTCTCCAAGCTTGAGTCTGCGGGTGAAAACTGCCTATCAAATTATGGGTTACAAGGGTGAGAAAAGATATCCTGACAAATGCCAGGAACTCAAGAATAAAGAAAAAAACCTTAGATGCTTCCAGAAAAAAACAAGTTACTTAGGAAAAAAAAAAGAGACGTAGGCATAGGCCTTTATACCCACAACATGGCAAAAGAAGATAGTGAAAGAGCATTCATAAATTTTTGAGAGAAAAGGACTGCCACCCAAGAATTCTATCCCAACAAAGAGTAAAAGGAAAGTATTTTGGTGTATGTTATCACTCATTTATCCAATTGAGAGAAACAGCCAAAAAAAAAACTAAATAACAACTGAATCATAGCAGAGATGGAGGAGGAAAAGAGAAGACCTTATGACATATGTAGTTAAATCTAACTAGGGAATAGTAAAGAAATTGGACAGATATAAGATAAAAAAAAAAATCCAGTGCATTAGAATTAAAATAAAGCATCTAAACAAAAGAAATATTAAAATCAGACCAGTGTACAGTAGTATCTTTATCTGCAGTTTCACTCTCTGCAGTTTCAGTTACCCTTAGTCAATGATGGTTCAAAATATTAAAAGGAAAATTCCAGAAATAAACAACTGGTAAGTTTTAAACTGTGTACTGTCTGAGTAGTGTGAAGAAATTTCTCACCATCCTGCTCCATCCCACCCAAGAAATAAATCATCATTTTGTCCAGCATATCCACCCCTTTGTCCAGCACATCCACCACTTTGTCCAGCATATCCACACTGTGTATATATACTACCTGACTGTTAGCCATCAATATCATCTGCTCCTGACATCCAATCATCAACATCATCATGGCTTGATGATCCAGAATCACCAGAAGCAGATGCTCCTCCTTCTGAAGTATTGTCAGAAGATTAATAGTAGCCTAACACTACATCACAACACCTATATTCTTCACCTCACTCGCTCTCATCACATAGACATTTTATCTCTCACATCATCGCAGGAGGAAGGGTACAATACAACATTTTGTGAGCGAGAGAGACCACTTTCACAAAACTTTTATTACTTTATTACTTCTATTGTTATAATTGTTCTATTTTATTATTAATCTCTTACTGTGCCTAATTTATAAATTACACTTTATCACAGGTATTTATGTATAAGAAAAAACATAGTATTAATATAGAAAGGATTCAGTACTATCCATGGTTTTAGGCATCCACTGGGAGTCCTGGAATGTATCCCCTGGGATAAGAGGAGATGACTGTACAAGGAAACTGCAAGTGACTATTTCCAACAGCTTTTTTGTTTGTTTGTTTTTACCTGGTTTGCAAGATGAGAGTGACCAAACAGCTTGTGATCCAATTTCCCGTACTGTTCCAGTCCTTTCCAACTGCTTGGGGTCAGCACCAGGAGGTGTCTTGTTTGGTGTAGTCATTTTTAAAATATTCTATGTAGAAAACAAGAATGCATACATTGTATCAGGAACTGGGCATCTTTCTACAAAAGGTTTTTACCAAGAAAAATTTAATGGAACTCATATACCTTGATATTAATCATTTATTCTGAAGAATGCAGTTAATATAATTAAATCACTGTAATTTAAATCTTAGGGGCTGGACATGGTGGCTCACACCTGTAATCCCAACACTTTGGGAGGCTGAGACAGGAGGATCATGTGAGCCCAGGAGTTCAAGACCAGCCTGGACAACATGGCAAGACCCCATCTCTATTTTTAAATAAATAAAAATCTTAGGAATTCAGGTTTTGTTTCGTATGACCAGATATGCAAAGCAGTGAGCTATAGTAGTCAAAAGAGCACAGAATCAAAGTTTTGGCTTCAGTATCTCCTTTAATTAGCCTAGACTTTGAGTAGGTCTGGGCTTTATTTCCTCTCCTGTCAAAGAGGTTCACTTGATGATTTTTAATTCTACAATGCTATGCAGTTCTATACTTCTATGGCTGAAAATTCAAATGACTTTTAGCCCTAGAAAAGTCAGACTGAAATACTCTTATTCTAGGAATATATAAATATTGATCCTCATTTTATTTACTTAATTTCTTTTTTTTTAGAGACAGGATCTAGCTATGTTATCCAGGCTGGTCTTGAATACCTTGCTTCAAGCGATCCTCCCACCTCAGCCTCCCAAGTAGCTGGGATTACAGATGTGATCCCATCACCCCACTAAGATCCTCATTTTAAATATTTATTGAGTGATGCAGAGAACAGTCATACCTGCCCTCTAGCTGTCAAAAGTTTTATTTAAGACCCAGACCGGTGGCTCACACCTGTAATCCCAGCAGATTGGGAGGCTGAGGCAGGTGGATTGCTTGAGCCCAGGAGTTCGAGACCAGCCTGGAATATAGTGAAACCCTGTCTCTAAAAAAATTCCAAAAAATCAGCCTGGTGTGGCGGCACACACCTGTAGTACCAGGGAGGCTGAGACAGGAGGATCACCTGAACTGGGAGGCGGAGGTTGCAGTGGGCCGAGATCGTGCCACTGTACTCCAGCCTGGGTAACAGAGCAAGACTCTGTCCCAAAAAACACAAAAATAAGAAAAAAATGTTAAAAGTTCATTTACATATGCTCTTACCGTAGAAGATAAGGTCAGGAAAATGGCTTCAAGATTTTGAAGTGAATGACTGGCCCATTCTAAAAAGATTGACCTCATCTTTCACATCTTTTGTTAATTTTACTAAGTCTATTCACTATATGTGAAAAAACACTTCAATATTGGATCGTGAACAATACGTAAAACTGCTTTGGTAGCGCAGTTACTGCTACTGAACATTGTTATATATGCTATTCAAAATAGGTGCAATAGTTCTGCATACGGTTTCCTTGACACCTCCCATTGTATCCGAAGTTGTTCTCTAATCGGCACACAAGCACTTGATACTCACTAAATAATGGCAGAGACAACGGACTGTAAACTTTGGCAAGGCCTGAGGCTTAAATGCTCAATAAGTAATTTACTGAATGAATAAACAGATAAATAGGTTCAGTCATGAACTAGTTATTTGTCACTTTCCTGCAAGTTAGGTGAGATCTAGGGGGAGACTATTCAACCTGCAACCATCATTACTAACTGAATGTCCTGTTAACTAAAAAAAGATAGAAATAAAGTCCATCTTTAGGGCAGAATTCAACTGCCGGACTTGGGACTGGACGCCACCAAGTGGATAAAATATGGAGCTCGGTAAAGATTGGATTCCCGGCCTTAAACTGACCACACAGTTGAGAGGAAGCTGAGGCCTAGGAGAGCGCGCAACAGCAAGCCGTGTCTGGACCAGACTCTGTTGGTCCTACGGACACCTCTAGCGTTAGAATGACTAAGGCTCCACTCCTGACCCACCGGCCTTGAGGAAAGCGCGAACGTAAAAAAAGATTGAAACCGGAGAGGCGAATGCCTCTGTTTACGCTAAGACCACGCTCGAAGTCGGAGAAAAGCCCACACACTCACAGTTTCCAGACCTGGCTGCTTGCCGAAACTCAGGTTCTCAGGACCTCCAGCAGCTCCGTGCCACTCCCACTCGGCTTCCTAGGACAGCCTGGCTTCGCCAACGGCGTTGAACAAGGGTCGCAGCACAATGACGTCAGATCTCCCTACCTACCTCCAGGGTTCCGCCTCACGCTCTATGTCGCGCGCGCGCACTACGTCCTATGGCTTGCGCGAGCGGCGGCTGGGCACCGCCATTTTGGCCGGTGGCCGTGAGAACACGCTGTGTGGCTGAAAAGTGAAGGCAAGAGCTGATTTGGCCTCTGTGCCCCCTTCCGCAAGGGGATCGTTTTCTCCAGGTACGTGAATAGCCCGGAGAGGTTTGGCTGTTAGCTGCCATCTGCCAGGTTGGAAAGACTGTAGGGACATTCTCCGAGAGCCTTTGGTTAGGCCTTAGGTGGCGGAGACAGCAGCAGCGCGTGGCAGCGGCTCCTGCGGGACAGCTGGAACTGATGGGGCGCGGGCGACGCCGAGAGCTTGGGGGCGCCTCGGTCTTCCCCTCCAGCCGACCCGGCTGTCGCCGCTGTTGCCTGCCACACCCGCGAGGGACTTCGAGAATGGACCTAGATGCCGTAGTCTCCACTCCCACTTTACCCTGCTCCCGCCCTGAAGCTAAACCTGCTGGAGAGGAAGGCAGCTTTAGAACTTACAGCACTCTCTAGTACCCCCACACTCCTCCAGCACCCTAAAATGGATATATTGTCACGTGTGCATATTTGGTTGTGGGAAGTCGTGGCTTCCACGTTTTGGTGAGTGGAATGGGTCATGGCATCTTGCCGCCATGAAGTCGAATACTCGCTGTCCACTCCCAGGCTTTATAGAAATGATGCCCACATGTACATGCTTTTCTCAGAACAGCGTGTACGCAGCTATGACTGGTGTTGTCCCAAATAGTTTCCCAGTAGAAATCCTATAGTTTTTTTGGTACGTTTTTATAGCACTCGGCACTTTCTCCCCTTACCCATTTTTCCCTTTATTGTATCTAATACTCATTGAGATCAAGGTTGATGTCTTTACTCAGAATACCTTTATTATCTCTTCAGGGCTTCGTACATTGTAGGCATTTAATACATATTGTGAATGAATGACAGCCAAAGCCGAATTCCCACTTCCCATTAACTACATAAGCGCTTATTTTCTCTTTTTTGATGGTAAAAATCTATAAGAGGAAGAACTGTCCAAATAACATGTTTTATTTTTTTAAGAGTTCTTCTAGATGTCTTAAACTTAAAACTCTTTGAAATCAGAGCCGTGTACCACTCCTAACTTATACGTGTTTTATAAGACTAATAAACTACAATAAGCATGGGTTAGACTATTTCATGTGATACTAAACATCATTAGTTAACAGCAGTCTTTGAAATGCTTTTACACAGCATTACAATTATTTTGGCTTTAGACTAAATGCTTCCAAGTATTCCTCACTTTTTTCCTCTCAGCTGTAAGAATGACACTGAGGGTCATTGTTCTAGTGTCAATTTTGAACACTTTTGTCTTCGAATCTGAAATATCCTCAAATCCTTCTTTGTTTGCAGGAGGCTGTTAACTATAATCTTCCTCTCCAAGCTTTACTGTGCCTAACTTTTCTATTGAAAAACAAGTAGGGAATCCGCTTGCCCCAATTATTGAAACTGATACAGAAATTGAATTAAAAGTGTTCACACAGTTAATTAACAGTTCTACAAAGAATCCGTGTTCATTTTTCTTAAATGCATTACAATGTATCACTATTTTTATATAAATCAGTTTATTAACCACTTCTGGTATGTTTTTATTCTTCTGTAAAAATCAAGCCAGGGTAGTGACATGCACCTATAGTCCCAGCTATTCGGGAGGCTAAAGCAAGAGGATCCCTTGAGCCCAGGAGTCCCAGTCTGTAGTGTCCTGTGATCACTCCATTCAGCCAGGACACCATAGCAAGATCCCCATGTCTTTTTAAAAGATTGTCTTTTACAGTCTTTTGGTTTTTAAAATAGTTTGAAAAATTAAATATTTTAGTAGTTTAACAAAAATAAAGTTTAAGCAATGTCATGATGAAAGATTTATCCCCTGGAGGGGAATTCATTATGCTCTTTCACTGAGTAATTTGTAGAAAGGCATTCAGTATTTAAATTAGAATGCATGGTGTCCAGTTTTAATAGCTTGCTAAAGAATCTTCGTCTCCTAGGAAGTTGTCATTTCCAGAATAATAGCTTTTTGTGACAATTCAAGTCATGTAATTTCTTTCTCTTCTAATCTTTACAAGACCTGGACCAGTTTTTAGAGGAATAGAGTCAACCTGTTTATTGGAATAACCCTGTATTTATTACATGAACATTTAGTCTCCTTTTGAATGATTTTTTTTTCAGTATGTAGTTTAGTGGACAACTGTCACTATAAAATATTGGTAACTTGCAAGATTTCTAAAGTTGTTATAACCTACAGGAAAATTATTTACTATATTTGAATTCATATTCTCATTCATTTAGCAGAAATGTTTGATCTCCTGTGTGCTAGGCACAGGTTCAGCCACTGGAATGAACAAAAATTCCTACCCTCATGATGGATGGAGTACATTCTACTTGGGGAGGGGAAAAATGTGTGTGTGTTTGTAGAGAGACAGAATATACATACACACACCCATGATAGATGTGTGCATATACACCAGATATATATATATGGAATATATAGTATGTTGTATAGTTGAGCTAGGGAGAAAAATAAAGCAAGAAGGATGAAGAGGCAGTTGGGTGTATTTTTCGGTAGTGTATATTGTGGTAGGGTAGTTACAGAAGGCTCACTGAGAAATAGTAAAGATTGGAAGGAGTAAGCCATGTAATTCTAGGGGGAATAGCATTACAGGCAGAAAGTACCAAGATCCTAAAGCAAGAACATGCCTGGCATGTGCTAGGAACAACAAAGAGCCAATGTAGCTGGAGCCATACTACAAGAGCTAGAGTAGTTAGAGATGAGATCAGAAAGTTAACAGAGGCTGATCAATGCCTCATTGATTATTTTCAGGACTTTGGCATTTGCTCAGATTGAGAGTGAAGCCATTGCAGGATTTTAAATAGAAGAGTGACATGATCTAGCTTACTCCTTAAAAGGCTTACTATGGTTCCTGTGTTGAGAATGAACTGTTGAGGGTTAGAGTGGAAAGAGATGAGAGTAAAAGCAAAGAGATCTGTTAGGAAGCTATTTGAGTAATGCTGGTAAGAGATGATAATGATAGCGTACACCAAACTCATGAGAAGAGATCAGATTCTGGATATTTTATAGCTTCAATGGGATTTGCTATTATTAGGTGGAAAAGAAAATGACTTCAAGGATTTGGGCCTGAGCAAATGGAAGACTGGAGTTGCCATCTAACAAAATGGGCAAGACTGCTGAAATTTTGGTGAGGATTTCAGGAGCTTAGTTGGGAGATTCCTCTTAAGCCTTCCAGAGATGATAGGTGGGCAGGAAGGGTTCAAGAGAGGTATCCTGACTAAAGATAGAAATTTGGAAATTTGTAGTTTATAAATGGAATTTAAACCTATGAGGCCAGAATAGAACAACTTGGGGAATGAGTATATGTGGAAAAAAATGACCAAGTCTTAGAGCACTCTCTGCATTTAGAAGCCTGGGAGATGAAGATGAGTGACCAGGAAAGTAGTGGAAAAACCGGGTTAGTGTTGTATCCTAAAACCAAGTTAAGAAAGGGTTTTTATCTAGTAGGAAAAATGTTTGTTTGTGTCAGATGCAATTGATTGGTCAGGTGAATTAAGGTCTGATAACCATTTGTTTTAGCCATGTGAAGAACAACGATGGCTCAACAAGTTTTGATTAAATGATGGGCTCTAGAGCCTAGAATGGATTCCAGAGAGCATGTAGGGAGAAATTTGAGACATTGAGTATAAGCAACTCTTTGAAGTAGTCTTGAAGAAGGAGAAATAAAGCAGTGGGAGACGATGGGGTCAGGTAATAGAATTCCTGAATGCTGATAAGAATGAGCCAGTGGAGAGAATAATTGATGAAGTTAAAGACAGAAGGGAGAATTGTTCGGACATTCTTACGGAATGTCTTCTAGTGTACAAATGGTCTTAGCTAGGGAAATACATACAGTGTGATTGCTGATTGGCATAAGGCTCCATTTGAGATGATTAATTTAAAGGGAGACTAGTCAGCAGGTTTTGTGTTTTTTTTCCCTACCCATTTTCAGCTCTGTGTGTGCAGGTGAAGAGTCAAATTTAACCAAGATTGTGATTTAGGGTATTTTAGCTGGGTAAGAAGGAAAATAAAAACACCAAGAGCTGAGGGACAGTGGAAATATGATAGAATCAAGAGATAATGAAAGGTTTGAAGAATGGAGGAATCAGGGTTGTTAGATTGTTGTGTAGTAAGTGGTGAACTGAAAAGATAAGAGTGGCGGTTGGAGAATGGAGTATTTGAAGTTGAGGTTATAGAAGAATTGCAATTACTGGTAATGATAAGGTCTAGGATGTAACCAGAAAAAATGAATGGCTATGGTAAGGTAGAAGACAAGCTGTTTGAGGAGATGGGGTTAAATGAGAGGACAGGAGGGTCATCTGTGAGCATATTGAAATCAAGAACTATGTCAGGAGTTGTAAAAGTGTGTGAAAGTTAACAGAGGGGCTGAAATCTTTAAGGAATGAAAGGGAGTGATCTGGTGGTCACTACTAACTAAAGCAGTTAGATAGTTGAGATGCAAAACTTTTTAGGGAGGAGGGAGAGATAATAGTCTAGGACAGCATTGAGGAGCAAGATCTCTTATCCCTATCCAAGCCTAATGATATTGATGGGTGTGAAAAAGACTTGAGATGTCTACAAAGAGAAGCAGTCTATCAAAAAAAAAAAAATCAAGATTGATTATCACAGTAAGAAAAAAACAACATGATGTCTTTCTAAATGGAGAGTCTTGGTTTCAGATTCATTCGTTACATATTGGAATAAACTTGAGTATTAAAGCACCTTTTGGAATTTTTCACTTTAATCACCATTCTAAGGAAATTAATTTCTGAACCACTAAGCCCAGTATTGTAAAAGATTTTTAAGTTCACTTTGATCTTAATGTTGTGTAGTTGATTAAATTGGAATATCAAGACTTACAAAAGCTTTAAAAGTGAGCATAGTATATACATATAGTTACTTGGTCTCCTTTTAATTTCATTGCTATTATGATTATTTGCCATTTCTGGCAGTGTCATTATAGTCAGATGTACACGACGTGAAGTAATGCTTAGTTTGGGGGAAGAGCTTGTGGGATTTCCCCCATCCTGCTTCCCTTTATTCAGTTTTCCTGGCTATTAATAATTCTTTTTCCATTAGAGCTTTAGATTTGCTTTGTCTGGATGGGTTGGGTTTTTTTTTTTTTTTTTTTTTTTTGAGACTGGGTCTCACTCTCATCCAGGCTGGAGTGCAGTGGTGTGATCTCGGCTCACTGTAACCTCCACCTCATAGGCTCAGGTAATCCTCTCACCTCAGCCTCCGGAATAGCTGGGACCGCAGGCGCACACCACCACATGTCTGGGGTTCCTTTGTTTGTTTTTTCTCATGAGATTGAATTAAATATATAAATTCAAGAAGGGTTTAAATCTGTGATATTAACTATTCTTTATTATAAAAACAGAGATAGCATGTCATTTGTTCAGGTCATTTATGTCATTCAGTGTTGTTTTAAAGTTTTCTTGTGTATATATCTTGTTGAGTGTGTATATATATATATATATTTATATATATATATATATTCCTAGATATTTTCTTTTTGTCGCTATTGTAAATGGCATTTTTTTCTTTCCTTATATAAATCTTCTGATTAAAGTATATATGTAAAATTTGATTTTCCCAACCTTACTAGATTATAGATTATTTTACAATTTTTACAATTGTCAAAATTTATATTTTTTTTGCAGATAATCATTTCATCTCCATATAATGATCATTTATGTTTTCCTGTCTTTCATGTATGCAAATTAGTTCCCTTAACTAATTGCATTGAATTTGTTGATTTTTCTTTCATAGAAGAGCTGGATAATCTTTCACACAGTTATGGCAGACAAATTAACGAGAATTGCTATTGTCAACCATGACAAATGTAAACCTAAGAAATGTCGACAGGAATGCAAAAAGAGTTGTCCTGTAGTTCGAATGGGTAAGCTGTTCTGTGGATCATTTAAGTATAAAAGAAAACCACGAAAGAAATCAACTGGTTTGATAATTCTTTACGGACATTAGCATAAACTTTGTGTTCACCATTAGTTTCATAAAACTGTGAAGACAAGAAAAGTAGTTTGTTCTAAATTTCTTTTATTGCTTTGTGACTAAAGGATCCTATTTTTTAAAGAAAGACCAAATTGTAGAATAATACGTCAATATTTAAAAGTGTATGGGATGTGCACTCAAAGCAGAGTTCAGCTTACTGATCTTGAAATCTACAAAATCTTATAATTACTTTAATATTATATATAGTAATTAATTACTATAATTAATGGGGGAAGGGTTACAGTAAACTTTGACAGTATTTTCATATTTAAAAAATGAACAAAGGGCTGAAGACTATTCATAAGGTTTAACTATATTTTGAAGATCAGATAAATTTCCAACAATTCAGTTGAAAAATTATTGGTAGTCGTTAAGGGCTATGTTAAGTAATTGTGAATATACGAATGAGGCATAGAATTACTGAGTCTTAGAATTACTGAAACTTAGAAACTTTAGTTGTCATCTGTTATTGTCTCCTTTGCTATTCAGAAATTCCATTATCCCTAATACCATGTTTAATTTTAGCTGTATGTTAGATGACTGCATACCTTTTTGGAGTTTTACTGATCTAGCTACAATTGTTCATTCTTTTAATGGTCTACCTTACCATTTTCAAGACGTATTTTGTTTTATGAATTTAAAATTTAGGTTAATCAGCTTAAAAATATTTCAGGATATGTCATACTTTTACTAGCATATTTTCTTCCCCAGTAGTAAATTAAGTAAAATAAATATATGTTAAAGTCATCTCCCTGCTGCCAAACAAGGATATTCATATAAGTGATTAGAAATCTGTCCCCACAAAGCACTGATTTAAGGCATTATCTCAAATGTATTTCTTTGTGTGGCCTTTGTTTTTGAATATCTGCTTCTGTATGGAAATTTAGAACCAGCATTGCCTAAATAACAGTGTTCGGAAAATTAGAAGATAAAGGAAATGGCTTAATTATATCTTTTCCTTTACCAGGAAAATTATGCATAGAGGTTACACCCCAGAGCAAAATAGCATGGATTTCTGAAACTCTTTGTATTGGTTGTGGTATCTGTATTAAGGTAAGCAATATTTTATTTACTGGATCAAACATGTCACCTAAAACTGAAATCTGAAAATTCTGGATACTATCCTATAACTACTTTAAGTGAGGCAAAGTATAAAGCAAATGAATAGAGAATGTAAATTTAGGAAAGTGGTATTCTAATATCAGTGACGTTGCTTTTTTAAATTAATTAAACCACCCTTTTTAAAAGTTATTCTTGCTGTACTCAACTTTATAAAGCCATTTCCAACTAAAATTTCTCTTTTTTCACCTTTTTATAAGGACATTACATCACATTACATGTTTCTTTCAAGTCTTATTGAATTTTAAATTCACACCTTTTAAATAGAAATGCACACAGCCAAAAATTTTAAAATTTAACCTAATTCTTAAGTGTTTCTTCTGCTGTATTACACATGCTTCTATTGCATTTTTCCCAATAGTATACTTAAAATAGCTCAATTATTAATAGTTTTTGTTGCCTTGAATAGTTTGATTAGGCTTTTGACTCATGAATGGTAAATTTCCAACTTTAGTTCATAAAAGAAATTTAGGAGCTAATGTGTAACATACTTAATTTAGATCTTTCTGTTTGTAGATATTATAAAAAGGAGCTTCACCAGAGTTCAGATACCACGCTATTGTTCAGATAAATCGTGTATAATTCACATTGGTTTCTGAATCCTTGTTTAAGTATCCAGAAAGATTTTATGGATACCTGAAACATTTTCACTTGCTTTGAAAATATAAACAGGAAGCATTCCTTGCAGCAAATATTTACTAATCTCTTATTAGATACCTGCCTTTATCCTGGGTGCTGGGAATCTGGTTTTGAGCAATATAGTATCTATTCTCTCTCTTTGCTGCTGTAAGAAAATTAGATTAATTTAAATTTTAAATTTTGGATATACACTTGAGTGGCTAAAAACATACTAATGAGATGGTCCTCTTTGAGGGTGGAGAAGTAATGTATAATTCCTGAACACTAAGATATTATAATGCACCTCATATATGAACAGTGGTTTTTTTTCCTTGTAGAATTAAGAAGCTTAAGTCATTTGCAGCATATAAGCATTGTATGTACATTTAAGAGAAGAGGATAATGGAGGTATCTCCACTGTCCTCCACTATGTTATAGAAAAATATAAGTTGTAAAAATTTAATAGTTTTTGTTAGAGGGTGGAAATTACTTTATTAGAAAACGGGTAATTATCTGTTTTTATAATGTATAAAATGGAAATTCCCTGGAATCTCTAAACACGGAAACTTTGAATCAGTCCCCTGAGCTCATTGAACACATCTGCTGAACAGATCTCTAATAATATGAGGTTATAATTTTTGCATGTACCTCTGTAGTTGTCTGTACTTAGAAAAATTTTTCTAGCCACGTTACCACTCTTAAATAACCTTCCTGTTTTTGCTATTCTTGTTCCTTGGACAGTCATCTTATAGTCAAATGTTATTTGAATAAGCCTATGTGTTTTGTTTTGTTTTTTAATGTGAATTGACTCCGAGAATTCAAGTATGTTATTCACATAAGATAGATAAAAGTCATAATGGAAAGACATTAATCCCTGGTCTGTGCAAATATGCAAGCTCTTGGTGGGGTGGAAATAGCCAAAAAAGGATAAGATCCATGACCTCAAATGACTTTACAAGGTAGAACAGGAAGTATACAAGGGCAGGAATAATTGAAGGAAACAGAGGGAGAACATCTGTTTTGGAAAGAATATGAAGTCATATATTCAGTGACTTTTTTGTTGACTTGCCTCTTAGCCTCCCCTTATCTAATATGTTTTAACAAAACCAAACGAAGAACCTCAAGTTCTACAAGGATTTTCAATAAGTATTAAGCACTCTTTAAATGTATAGGATTATGCCCAACACTAAAGGGAATATCAAGTTGCAGCTGACCCATGAAATCACAGGTTCAAACTGTGCAGATCTACATACACGTGTATTTTTTCCCCCAACCAAATGCCAATTGGAAATAGAGTATTTGCAGGATGCAAAACCATTTTAGAAAGGGCTTTTTGTTTATTCAGGTTCTCCAGGGCTGACTGCAGGACTTGAGTATGTGCCAATTTTTTGGTGTACTTGGCAGTCCTGGAACAATTTTCCCCACATATACTGAGAGACAATTGATATAATTCTAATGTTCAAGGAACCTTTTATTTTAAGTAAAGAGTAAAAGGAAATGAAACAACATTTCACATATTTATGAAATCATGTTTAGAAGATTGCTTATAAAAATATTTTTAATCCATTTTAGTTATGTGTACATGTCTACAAATTAATACAAAAATTAATTCTTTACATAACAGAAATGCCCCTTTGGCGCCTTATCAATTGTCAATCTACCAAGCAACTTGGAAAAAGAAACCACACATCGATATTGTGCCAATGCCTTCAAACTTCACAGGTATATTTTCACATCAAGATTCCTCTTCTGTCAAGTTAAGAGTAAAATACATTTGGGATTTTAAGAGAAATGCAGAAATTGGGGGGAAATGCTATTAACCAGTCACTAAAGGAAAATACAATATTATAACATCATGCAGAATCATACTGTATATGTCTGTGGTTCATTCTGGCTAACATTACAATTACCTATGGGACTTTTTAAAGTTACTAATGCCCAGGTTTCAGCCCAGTTTAATTACATCATAGGGTCTGGACCTTAGTATATTGAAAAAGTCCCAGGTGACTCTAATATACAACTGGGACTGAGAGTCACTGTTGTTCCTAGTACCCTTGTCCCCAAAATAACTTTTAAGGGAACTTGCCTTTGATTTTGTTTATCTATTAATGTTATGATCTACAGAGAATATCACTTTGAGTTTGGACATGTATTATTAAGTCACAAATCCTTAGTTTGGGATTTTTATCTGCTGAACACTAACACTTTGAATCTAGGAGTCTAGATTTTACTAATAAAAAAGTATTTCTCAACCTGCCAGCTTTAAGGGGCCTACTGCAGCAGGGAGAATGAAGTGGAATATTTCTGGTTGATGTGGCACTTCTCTCCTTGTAAGTAAATGGCAGGCCAGAAAAGAAGGACATTGTGAGGATGCACCTGCAATGTAATTTTGTACCAGAGCATTTTATTATACATTAAAACTGGGCCTTATATGTAAAGAGGAAATTTACTTTAGGATGGACTTTGAAAACTGAATAAATAAAACTTGTAGTAATGTTGTTTAAGGATGCATTTCTAACAATTAACAGTGTAAGTTAATCTTGGCTGTTTTTTTTCTAATAGCCAATAATATCTGGCATATATTTCTTAGCTTATTAATGGATGTGCGTGAAGTGCAAGTGCATTAAAATATATCATTCTGATGTTATGTGGCTTTTTCTATGTAAATCTGAGTTGTTTTATTATTTTTGTATACTTGTAACAGGTTGCCGATCCCTCGTCCGGGTGAAGTTTTGGGATTAGTTGGAACTAATGGTATTGGAAAGTCAACTGCTTTAAAAATTTTAGCAGGAAAACAAAAGCCAAACCTTGGAAAGTACGACGTATGTATTATCACCTTATAAAAATTAATATCAGTTTTATGAGATTTTTGGGGGGGTGATATGTATATTTTTAAAATATTCTTATTTTCAAGATTATTTATGGAATTAATGCTGAGAAATTTATAAACAAAGCTCTTTTGTACTTTTTAACTAAAAATCGGTTAATGTTACTTAACTGAAAATTGTGAGTTGTTAAGCCTTGATCTGAAACAGAATTCTGCTTGATTCTGCTGTATTACACACGTTTCTATTTAATTTGTCCCAATAATGTAAAAATAGCTCAATTAGTTTTTGTTGCAGTCAATAGTTTGATTAGGCTTTGGACTCATGAATGGTAAATTTCCAACTTTAGTACAGAAAGAAATTTAGGAGCCACTGTGTAATGTTCTTAAGTTAGATATTTTTAATTGTAGATATTATAAAATGGAGCTTCACCAGAGTGTGGATGCCACCCTATTAATTGTTCAAATGAATCATAAGTGTATTTTACTTTTCATTTCTGAATCCTTGGTTAAATATCCAGAAAGATTTCTTGGATACCTGAAAACATTTTCACTTGTTTTGAAAATATGAGCAGGAAACATTCCTTCCAGCTTAACCTCTTATTAGATGCCCTTCTGTGTCCTAGGTGCTATGAATCTGCTTTTGAATAACATAATACCTGTTCTGTTTTCTTTCTTTGCTGCTGTAGAGAAATGAGACTTTTATTAATTATGTTCGCCTCCAATCTTAAGTTAAAAGCCACAAGTGTTCTATTTGCATATATGTTCTATTTCCTGTAGCATTCATCTTCGTCATTGTATTATTAAATTCACATGATTCTGTATTTTTTTTTTTTTTAGGATCCTCCTGACTGGCAAGAGATTTTGACTTATTTCCGTGGATCTGAATTACAAAATTACTTTACCAAGATTCTAGAAGATGACCTAAAAGCCATCATAAAACCTCAATATGTAGACCAGATTCCTAAGGCTGCAAAGGTTGGTTTTTGATAGAGGGAACTTCACGGATATTGGTAGAAGTATAAAAGATATATCAAAATAAACTTGTTTTACTTTGTGATTCTTTTTAATATTGAAAGAAAATAGTAACTATTTTTGATATATTGTGGCAGGGGACAGTGGGATCTATTTTGGACCGAAAAGATGAAACAAAGACACAGGCAGTTGTATGTCAGCAGCTTGGTAAGTGTTTATTTTGTGTGTGTGTGAATATATATTTATTTATTTTTTGAGACGGAGTTTCGCTCTTGTTGCCCAGGCTGGGGTGCAATGGTGCAACCTCTGCTTACCAGAACCTCTGCCTCCTGGGTTCAAGCGATACTCCTGCCTCAGCCTCCCAAGTAGCTGGGATTACAGGCATGTGCCACCACGCCCAGCTAATTTTTTGTATTTTTAGTAGTGACCGGGTTTCTCCATGTCGGTCAGGCTGGTCTCAAACTCCCACCCGCCTCAGCCTCCCAAAGTGCTAGGATTACAGGCGTGAGCCACTGCACCCAGCCATTTTGTGTATATATTTCAATAGGCCCCGAACTTAAGTGATGGAAGTACACATCTTTATGTGGATTACTGAAAATCTCCAGCAATTGTTATATTTAAACAATTTTCAACTGAAATAGCATTCAAACTTCAAATGATGACATGCAGTATACGTTTTACCTGGAAGAGGTGAAATACATTGAGCACAATGCCTCTATGTTCTTTGTAGATTTAACCCACCTAAAAGAACGAAATGTTGAAGATCTTTCAGGAGGAGAGTTGCAGAGATTTGCTTGTGCTGTCGTTTGCATACAGAAAGCTGATATGTAGGTTACTTTACAATTTTTGTTTATCTTCATCCGTATTGTAGAGTTTTCAGTTGTGATGCTGCTAATAGAGGAATGGTTTTGAGAGAAATTAGTAGAAATAGTATGTAAGTTCCTAAGTTTAAGATGTTGAAGCAGTTGTCTATCCACTACCCATTTTCCCTGTTACATTCACAGGGGAAAATATTTATTTATTTAGATAGTTTATAACTGATAGGTGCCAGAACTTTTTATATAAAGTCAGTTATTCATTATCTAAGCTCTCTTTTTTGAGACGAAGTCTCGCTGTGTTGCCCAGGCTGGAGTGCAGTGGCGTGATCGTGGCTCACTGCAAGCTCCACCTCCCAGGTTCACGCCATTCTCCTGCCTCAGCCTCCTGAGTAGCTAGGACTACAGGCGCCCACCACCACACCCGGCTAATTTTTTTTTGTATTTTTAGTAGAGACGGGGTTTCACCATGTTGGCCAGGTTGGTCTCGATCTCCTGACCTCATGATCCGCCCACCTCGGCCTCCCAAAGTGCTGGGATTACAGGCGTGAGCCACCACGCCTGGCCTAAGCCCTCTTTTTATGTGAAAACACTTAAGCTCTCCAGCCAGGCTAGCAAGCTTTTTAGTACCTGAAGCAAGATGCGAGGTCTTTTAAATCACTGTAGATCACTGTGGCATGCCATGTGAAAGAGAGGAGAGGAAAGTTTCCTTCCTACGTTTAGTGTCTCTCCTCCCAGATATTTATTGCTTCTTTTTCCACATTTCTGCCCTGTTGTCTGGTGAAGACTAACTCTTCCCACAAAGTATTCTATAAATTCTTGAAATACCCTCCAAAAAACTATGCTTAAATGCAGCTGACTTAAGAGAAAAGCTCTCCAAACTACTTGAGACTATATCAGAATGCTTTTTGTGAGGAGTTACCAATTTGTAAATTAGCCTAACCTGGTAGACCCTCGCCAGACTTGGTGTGTAATCTTGCTTTCTGTAATTTTTTTCCTTCTACTTCTGAACAGAATACAGAAATTTTTACCATTACAGATAGACTCTTCATTACTGTTGGAGATTTGTGTTGTGGTTAAATCAAAAGCTCTTGATACTACAGTGCTTTAAGATAATATGTAAGGTAGAATGTCTTGTCTTTCAAACTGATTATATTTGCTTTTTTTGTTTCATAGTTTCATGTTTGATGAGCCTTCTAGTTACCTAGATGTCAAGCAGCGTTTAAAGGCTGCTATTACTATACGATCTCTAATAAATCCAGATAGGTAAGTAGAGATCTGGCATATTACTGTGTTGTTTTGTTTGGAGATTTTTACAGATTTTTAAAGAAATATGTAAAGACACTGGGACTGTCAATGTGATGTACATATTTTTTATCTTGGTTGTTTATAGCTACCACGTAAATTTACCTTTCTTTACCTAGAACAGAGGTTCTCAGTGCAAGATTCATTTATTAACACCCCCGCTTCCAGGGAGCTTAGGAATATTCTGAAATTATATGCAAATTCCGAAGCTTTATAGGAAGCAGACCCTTAGCTTTTACCAGCTATCTTTCTCTCTCTCTCTCTCTCTCTCTCTCTCATTTTCACACACACACACACGCACGCACATGCTTAGAATTTATAAGGATCACTAGAGTAATTCTGGTTTTTCAGAATCTTGCTGGACAAAAGGAAAGAAAATTCATCATAATTTCTGTTAGTATTCAAAATACCCTGTGTTTATAGGGTGCTTTTGTAGTTTGTAGAGTTTTCAGATTCGTTACATCATTTGATCCTCATTAGTTATCTCGTAGGAATCTTTAGATGGTATTCCTATTTTGCAGATGAAGCACAAAGTCAAAAATCTAGTTGTTTGTTTTAGGTTACAAATTTACTGTATGACAAAGCTGTGATCAGACCCCAGGGGTTTTTTCTGTATATCATTTTCTATATTATACTGCCTCTTCTGACTTAACAATTTAATAAACATCCTTTTAAATACATGGCTCATCTTGCAAGAAAGCAAGAGAAATCCCAAATGGTCAAAAACTAAAGCATTAGAACTATAGAGGAGTAATAGGACCAGATGTTGATGGTTTCTGTAATAGGTCTTGGCTTTTAACATCCACTCATGGGCAAGAAGCAAGGCCTAGTATTGGATTTTCACACATAAAGTGCCAGGACTCTCAAAGGACTGCTTTCTCACTAAAAGGGCAAATTAGAAACAACTCGTCTATCATTGCATGGAAATGTCAAGAAAGCAAATATCTATCATTCACTGAGCTCCCTGGAAGTGAAGGAATCGCTCTCTTTCAAATCTCTATTCTTGGGCCAGCAGCTCGCCTGGCTGTGGAATTGAAATTTATATAACCAGCGGAATCTGTGAACCCTTCAAAGTGAGAAAGTAATATTTTTAAGGGGTCTGGAACTTTTATGGTACATAGCAGAAGCAACGAACCAATATGCTTTCAACCCTGGTTGCACAGGATTCCTATAGGTAATGGCTCACGAGGACGAGCTCAAATTGTAAATTATAAAATTTATAAATTAGAGGAGGAAACAGTCCGCAAATTAGCCAGCAGATATTATATGGCAGCAGGATTCAAGAACTTCAGGTGACATTCTAAGGGAGGCTATTAAATAATGTTCAAAATAAAATCTTTAAATAAAAGTATTCAAAACCCTAAGGATATAATGCTACTAAAAAAGCAATAGGTAGATGTTCAGAAACCCAGACAAATCTAGAAATTAAAAGCATGGTGACATTACAGATTCACTGGACATATTAGATGGGTGAGGGACAGCAGAAAAGTGCATTAGAAACCGGATCTTAGGGTCGGGCGCGGTGGCTCACGCTTGTAATCCCAGCACTTTGGGAGGCCGAGGCGGGCGGATCACGAGGTCAGGAGATCGAGACCACGGTGAAACCCCGTCTCTACTAAAAGTACAAAAAAAAAATTAGCCGGGCGTGGTGGCGGGCGCCTGTAGTCCCAGCTAGTCGGAGAGGCTGAGGCAGGAGAATGGCGTGAACCCGGGAGGCGGAGCTTGCAGTGAGCCAAGATTGCGCCACTGCACTCCAGCCTGGGCGACAGAGCGAGACTCCGTCTCAAAAAAAAAAAAAAAAAAAGAAAGAAACCGGATCTTAGGAAGTTACTAGAATACAGCAGAGAGAGAATAAAATTAAAATGTGGAAGGAAGGTTCAAAAACCTGGAGAATGTAATGAGGAAACTATTTACATATCTCATAAGAGTCTGAACAATAGTCATGAAAGGATTATGGCTGAGAACTGTTCAGAATTGATGAAAAATTCAGCTCCTTAGATTCAAGGAGCACAAGTTCTACAGATACTAAATAATTCATGTAGATACTTTGAAGTGAAACTTAGAATATCAGTGATAAAGAGACAATCTCTTGTGAGCCAAATAGAAGCCATAATTTTTACTCCATACACAGGCATTAAGAGCCTGGGCATTATCATAGGCTCTTTGGGGAAGGCAAGTGTAAAAATACAGTCCCAGTATTCAAGGACTTCACAATGTGGTAAAGAAAAATACACATTGTGGTAAAGAAAAGTATACACATGTACCATAGTCTTGAAAGGAATACACAAAGGTCACTAGTTCCCAAGTCACTTTTTATAAAAAGTATTTTTATAGCCCCTTTTTATACTAAAATGAAAGTCATAGATAATATCTATGTTCACATAAAACTTTAAAGATACCAAATAATGTCCTAACAATAAGAGGAAAACTAAAAGAAAATACTAGTTTACAGCCAGTATTTCAATGTGTAACTGTTTAGACACATCATTAGAAAACAAGGCATCAGGTACTTATATCGACTTATAATGAATAAATTTAAAATCAAAAGATCAGTAACTATTTTGTATAGTTGCAATAGGAAAGTGAAATAAATAAGTGTAGATGGACCTCGAGGGAGAAAAAAACTAGTAAGAAAAAGTAATACTACCCAAGACTTTCCTATATTATAAGAGAGAGGACAGTAACTTTAATTGTAATAGGGATAACATGGTAAGACAGATTGGCATGACAACGTAGAGAAAGTTTTTAAGGCATTTCACAAATGGGCTGGTCTTACAGGTATAAGGTTAAGATCTCTATGTAGTGATAGATTGATGATAAAGAGTCATAGGAAGTATATCTCCATTCTGAAATTTGATGTGTCAAGGCATACATTCAATCTTTAATGCCATAAAAAGATTTTGGAGATCATATCCTTGGATAATGAAAAATAGAGGATGCATTGGACAAAAGAATAGAGATTTAAGAAGTTTTATAGAGTTTGACCTCAGAACATTATCAGTAACATTGAAGACTAAGAGATAGCCCCAAATTAACTGTAGAGTATACATTTTTTACAACCTAGATTCCTTACTATGCTACAGATTTGTATTTCTTCCCAGCTTCTCAGAAAACAGAATGGCTGACCTAAATCATTTTTATATTTTGGACTTCTGTCTCCATAACCTCCATTTGAAGGTTGGGGCTGGGGGCAGGAAGTTTGACCTATTTTTTTCTTCTTTTCAAAGCAAAGTAAAAGCCAGTACGTAATACAATGCTCCCTCACACTGGCTGTTTAAGGAAAATAGGATTTTAAGAGTAGAGAAGTATTCCATGTAATGGATTAGTGCCAACAAAGACACCGATGCAAGATGAGTATCACCAGCTCACCAGGGTGATTTCCCATTTTTACTGATAACTACCACCATTGTGGTAGAAAACATTTCCTCTTAATTATCCCTTTTCATCTTAGACCTGCTCTTCTTTTCCATTGTTACTTTTTTTTTCTTGCCAGATTACTCCTGAAATGTTTTCTCATTTCATTCCCTTACTCTAGAATTGTGCTGTAGCCTCTAGACAAACATCCTTATTTAAATTTTAATTGAAATTAAAATTTTATTTCATCAAACTAGCAACATTCAACTTATGGCTAGTAGTCACTATATGGGACAACATAGAGATAGAACATTTTCATAATTTTAGAAAGTTCTGGACAGTGCTATTTCAGAACCTGCTACTATCTTCCTCATTTCCAATTAGTTCATATTCTTCATTTTGTCATTCAAAATGACAGGTGTCTGTTAGTACATAGTGTAAGACTAAAGATTACAGAGGTGCTAAAATGTATTAAGAGTCTCCTTTAAGATGTTTATGAGCAAGTTATAGGGGTAATCACAAATAATAAAAGTCCAAGTATCAGTCCAAATACTTGTTAACACCAGTATTCAAGAGTGAGGGGGAAAGCTCATTTGCATATTAAGAAAAGTATTCCCATAGCAAGTTGGATTTGAGATGGACCTTAAAGGGTTAAGCGGGATTCAGCAGGTAAAAATCTAGGCAGGAGACTGCTTAGGAAAAGAATAGCTTCTTAGACACCAGAGAAGTAGAGAAGTGGTTTATTTGAGAAAAAAGATGCATTCTTCAGTGTTTCCTGTGTATAAGCTAAGTAATAGAAAGATAGTAGCTAAAGTTTTAGAAAGCGTTGAAAGTCTAAGTCTAATTAATTTAAGGGATTAATTTCATTTGGAATTGAGACCCACATCAGGGGACCTAAAGAAAATGAGATATGAAAGAAATACGAGGGCCTGAACTAGAATTTAGGCAAAGAAGAAAACGGGTGAAATTGAAACACAAGACATTGTTGAGAAGGAATTCACAGACTTTAACAGTTTAAACAAAATATCAGTGGGAATAAAATGTCATTTTTGAGGGAATGATAATTTCATTAATACAAATATGGAGAATTTTTATTTGTGTAGGAAGCTGATACATTAATTTGACATTTGAGATGTCTGCAGGACATTTTTTTAACATGTTGAAATATGATATGGAAATGGGAATGAATTGCTACATAAAACCTTCATGACTATTACTTGCGTCTAATAGCTTCTATTCCAGCCAATATTGTATCACTTCATTCAAATATAGCCACTTAAGCTTCACATCATATCCCATTCTCATTCATAAAGTGCTCCAGTACCCACTAACCTATTTTCTTTCTGATGTTCACTGATTTTATTATCTGCGGAGCATATTTTGCCATGTAATCTTTTTTGTTACCATTTCATACCTATTCCTTGTCTTCCCCAGCTAAATCGAAACGTCTCAGGTTAAGAATTCTGTCCTATCTTTGTGTATGCATCCATCCCCTACTACAGCTAGCATGGGACAGGACAGGTACAGGGCTTAATACATAAATTCAGTAGCATAATAAACAGTTTAGGCTACATCTGAATTAAATCTATTATAATACTTTGTAACACTTATTTCGAAATATGTTATTAGCAGAATGCATTTAATTGATATATCAATAAACTTTTAAATTGGCTGGCTTTTTCCTTTTAGTTCAGGAAAGCTTTTTAAATATGAGCATTGATAATGAGCCTTACTAAAGAAAATGTTTTATGGCTTTTGCTTCTTATGTCTTTATGCTTAAATTTTATTAGATGTATCTATTTTTCCGAAATTTCCAACTATTAAAAATAGTTACATAAGAGTTTTAACTAAAATCTGGTTTGATTTTCAGATATATCATTGTGGTGGAACATGATCTAAGTGTATTAGACTATCTCTCTGACTTCATCTGCTGTTTATATGGTGTACCAAGCGCCTATGGAGTTGTCACTATGCCTTTTAGTGTAAGAGAAGGTAACTTGAAAAACTTTTTTCACATATGCTGTATTCTCTTCTACTCTAATGCTTATAAACTACATTATTGATGTTAAGTAGCTTTACATTGCTCTGATATCATCCAAAACTCTAGTTCCTTGGAATTTAATCACTGAGAGTATAAGGTTATATGTATCAGTTGTTATACAAAATATATTTTTTTCATTTTGGAGAATTTTCTGGGGATGCGTAGAAATGCAATGTTACTTTTGTTGGGGGTTGGGAGGCTACAGTAAAAGTCCTCTGCATTTTGGCTTCTGCAGTATTACTGTAGTATTTGTCATTTTCAAATTAACTTTGACAGGCCAATACCAGTAATGAAACTCTTAAAATGCTTTCAGTGTTCATCTTGTTTTCATGTTTTAAATTTATCTGTAATATGTATACTATGTTTTTGGAACTAAGGCTATCTAAAAGCCTAATAAGATAGTTTAGTAAGTATATTAAAATTTTCATTTAGTCTTTGTACTTCCAAGAAAATGAGATTCCCTGGCCTCTCCCTTCCATGTCTCCTCCTTACCTGTGTAATTTAAGTAAAAATAGAAACTAGCCTACCACTAAGTGGATCCTGAAACAAGTACCAATGTACTCTCTGCCTTCCATACCTTTTTCCTTTTTTTCTTCCCCATTTTCCTTTTACTGCTTCCTTACTTGTGTTTTATTTTTATTTTTGTTTCCGCCTGTCTTAAACTGACAATTCAGAACACTAAAAGGGCTATTTACTCAGGAAAAAACTACCATCTCCTAGAAGTAGAAAAATTCATGTAGCCTGTAGCTCCCTAAGTGGTGGCAGGTTTTTTGGTTTCTTTTTTTTTTTTTTTTTTAATCTTGAAAGAATCTTTCTTATACCTAAAAGCTCTTTTGGAAAAATAATTTATATTGCATTATAATCCTTTTCCTAAAAAGAAGATGGGAGTTTTTATAATTTATAAAAAGTACATAAATATTAAGATGTGGGGAAGAAATTGTTGTAACTTACCTACTTATACATTTAAGGTAGATGCATACTTTAAAGAAAAATTTGCAGTTACCTAGTTTTTTTGCCAGTAGTCTTAAGGGATGACATCAGAACCAATTTATTAATATTTTATTCTTGTCAATTAACAAATATGTATTGAGTACTTTACTGTATACCATATGGTAGTCTTTGAATCAAGTTGATAATGATATGGGTACTTGGCAGTCATTCTTCACAACTCCAATTATAAATGTCATGTCTAAAGGCTGTGCCATTCAATAAATGGTACCCATTAAGGTTTTTAATGTGCTTGATCTATTAAAACAACTTAAGAAACTTTAGTTTTTCTGTATTCCTTTAATATATTGAAATCAGTGCAGCATACTTAAAAGCTTTCTATAAATTGTAAAGGTGATTATAGTTTGAACTCATTTTTAACTTGACAAGACAAACATTGAAGTAGGACTGTAAAGACTGACTTGCTGTGTGTTTTTTAAACGAAGTCACTTAGTTCTTTGAGCCTTTATTTTCCAAAATAAGTTAGGTATTTGAATAAGTGGCTGCTAAGGTTCCTTTGAGTTTATGTATTTATGTAATTGTTTTTATTTAATTTTTTAACTTCACATTTATATGTTTTAGATTAAGATCAAAAAACATGCTAATTTTGGCAAAATAAATGTAATCTGTTCATTTGTTCTGTCAGCAAAGATGTATTGAACACCTGTGTTCTAGGATGAGGATATAGGCTGCATGATGTGTCTCTCAGTTCCAAATAAAATGAGTAACATCAAGACCTTCCAAAAAACTTCAGCTTTCTCTTCACTTAAATATAGGAAACACTGAAATATGGATTATTCATTGTTTCTCAAATACGCTTTTCATTTCAGTGCGTCTGCCATTATAGATCTTAAAATTTTATTACAGAGGGCTCTTATATACCATGTGGATTTAAGTTATTAAAATCTGTTCAGATAATGGTGGTTATCTTTGTACAGTGAAGCCATTAAAAAAATGTTAACTGAAGTTAGCTCATATTCAATTTCAATGAACCTGCAGGATTAATTTTTTTTAAAGCAGTAAATTATAACCTCAAAATATATGCTTATCTCTCATATGAAATTGAATATTGATAACATTGTATATTCAAAAATTTATCCCCCAAACTTTTATATCAATGTTATATCAATCTGAAAATACTCTTACATATTTGTCATTTTCGCTTTAAAGATAAAGCAAAAAGGACATCATGTGCTCTCTTTTGCATAAAACCTGATGGAAAAAATAATTACAGGATAATGAGAAGATGTACTTCATGTGGTTGGGGGGGGACATTCATATATATTCATGTATTATTTAAACTTACATTAAATATATATATATTTTTGAAGGTACTTCTTTATATGCAGACCAACATGTTAGCAAAAATCCACAGAAATTTAAAGTATATAGTCTATAGATTGCTCCCAAGAGAGCTTAGGATTTGGCTCTAATGATTTCTCCCTGTTGACAATTTTCTTCCCAACAGGCATAAACATTTTTTTGGATGGCTATGTTCCAACAGAAAATTTGAGATTCAGAGATGCATCACTTGTTTTTAAAGTGGCTGAGACAGCAAATGAAGAAGAAGTTAAAAAGATGTGTATGTATAAATATCCAGGAATGAAGAAAAAAATGGGAGAGTTTGAGCTAGCAATTGTAGCTGGAGAGTTTACAGATTCTGAAATTATGGTGATGCTGGGGGAAAATGGTAAGTTTTCTGTTTTGTGTTAAGTAAAAATCTTCCTGTTTATCTAGTAAATTAAACTATTTTGTGGAAAAATTTGAATCATATGTTATAGGGCTAGAAGCTGAGTTTTATTTAAACCCATAAATTTCTTAGTGTACTTTCACATTTTTTTGGCATTGTGTAATTCAATTTCATTGTAATTCAATTAGGTTAATATTTCTTATTTTGTTTTATAACCTCTAGTGAAAATAAGGTGTTCTTTGTCAGCTGGTTTTTTACATGTAAATTGATAAGGCAGTTATTAATCTTATAAATTTACTAAGATGGAAAGGATAAATGGTGATTCAGAAATAATCCAGCTTTAAAAATTTTTTCCTCATACACTTCAATGTGGAACTTTTCTTATTTTAAATTCAGAGCAATCTACCTTTGTAAATAATTGTATTACCAGCATATATTTCATAATAAATTGTCATAAGTATAGGTATAAGATGGATTTGACTACTAAATATGTGATATTGCCTTCATGATTTAAGAACTATTTGAATTGTAATCTTACAACTTACAAAACTATAGAAGATAAATTTTATATAAAGATTGTTACAATGTATCAGTCTTTAGATAATAGGAATTTTGAATTGGGTTGCAATTAATTTAAATATTTTATATAAGTAAACTTTAAAATTACAGTTATCTTTCATAAACAGTCTATACTGTCTTAATAAATTGTGTGCCCTGATAATTTAGCTAAGTAAATCTTTTCAAACTATTGCAGGATTTAAACTTTATAGATATACCATTTATTAAACTTGCCATAAGCTTTGACTAGTCTTTATTGCTCTTAATTACCTTAGAATGACACTTCAGAGGTGAGCCATGAACGACTTAAGTATTTTTCTATATAAACTTCAGAATTCAATAATGTCAGTGTACATCTTTAAAACAAATTTCTCAGTTAAAACCAAATAGGACATAGTGATTTACTTTAAATGTCAAGCATCTTTGAGATCAAATTGTCATATGTTGTGTTGCCAGGAACGGGTAAAACGACATTTATCAGAATGCTTGCTGGAAGACTTAAACCTGATGAAGGAGGTACAGTTGTAACTGTTGAGTCTTTTTACTCTGTTCTACACAGTAAACTTTAAAGATCTGGGCAGTTTTTAGTGTCTTATGTATTTCATTATTTTGCAGGAGAAGTACCAGTTCTAAATGTCAGTTATAAGCCACAGAAAATTAGTCCCAAATCAACTGTGAGTTATTATTTTTTATATGGTTACTAAAGAAAATTTTGTATATATGCCTATAGCTTTCATCTTTTACTATATTAAAATTTTTCTCCAAATTAGATTCTGTATAGTTTTATTGATAATTGCAAACAGAGGTATTAAGAGTCCAATCCTTGATTCATATCCACTGCTAAGAAAGTGCTTTAAAGATGCTTGTCTTCTTTGGCCTGGTGCAGTAGCTCACGCCTGTAATCCCAACACTTCAGGAGGCCTAGGCCAGCAGATCACAAGGTCAGGAGGTTGAGACCATCCTGGCTAACATGGTGAAACCCCGTCTTTACTAAAAATACAAAAAACTAGCCGAGCGTGGTGGCGGGCGCCTGTAGTCCCAGCTACTCAGGAGGCTGAGGCAGGAGAATGGCGTGAACCTGGGAGGCAGAGCTTGCAGTGAGTGGAGATTGCGCCACTACACTCCAGCCTGGGCGACAGAGCGAGACTCTGTCTCAAAAAAAAAAAAAAAAAAAAAGATGTTTGTCATCTTTTTGCTAAATAAATAATTAAAAGCCTAATGTATTTTGTGCTGCAAATTGACGACAGCAAGAAGGTGAAAAGGCTATACCCACAAGATGGGAGAAACATTTACACATCATATATCCGATAAAGGACTTGTATCCAGCATATATAAAGAACTCTTATAATTAAAAACGAGCAAATGTCTTTTAGTTATTCAGCCATAAAAAGAAATGAAATATTAACAAATGCCACAGTCCTTGAAACCATTATGTTAAAGTTAACCTCCTTTGATTTCTGCAGGTGTTGTAATGAACTCAGTACCTCAACATTCAATTTGTTTTGACTACTTGGCTTAGCTTACCATAAAAGTTTGTCATTGATGCTCTCTGTAAGCTTAGCTTTAAATTCTAAAATTCAGCCTTATCCTGAAACAGCAAGCAAAAGCCATCTTAGGATTCATCCCTATCACATTATCATGCATTTTGTGTTCTCTTACTGATTGCCTAAGGTTGCTTGATACCCACTTTGACCTTTGGAATTTCTACTCTCAAATGATTTTTCCCCTGAAACATTCATTATTTGCTTATTACTTTCTAATTTTAAAATTATTATTGCAGGGGCTGTGGAGTGGAAAAAAAAAAAAAAGGTTGTTGCAGGCTGGGCACGGTAGCTCACGCATGTAATCCCAGCACTTTGGGAGGCTGAGGCAGGAGGGTCAGTTGAGCCCAAGAGTTTAAGACCAGCCTGACCAACATAGATGCCGCCTCCACAAAAACTTAAAAATTGGTTCAGCATGGTGGTGCATGCCTGTAGTTCTAACTCTTCTAGAGGCTGAAGTGGGAGGATCGCTTGAGCCTGGGAGGTTGATGCCACAGTGAGCCCTGATTATGCCATTGCACACCTGGGCAATGGAGCAAGACCCTGTCTCAAAAGAAAAAAAAAATTCCTTTTTACTTGTTGGACATGATGGGTTTTGAATAGAAAATCTCAAAACGTCATAGATGGTGGATACATATTGATATCTGTTGGTGGCAAATTGATATACTTTTATTCTGAAGCTTAACTTTGTCAAGATTCATAAATAGAAGAGTTTTGTAGTGAAATTTTATCATTTAAATAGCTTTTATATTAAAAACAGGGAAGTGTTCGCCAGTTACTACATGAAAAAATAAGAGATGCTTATACTCATCCACAATTTGTGACCGATGTAATGAAGCCTCTGCAAATTGAAAACATCATTGATCAGGAGGTACTTTAACATAATTTTTTAAATTTTATTATTATTTTGAATTTTGGATGCCTTTACATGGTTTGCTAAACTCCTCCAATTAGGTGCAGACATTATCTGGTGGTGAACTACAGCGAGTAGCTTTAGCTCTTTGTTTGGGCAAACCTGCTGATGTCTATTTAATTGATGAACCATCTGCATATTTGGATTCTGAGCAAAGACTGATGGCAGCTCGAGTTGTCAAACGGTAAATATCTTGCTTATAGCAGTATTTTGATTATGTGTACTGTCCTACAAGTGTGCTGAATATAACAGTCGAATGTTTTATGATATAAAACTGTAAGATTTCAAAATCATTGTGTTTTAGTTTCATACTCCATGCAAAAAAGACAGCCTTTGTTGTGGAACATGACTTCATCATGGCCACCTATCTAGCAGATCGCGTCATCGTTTTTGATGGTGTACCATCTAAGAACACAGTTGCAAACAGGTAAAATTACGTTTTAATATGTTCAAAGTAATTCATTTTAAATTTTCAGTAAATTACGTAAAGTCACTCACTTTAATTTTTAAAAAATGAAAGCTAGAAATTCTAGACCTGATTCTGTGACTCCTGAGATCATTGGTATTGGGGACTGGATGGGACCATGTGAAAGAGTAGTTTTTAGGCTTCAGTGTGGAATCCCTCACCAGCAAGATAAAGAGCTGTAGGCCACAGCATAAAAAGCTGTGGGCCCCTCATCTTTTCTTTCAGCTTAACTTTTGTTTGCTTTATTATTTGAATTTCCCAAAAAAGATTGAAAACTATTGCTTTCATACATGATAGAAAAAGAAAACAAGATTAAAGAGGTTACATGATTTGTCCAACTTATACTGACAGTGATTGAGCTCACAGTGGATCCCAAATATCTGGTATTGATCTATAGCAGAGTTAAAATAAATGGTTTTACCTTTTTCCTTTTTCTCTTCTCATTTTTCGTTGTTAGCCTGATTAAGAGCACTTGCAATATAGAGAAGCCTAACATTCAGATCAAGTTATGAGAAATTCATTTTACCTTTAGTGCTAAAGCCTATATTATTAGATTGAACTAAATGAAATTACTGGTGTTCAATTTTCACCTATAAAACCAGCAGTTTCATGTGGTTTCAGCATGTTTTCTGGTATTGGAGAGCAAAGAATGGAGTTGCCATTTTAATAATTCATCTAATAAATAAAAGTATTTTGCTGGGCTTCTTCCCTGAATTCCTTTTTTTTTTTTTTAATAAATTGAGAATTACATATTTCTTGAAGAGCTAGGGAGATTTCTTAGCATATGTGATGTTTATTTGTTCATCTAATGATATCCCACCTATTTACAAAATTTTAAAATGTTTCACATGTATGTTGTGATTTGGCATGATTTAAGAACTCTCTTGGGTAAAAACGAAGCATAGAAATTTAGAAAGGAGTTATCACTGAAAACCACTATTAGGAGGACATATTCCCTCCGGTAACAAATTTTTCATATAAATATAACTTTTTAAGATTCTCATCCCCCCTAAAAATGTGCAATTTGAGATTCTGTAATCTGCTTATTAATGATCTTCTATTTTTCTAAAGTACTTCTATCTTAAATGTTTCTTTCACCAGATTAGAAATCCAGGTTAAATTTTTTTTTTGTTTTGCACAAAAATATTATAGCCAAGAAAACTATATAGTCCAAGCAAAGCTATTTCTGAACACAGGGTTTGTAATATGCTGTTATTATACTGTTATCCAGATGATTTATGATTGGGGAATTTGAGGGAATAGTAATTCTTAATACCCTTCCTCTCAAAAGGTAGTTACATTTCTGAAGTAAAATTTAATCAAAATTGATTTTTTTTTTCTCATAGTCCTCAAACCCTTTTGGCTGGCATGAATAAATTTTTGTCTCAGCTTGAAATTACATTCAGAAGAGATCCAAATAACTATAGGCCACGAATAAACAAACTTAATTCAATTAAGGTATGTAGAAAAATTGTCTTAAATCATGGATCACTGATCTCAGTATAAACACTTGAAAGGCTATTTAAAAATCAATAACATATGGCTGGGCGCAGTGGCTTACGCCTGTGATTGAAGCACTTTTGGGAGGCCAAGGCAGGCAGATCACTTGAGGTCAGGAGTTTGAGGCCAGCCTGGCCAACATGGTGCAACCCCATCTCTACTAAAAATGCAAAAATTAGCCGAGTCTGGTGGCAGGTATCTGTAATCCCAGCTACTCAGGAGGCTGAGGCAGGAGAATCGCTTGAACCTGGGAGGTGGAGGTTGTAGTGAGCTGAGATCATCCCACTGTACTCCGGCCTGGGCAAAAGAGTGAGACTCTGTCTAAAAAAATAAAATTTAAAAACCACCATATTTTATTTTAAAATTCCTATGTTTTTTACATTTTAAGACCTGATGGCATACTTTAGTGTGCAGTAGGCAGCAATTGTAATGTAGCTGTCATTGCTGTGTGAACTAAAGAGCTGTTCCTGTTTTCTCTTAAAGTTGTATCACAGTTGTACTACCTATATTGATTACCACTTAAAATATCTGGGGAAAGATTACACTAATTCACCATTGTAACAAAGAATTTTTTAAGAATACCTTAACCAATTTCTGTTATATTTTTCAATACATGATTAAAAGGTGTATTTTAGGCCGAGTGCAGTGGCTTATGCCTATAATCCCAGAACTTTGGGAGGCCAAGGTGGGTGGATCACGAGGTCAGGAGATCGAGACCATCCTGTCTAACTAACGGTGAAAACCCATCTCTACTAAAAATACAAAAAATTAGCCAGGCGTGGTGGCACACACCTGTAATCCCAGCTACTCAAGAGGCTGAGGCAGGAGAATCACTTTAACCCAGGAGGTGGAGGTTGCAGTAAGCCGAGATCGTGCCACTGTACTCCAGCCTGGGCAACAGAGCGAGTCTCTGTCCCTGTCCCCGCCCCCCAACCGCCCCCCCATAAAAGTATATTTTAAAAGTCTAAACAAGCTCCTGTGACGAGGAAAACATTGTGTCTACTTAATTGACAATGTTGTCTTTGTAGTAAACAGTTGTGCACCCTACAGTTGATTTCCTCTGTGAAATACAGTATTTGTTTCTTAAAAGGCAAAAATCTTAGTCACTCAGAAACAAAGTAAATGAACTCTAAAAGCATTTCTGGGTTTTTTTTTGGTTTTGGTTGGTTGGTTGGTTGGTTGGTTGGTTGTTTTTTTGAGGCAGAATCTCACTCTGTCACCCAGGCTGGAGTGCAGTGGCGTGATCTCGGCTCACTACAACCTCTGCCTCCCGAGTTCAAGCAATTCTCTGCCTCAGCCTCCCAAGTAGCTGGGATTACAGGTGCCCACCACCACACCCAACTAATTTTCTGTATTTTTTTTATAGAGATGGGGTTTCACCATCTTGCCCGTGCTGGTCTTGAACTCCTGACCTCATGATCCGCCTGCCTTGGCCTCCCAAAGTGCTGGGATTACAGGCGTGAGCCACCATGCTGGCCATCATTTCTGTTTTTAATATCTGCAGTGCCTCAAAGTGTTTACATTTTATCACTCTATATCCATCATCCTTAATGCTTAAAAGCTTTAGAAGTATGTTATACATACTTCTACTGTAGCATTTATTTTCATATTTGTAGTCCTAGCTTTGCTGCTAAACCATGAGCTCTTGGAATGCCAGAGGCAAAGTTATTTTGCACGTCATTGTATTCTTTTTTTTTTTTTGAGACGGAGTCTCGCTCTGTCCCCTAGGCTGGAGTGCAGTGGCACGATCTCGGCTCACTGCAACCTCCGCCTCCCAGGTTCACGCCATTCTCCTGCCTCAGCCTCTCCGAGTAGCTGGGACCACAGGCACCCGCCACCACGCCCGGCTAATTTTTTGTATTTTTAGTAGAGACAGGGTTTCACCATGGTCTCGATCTCCTGACCTCGTGATCCGCCCGCCTCGGCCTCCCAAAGTGCTGGGATTACAAGCGTGAGCCACTGCGCCCGGCCTCATGTCATTGTATTCTTAAGCACCTAACAGTATGTCTGGATGCCTTTTCCCTTTATTATATATTTTGTTTTTAAATGATTGCTATTACTTCTTGGCCAGGATAGAGAAATGGTTAAGTTCTCACATAAAATTGAAGAGTTTTCTCAGTTTTGAAAAGCATATTGGGTAGAAAAGAAAAATTTCTTCTCAAGTATTAAGGACACTTTATATTGTCATTTTCTTAGATGGATTCATGGTTCAGTCACCATGAGTTATCATTTCTGTATGCCTACTCATCTTAAGATAGTCATACCTTAATCCTAATAAGAGAACAGCTCAACAAGTAGGTAGGTGAGATTGTTACTGGCCAGTATTGGAAAAAATTTCATATATGTATTTTGTGTAATAGGCAGATCTCAAACTGACAGTATGCTGCATTTTGAATCTGGAGATTAAAGTTGCATTGATGAAAATGGAATTTAATAGTTTTCCTAGAAATAATAATACATAGCAAAATTTTATATATGTGAGGCATCTTTTATAAAGGGACTTTACTTGAGTTGGTGCAAGTGAGTCATTCTAGCATTAGGGATGGGGCAGAGGTAGTTATCTTTCCTTTGAGCAGTGGACCCAGGAATATCCAGAAACAGATGGTATGTGCAGAACAGGTTGTACAGGCACTGTTGTAAACACTGCTAAGTAATACCATGAGTGAAAGTCTGCTTTTACCTATAGTAGAATCGTGTTGCTGATTTTTGTTGCTTGTTTTCTTTTTTAGGATGTAGAACAAAAGAAGAGTGGAAACTACTTTTTCTTGGATGATTAGACTGACTCTGAGAATATTGATAAGCCATTTATTAAAAGGAGTATTTACTAGAATTTTTGTCATATAAAACTTGAATCAGGATTTTATGCCCCACATACTCTGGAACTTGAAGTATAATTTACTTAATGTAACATAAAAAGCCAGTTGGGTTCTAAATTGTAGTTGAAACACAGAAAATGCCACTTTTCTGTTCCTGAAGCGGCCCTTTTGTGCATAATATTCTAAAATGAAGACATTTCAAGCTATACAAATTACCTCCAAGTTTTCATGATGTATGGGAAGATTTTCATTAGGTGTATTATATTCACGGTACAAGATGCTGACCAGTGTTGCTCCATTTTTTAAATCTTGAAAAGGGTTTCTGTACTTAACTGGTTTGCCAAGTATGCCAGTGTGATGGAACTGCCCTTATTTTAAAAGCCGGTCAAAGATTCCACTGATTGGCATTTGATAAATAAACATCAGGATTATGTTTATTATTTGTTTTCAGTCTTTGCACTATATTACCAGTATATGGTTTCCGAGGAAGATTATCTACTACAAAACACCACTGTTGGAAAAATAGGTATTTTTTAATTGTTTTTAATCTTTTTTGGTGCTTTTGAACATGTTTAGCAAAAGCCAATTCAGTTCCATTCCCTGCAAAAAACCCCTAACTTTACTCTGAACTTTGTTTTTGCATTCCATGAGGTTCTATATTCAGTCATTCTCTAGGTAATGTCATTTTTGTACACATATATTTATATAATCACTGATTGAGATTTAGGAAAAAGCATTTCTAAAGAATATTTGCTTCCCTTACAACTACAGACTCGAAATCTTTAAAGATGGTGCCTAAGCATCTGTATATTTTTTTTAAGTTCCACAGATTTTTCTGTTGGGCAGCCAAGGATTATAAACCACTTCCCTAAAGGCAACATTAATGCAAAAGTCCCCAGATGGCAATACAAAGTATCCCCTGGTACCACATATATTCATTTGTGAGTTTGGATATACAGCACATTATCTAAACCATTTGTTAGTTCCAAAAACCCATCTAAATTTCCAGTTCCTGAATTTTGAACAGGATTACCTGGAGCCTGGAGCCACTTTAAGTTGTATTTCTGACTAAACTGGAATTATGAGTGAGGAAGAGGGTTTCCTAAATAAATGACTGGGGCAAGCAAAATTGAGGAAATTAGAAAGTATTTGACAAACTTTAAGAGCTACTTGAAATAATAGAAGTCTTGATTAATATGCAAATAATGGCTAGAAAGTATGGTTTAACTGGACCCCATTATGCCTTTTAAAAAATAATTTCAGTAACCCATAAATAAATGTAAAAAATTCAAATATACAGAATGGAATAAAAAAATGATCTCCCTTTATTACCCTCCCAAAGGTTACCAGCGTTTGAATTTAATAATGTATATTCTTTGCACTTACCTAAGTGTGAATATGTAAAGGGTTTGTTTTGTACACAAATGGGATTATACTAAAATAAGTAATGCCTATTTTTAAGGATAGGTTAAATTTGTGAATGATTATTTCAAATATATTGAATAAAATAAGCAAAAGCTATTGTTATTTACTGATCCTGGATTGTCTTAAAGTACTTGTGACAAAGAGCACAGTTCTACTTACTGCTAATGACAGAATATGTATTAAAAGTATTTTCATGTAAATGAAATCTTTAAAATATGGCTCTTAAAATTTTACATAGCAACAGAAAGGCCTACAATTGCTAACACAAGAAAAATACTTATAAAATCAGTGTTACATAGAGCATCAATGCAGATGTTAGCAAAAGAATGAGACTACGTAATATGTCCTAATTGAAAAAAGTCTCAAATACTTAAACAAAAAACTGGAACAGTTTATATACTACCATTTTTGTGAAAATATACAAAATATTGAAATAAAGGAATACTCAAGAAACAGATTGCTTTTGACAAGGACAATTTGATCAAAGAATAGACAGAAAAAGGAGCATTTATATATACACATATATAATACCCTTTGAATTTTACATTTTGCATGTGATTATAAATCATTGAAATTTTGGGGTTTTTTTTTTGAGATAGATAGATATAGAGTCTCGCTCTGTCACCCAGGCTGGAGTGCAATGATGCGATATTCACTCATTGCAACCCGCTACCTGGGTTCAAGCAATTCTCCTGCCTCAGCCTCCCGAGTAGCTGGGATTACAGGCACCCACCACCACGCCCAGCTATTTTTGTAGAGACGGAGTTTCACCATGTAGGCCAGGCTGGTCTCAACTGGACCTCATGTAATCCACCCACCTTGGCCTCCCAAAGTGCTGGGATTACAGGCGTGAGCTACCACGCCCAGCCACTGAAGTTTTTAAATCGTCATTGGATAATAATAGTGGCATCTGCAGCCACTTCTCTCCACATTTGAGATAATACTGGATAATCCATATTTTCTGTGTTCACTTAGTAATAGTCTTAAAGGCAGTGTATTGATGCTACAACTATTTTTTGCAGTTTAGGTTAACCTAATTTTAGACTACAAGCATTTTGAAGTCCAGTCTTGTATCTGTCTTAACACTCAGTATATATAGCATGGTGTCTGGCATGTAGTGGCCTACTGTATTGAAGGAATGAACCTACATGCCACAGAGAAAGTAGGAAGACTACAAAACTGCTGTGTTGTATAATTTCCTTCATGTTCACCAATATACTTGGATACAGGTATGTCAACTCCTTAACCCCAGTGCCTAGTCTGCCATGAGCACTCAGTGAGTGGTTGAGAAGAGAAAGTAATCATTCCGAGTTGGAATGTCAGAAAGGACTACGTAAAGGAATTAGGTCCCAGGAAAGAGTAACAGCACCCATCTTACTGAGTTGTTAAAAGGGTAAGTGAGATAATCCACGTAAAGCAAAATACATGTCTGGTGAGAGGCAGAAAGGAACATGGGCATTTAAGAGATTAATGGAAGGAAATGATGGATACAGGCAGATTGTGATGAGCTTTCTGTGCCTTCCAGATTGAAGTTAGTTTTTTACATGCTGAAAGTAGGAATTGAAGAGACAAAGCAAGGCCAGTTAGAGAAGCAGAAATATCCAGACAGTAGTTGTTCTAGAGCTTCTACTTTAATTTTTCACCCCTTTGTCTTAATTTTTTTAAGCATTTCTACTCTGTCCACTTAATACATGCAGGTCTAAACTTGGCTGTATACTGTGCTGACTGTTGCTCTTGGAAGATTGTTTCCTTTGTAGTGTTTCAGTTTGTGAGCAGATGTTCAGTGAGGCTGTATCTGAAAATTCTGAGATTTTGTGTGGCAAATACCATTTATCCTCAGCCCTGTACTCACCACCACTACCACCTCCTCTGCCAATTTGTTAGGGTAGACAGTATGTCGAGTCCCACGTGGTTGGTCGTAATTGGTCTAAGACATAGAAAATCCTCTTCATACTTTCCTACTCTCTCTTGCAGTTAAGCCATATGACCCAACTGCAAGAGAGTTCTAGCCAGTAAATTGAAACCTCTTGAGGTTTTTCTAGAAGATACCTCAAGAAAACCTCGTTTTCCTAATAAAGGGAGATGATTATCTGGTACTGCTTCTTGAGGGTGTAATATATGAAGCAAGCATTTTATGCCCTTAAGGTGATACATATAAGGGAAATGCAAAACAAGCTACAAGAATGTTACTCCTGACATCAAAACGCTGCACAACTGCCAGCAGCCACTTCTCTCCGCATTTCTTGAGAAATAAATTCCTATTTGTTTAAACCTGGTTAAGTCAAACTGGTTTCCTGTTTGCCATCAAGAAAGGTCTTTTCCTTCAGAGGCTCTCCATTTGCCTTCTGCCAGGGGAGTCAAGTGTGTTACCACCCTGGAACCACTTTTCGGTTTTCTTAGTTTGAGTTTCTGGACCTCAAACCTAAATGAATGTGGTAACATTTTCAGTGGTTGTTTTGGTTTTTTGCCTTTAACAACCTGGATCCCAGGCCAAGATAGTTGTCTGGGAATTTTTAATTTCACTCCTTTTCGCTGGGGTGACTCTGGCTTTAATGAAAATGTTTGTTAGTTCCGGCTCCCAACCTTGCATGTGCCTAAGTGTAGGTCTCCCATGTCAATGGTCACTTTATATCTGTGCTTCTGGTTTCTTGTCTCCATTTATAAAAGTATCTTATAAAACTATACAGGACTTAAATGCTTTTACTACTAGTTTGGAAGGATGCAACAAGTAACAAGTATATCCCTAGATAGGTAAATTGCAGTAGTTTGTTTTCTATTTCATCTGAAGGTCGTTAGTCCAAAGTCAAGGTTCTCAATTTTTTAAAAAAGAAATTGGCTTACTACACAGAATTTTGTTATCAATCAGTTAACCTGCCAGTTAAGAATATTCATAGGGATAGGAGGCCTTAAGAACCACACTCATCTACATTTACATCTTTTTTTTTTTTTTTTTTTTTGAGACAGAGCCTGTGGCCTGGGCTGGAGTGCAGTGGCACGATTTTGGCTCACTGCAACCTCCACCTCCCAGGTTCAAGTGATTCTCCTGCCTCAGCCGGGATTACAGGTGCGTGCCACCACGCCAGCTAATTTTTCTATTTTTAGTAGAGACGGAGTTTCACCATGTTGGTCAGGCTGGTCTCAAGCTCCTCAACTCGTGATCCACCCGCCTCGGCCTCCCAAAGTGCTGGGATTACAGGTGTGAGCCACCACGCCTGGCCTACCATTATCATCTTTAATCTTTGTTAATTTTTTTTTTTTTTTTGAGACAGAGTCTCGCTCTGTCACCCAGGCTGGAATGCAGTGGCGCAATCTCAGCTCACTGCAAACTCTGCCTCCCGGGTTCACACCATTCTCCTGCCTCAGCCTCCCGAGTAGCTGGGACTACAGGCGCCCACCACCGCGCCTGGCTAATTTTTTGTATTTTTAGTAGAGACGGGGTTTCACCGTGTTAGCCAGGATGGTCTCGATCTCCTGACCTCGTGATCCACCCGCCTCGGCCTCCCAAAGTGCTGGGATTACAGGCATGAGCCACTGCGCCCAGCCTGTAATGTTTTTTACTAAATGTGAAAAAATATAATTACAGGAATGTTATGTATTTTAAAAGGATTGCTTCTAAAGCCTCAGTTTCTCTAATGAATTCATTATAGAAAAACCAGTTTCAAAAACTAATGTTTATACCAATGTCTGTCTGTAGCTTTTCTTAGAAAACCCTATTAAACTATTCTGAGGGGTCCACGTTTCATGAAGAACTCACAGATTAAGTTGGGGTGCAAAAGTTTATGAAGGGAAGCCGTGTTTAACTTTCTCTTTCATAGTTATTTACATTCTCATACTATGCCCTAGACCCAGACCTAAGTCTTTGAAAGGTAAGTGAAAGTTTAATTATTCCAAGTGAAAAGCAGGCCCTTTGTATCAGACACTTTTTGGAGACCGCTGACTTAATTTGGGTCACTCCCATGCACTTCTGGAGTGACCAATTCTGCAAGAGCCCCCCATCCAGCCACAAACACATCTCTTACTAACCAGCCCCCACACTGGCTTCTCTGTTGACTCCATGGATAAACCCACGGGCATACTGCCAAGAAACTAATGTTTCCCCTTTTTCTCCTTCCTTTCTCCCTTTCCCACAAGGTTCTATGATATTTTACTCAGCTCCTAAAGCAGTCTCAAATAAAAGTTCCACATGCCAACTCTTTATAACAGCTCATCCTCCTTGCCAGCTTGCTGACCCTGTTCCTAGATCACTCACTTTTCTGTCAAATACTTGAACTGAAAGAGGCTCTTGTTTCAGGTTCAGGAAGCCAGACTAACAGAAAGTTCATATTGTATGTAAACAAGTATTGACTTGATAATATTCTTTGCTAACTTTTATAAAGAAAAACAGGCTTTAAGAAATTGAGTTTTCAGAGTATAAAGTAAGTGTACTTTGTTTTCAAAACAATTTGCTTCACCTTTAGCTAACATAAATATCACTGAATGCTAAATGTAAAAACCATTAAAAAACAATTTAATCCATATTCTTAGATATTCTGCACATTCCCATTTAGTCATTGCAGAAAAAAATGGTAGTACTAGCTATAAAATCACTTAAAACTAGACTCAAATACGAGTCCTACCACTTACTAGTTGCATAACCCTAAGCAGGTAATTTGGCCTCAATTTCATTTATAAAGTAGGGAAAATTAGAGTACCCATAGATTATAAATTCTACATGGCTTTTAGTTGCATGTACGAGAATTGTCTTCTAGCTGGAAAAATGTCATGGAAACCATTTAAGGAGTTTACAAAAATTCTTAAGATTTACATGCTATATTACCTGGTTAACCCTGGAACCAAAGAATCACAAGCAGAATCAAGAGACAAAATTTAATATATGCACACAGTTTTATATATAATGCAGCATCACACCATGTAGGGCATTTACTCTTATTTTATACATTCAGATATGTTTGAAACACTTCTTAAGGCTACAAAACAGAACATAGAAAAATAAACAGGAATATATCCAACACTTACAAAAAGTGATATGATAAAGAATATAAAGTACTAGTTTCCTTTTAACACTTCAAAAGATATGTATATATACTTTTTTTACAAGTAACATCACAAATGATCACATCTTCACATGCTCTTAAAGTATTATTTGTACTCAGTGTAAGGCTATTATCGTTTTTCATACATAAAATTTTCTAGCTCTGTAACACAATGCAAATTTTAATCCATTCAAGTAAGTTCAACCCCAAAGTTGCCGCTTCCCAGCATTAAGACATGCACCCACCCCTCTTCTAAGATTTTCTAAAACTTGTATTTCGGGGAGAAAGACTTCTTTTAAAAAATAATCCCAATTAGTGGGAGAGTAAATGGCTGACACTAGTAGCAAAACCTTAGTTATTTGAAAATAACATTGGAAATGAGACATTATTAGGATTTTAAACAAACAATAGCATTTAGACAAAGTAGGAAGCAAAATACAGTAAACAGAAATAGTGTAGCCAAATACGCATTCTCTTCAGCTACACGAGTGGACCTTGCTTAGTACCCTTAAGTAAAAGACAAAACATTTACCTCATCTAAAAATGAAGGTAAAACAAAAGAGGCAAAAATAAATATTGCTAGTTTCTAGGATGGCTGAATGTTTTCTAAACCAGAAATGGTTAGAAAGGAACTTTATTGCACCAAGTCAATCATAAGCAAGTTTGCAGTTCACAGGCATTTTAATTCAACCTTGAGTCACAAAGGAAACAACACACTGCAAGAATACAGTCTGCATTAAATAAGATATATCGGCATTGTGGTCTAGGAAAACCTACGCTTGCCAGGACAAGGCAGGGTCTGAGCTTAGGTCTGCCATGAAAATGAATTTGTGGGTTATCAGTAAACAGTATGAGGACTACACAGATGCCAGCATCCTGCTGCCAAGTAGACATGGGGCAAGAGTTGAAGATTTATTTTAGAGGAAATGAAAAGACACACAACACCAAAGGGAAAAGGGGGCTGGAATCAAGTTCAGCCAAAGCACCTAACACAAAAAACAGGTGAGCTTTGGTCAGTCTGTTCTTCAAAATATATATGATCATAATATGGTGAAGTTTCATAATTTCCAACTCAAAAATACAAATGATCCTCAGTTCTATACTTTTGCCTCTATTCTCTTATAAAGAAATATGTCAACATACAGTATGACATAAACAGTTAAAATGAAGGACAAAAGCTTGCTTAGCCTTAGTTTGACCTCAGCATAAGGCAAAATCCCCTGGACTAATTAATACATTTAAAAACAAACTTAAAGGAAAAAAGTGAAACCAACCTTCATGCAAAGATTAATTTTAAAACTATCAAAAGTCAGTTCTTTTATTCCAGAGGTCACTGAGAAAAGTACCATCTGCTAAAATTCTCTTTCAAGCACTTCTTCCATCATATCCTAGAGGTGAGATATGGGAAACAGAAAGCAAATCAGTGTTTCCTTCAGGAGCTATATTCTATTACTCAGTTGAGGTAAGACAAGGTGACAATGAAGATATGAATAGTATTTCCTTCCAATTTTTAAACATTTTCAGAAGCTGAGATCAAACCCCAGTCAATAAAATGCAAGACACTAGAAGCAACAACTTATTTTGGACTCCTGAGATCAAACACATTGAACTTTCAAATCTGGTGTTTATATCAAAATGTGATTTTCATTAAAATCAGGTAAGCTAGTCCTACATAAAAAAGCATGAGCTGAAAGTGGAGGACCCTCTATCTTCTCATTCCTTAATGAGCCACCAATGTTAAGAAAAAAATGGCTTAAGCGGAACCTTCAACAACTATTCTAGTTTAGAGGGTGACAACAAATTCCTTTCAATAGGTTCTCTCAAAAAATGTTTTCAACACAACCATCCCAGTCTTTACAATTTTTTACCTAGCACCATCATAATAAAATGTTATCTTTCAAAGTGCTCTCTAAAATCCTGTTACATTGTCTAAATGCTAATCACTACTCAAATCAGCAGTTACACAGACGTTAGGTAATTAAAACAGCACAGAGGTAAATAACCATTATTACAGTACAGTGGCGATTCACTGAGCCCAGCTGGCATCCAAACATTCCCAAAGGTTATCAGAGAACCCAGAAAACTCATCTGTTTCAGTCTGTCAAATTCAAGTGAATTGTATTTTCTTAAGTAATTTGCTTTACAAAAAAAGAAAGTCACCGCATCTGGTTTTGGCTAGGTATATTACACATGGCATGCAAAGAGAAATTACTACTATGTTATTTGCATAGCACTCAAACTTCCTGATCAGAAGATAATCTCAACATAATAAAAGAGTGGATTTTCACATTGGTATGTACAAATAAAGAATATAAGCTACAGTTATTTTTACAAAATAACACAGATGAATGAATACCGTGTTAATTCAGAGTTCAATCTCCAAATGAGAACAGAGTGCAACATGCAAAGGGAACCTCTAGTGAATACTGCAAAGACTGGAAGAAAGCAGAATGGAAGATGTTACCTACCTAAGGGTAACAAGCTATAAAATACAAAGCAAAACCATTTTCTAGCAGCATCCTCTAGAAAAGAACTAGAAGTCACAATCTTATTATCTTCTATACAATAGTTCCAGCCCTGACAAGTAGAACATGCAAGTGTAAAGTGAAAGTGATACACAACCAATGGTGCAAGGGGGGAAAAACACACAACTCTAGAAACCTGTCAAGCTAAAAATTTTTAACATTTCTTCTCACAAAATATTTAGAATCTGTCAGTGCATTAGTGTTAAAGTGGCATTAAAAAAACTTCTGCAGTTCTAACTGATGCAGATTATTTTCAAAATGCATAGCATCTACATTTCTTTCGAGTAGGCACCATGATATTTACACCAGTGCTAAGAATTCTTGGTGGAAACAGCCATTTCATTGGATTTCCTACTATTCTTCTATGCAATCTCAACAAATACCAAAATTCAAAAATATACCTTATGAATATTAAAAGAACTATATACAACATTGCTAAGACACAGTTAATAGGCTGCCTTATGTGAATATTAAAGAGAAGACATTATTCAAGTTTGACAGATATTGAGATGAAAGGCCTTTGGGTTGGAAGCATTTTAAAAGACAACAGTGTTTTAGGCTGAGAATTGTTTGAGCCCAGTTTATGACTAAGGCATTGCATAATAAAATATACATTTCTATTTGGTGCAACGTTATGTTTGGAATCTATAGTGTGTCAAATGGTATATTTTCTTGTCACTTTAGTAAACACTATAAAGCACACATTTCCAACATTTGAAATCAAACTTATAAGGAAAAAAGCCAAACACTAAATCTATAATGTTTTATATTAAGCTGTTTATAAAAAATACTTTAACAAACTTATCTTCTACTTTTTACGGGGACAGTCACTTGATAAATAAACAGATTCTGAAGAAAACTGGCAATGCCAGGAATTAACCTGCCCCCTTGAACTCATGTCCAAAATGTCCTGTCCAGTATGGGAGTGAAGGTAAGGGGGCTGGGGAGAGGAAAGAGTTCTAACTGGGGTTTTTACTTTATTGTATTTTTTTAAAGCCTTCAGAAACATTCCACCTAAGAGTTTGTTAGAAAATACTTCGGCAACAACCATCAAGTGTGCTGTCCCCTATGGCCATCTCCCATCCCTGATCTCCTCCTATCTCCCCTAAATGGTCGTCCTCTGACATTTCGATGGTACTGATAACCTTCATCCCGACTTCTGCTTGGCTGTCCTTTCCAGGACTCCTCACTTCTCACATGTTGATATCCACCCCTACCAGAATAGCCCCAATCACTTTTGTACTTCCTGCTTCCATAAGTTTGATTATAGAACTGCTTAGATCTACCACTTCTCAAAATATTAGACACTTCATTTTCATCTTCTGAACTCTCTTCTTTTGGTCTTTGCACTCTGCTATCCACAGAGTTGGCCCCAGGGCTGACCACATCAGCAACAGTCTTAGGATCTTTTACTTTTTCTGTTTTTTCTTTCAGACTCTGAATGGTCCTTTTAGGTTCAAGTTCAACAGGCACAGTTTCTCTCTCTCTGTTTAGAATCTGAGTGGGAGGATGAGCCTTTCCCTCTGCTACAGGAGAGATGGAAGCCAATGCCATATCTGCCTTTCGTGTCTGGGAAGATTGCTCTGTTCGGCCTTCGTCCGGCTTACTGCTCACACTTGCTTCAGGGAGAGAATGTACATGTTCACCCCTGGCTTCAGGAAACTCATCTACTGTTGAAACTGAACCACAATCTTTAGACAGATCCAGATTTTCCAGAGACAGATCCAATTCTCCTTTCTCATCAGAGGGCAGGACAATATTCTGCCTCATTACTGGATTTTCTATGAATCCCTGAAAAGGGTACCCATACCAAACATGAGGAAAGAAAGGAGGTGCAATAGGAACTGGGCCTAAGAATGGATTGGGTCCAAAAGATGGTTGGGGGAACATATTCTTGCCACTTAGTGACTCTTCATAATCAGCATGCAGAAGCTGCCCAGGGGTCTCAGATTCAAGATCAGCCTGGTAAGACAATTGTCCGTGACTTTCAGACACCTGAGATGGAGGGATAACCAGAGGTGAAGAAAATGTCTGCGGTCCAATCTCTGGCTGTGGCATTTGACCATTAACACTGGCCTCAGTCTGCATAGGAAAGTGGGCATCAGTACAGGTACAATCACTTTCATTCTGAGCAGCAGGAGCCTCTTGGAACCAGGGATTATGAGGATAAACAGGGACAGGGACCTTTGGGTACATCCTGCAAGCTGCCAGGTAGGCCTGGTGCAGAGGGTACAGGTAAGAATGTGGGGCCCACATAGGACAACTGTATGCCTAAAGAGACAAAAAACAGTTAAATAAACAAAAGAGGAGAAAAAAGAGAGGTCTGGGTGGTATCAATCTACAAGTACTAAGGTCAAGGTAAGTTTCTCATGCCTACAAAGATCATATGGTCTACAGTCCAAATACTAAATCACTGTAATAACCAACATGAAAATGAATTACAAAATTCACTGCTTTAAGACTCCATTGCTTGCTCCTGTCCTAAAACGAATCTGAAGTCCTCATAGGTTGATAGGAGATAGCATCTCCATCACTGACTGTTTAGCCAGACCTGCATTCACATTCGGGCTCTACCACTAACTCATTGTGTGACCCCATGCAGGCCAGTTAACATCTGAATTTGTTTTACTGGGAAAATGCCAGTATAAGAGTAGATGATCTCCAATGTCAGGATTCCACAATTCTAGGAGCCCCCAAGAGTACTCCAAATATAAGGATTAAGTTAGACCTCTAATCAGGGAGGGATAATGTTGAAAATTAAATATTCCAAATCCTTCCTCTGCAAGAGTTCAGCTAAAAACCAAAATATGAAGAAAGTATAACCAGCTAATTGGCTAACCAATTAACATCAATATTAAATAAATTAAAATTAAGCAATGCAGCAGATGGTAAAATAATCAAGTTTCTTTTTATGAAAGTGGTCAGCAGGCTAAGGTAGGGCACTTCATTTCATAGTTTAACTGTCTAGAACCCACAAAAACTAATCTAGGACAGGAGAAAACCTAACATTTAACAAGGACAGAGTTCTCCAACCTAAGAAAAGCTATTTCTAGGCTGACCACTTCCCAAAGGATACCTCTGCTCTTCTAGTCAACAACCACACTATCTTACATAGGAGGATGTACACGTTATTTCCTTTGATCTTTTTAATAATGGAGGCAGGTAAAGAATATTACCCCCATTCCATAAATGAAAAAAGCTAGGCCCAGATACACTACATGGCTTGCCCAAGGAAATTCAGCTGAAGAGTGATGGAGCAGAACTTCAAGCCCAGATTTACATCTAATTCATTCCCCAGTGAGGGCATTTCCACTAGGTTGCCCAAAGATGCAGCTATGTCTTAAATATACTCACAGGTTAAGCCATCACCAGTTAAGAGAAAAAGTAAGTAAAACCGGAGCCTCTACTAGCACCAAAAACAAACAATATAGTACTGAAAATGCTGGTTTTTAAAATGATGAGATTTAGTAAACTTTAAGTTACTGACTGACAGGGTACAAGTTAACACTAGTAATAATTTAAAACCGTATTAATGAATAAAATAACTTTTAAGATGATAAAATATAAATACCTTCACACCAAGATTGAAGAAGAATCGAAGGATATTCTTATCTAAAAATAAAGTAATCACTTGTTAAAATTACATATCTTCAGAGATTTTTTTAAATCATCCTCATTAAATATATAGTTCTAAAGACAATTTTACCTACTATAATTGTTTTCTCTAGCCTGTGATACAAAACATAGATAAAAACTGTAATATAACACAACCCAAAAACAGGTTGTTCCCAAAGGTTAATTCCAGATTCAATATGCTTTGTCTGTTAGCATATAAATCCCAAAATGGCTTAGATTGAAATTTTTATCCTATTAAAACTGAATCTGCGTAAAGGACATTCAGGTGGCTTTCTTTCTCAACTTTTCTGGGGGTTTAAAAATTAGGAAATAAAAATGTTGAGGAGAATGGTAACATCAACATAAAACCTAACTTATCACTAGCATCATTCACAGGATAATATTCTTCCAAGTATTATTTGCCATGAGCCAATTACTCATAGACACAAACATCAAACTACTAATAAACAAAAACATCCACATAAATCCAGGTAAACAGCATATAGTAGTCAGTGCATTACTCAAATTTACAGATATAAAATTTTGGAAACTAAAAATGAGGGAGGGGTAAATTCCTTAAAAATAAAGAGGGAAAGCAAATTTTAAAAGAATTTTTTAAACAAAAATAAGACATGTTAAATATACTACTTTAACAGCCACTACATACTATATTTGCTTTTCTCTGTAACTTTTTCATGTATGCGTGTCTTAGTTCTGAAATGCAGACCACTGTTGATAAAGCTCCATAGTGTTTAGATATCTAATTAGTGAAATTATCTTAATTCAGAATGGTTTCAAGTCCATTTATGTAAAAACACAGAAGGAGGTATCATTACTAAGCAAACTAGCATTAACAAGTATGCTAGAAACATTAAAATAAAATTTTCTGGGCCAGGCGCGTGGCTCACGCCTGTAAACCCAGCACTTCGGGAGGCCGAGGCAGGCGGATTGGGAGACCGAGACCATCCTGGCTAACACGGTGAAACCCCGTGTTAGTAGAGGTCTCTACTAAAAAATACAAAAAATTAGCCAGACCTAGCGGCATGTGCCTGTACTTCCAGCTACTCAGGATGCTGAAGTGGGAGAACTGCTTGAATCCGGGAGGCGGAGGTTGCAGTGAGCCAAGATCACACCACTGCACTCCAGCCCGGGTGACAGAGAGAGACTCTGTCTCAAAAAAAAAAAAATTTATAATACATTTTCTAATAAATCAAGCTGAAACAAGAATGACTAATAGCTAAACCTTTGCTGTCCTTCCCATCCTTGAGCTTACTAAGAAACCAGACCTCTGACCTCTACTTACATCTCTTCATTTCTTACTAAGCTTGTTTGGACTTGATAAAGTCGATTTGAACTTGGAGAAGGAGCTCACCTTTAGGTAGGTCCTCCCCAGTCTGACACAGTGAATAAGGTGGTACAATGGCTCGATCTCCCTTTTCATTACAAGGAAACCCAGGATAGAGTGGGTCTTGATAAAGGCTCAATGTCTGAGGCAAAGGCATCAAGGGCTGGTTAACTGCCTGTATTGACACAGGAACTGGAGAGGGTGTTAAATGAGCTTGGGATACAGCAGAATCAGGTCCAGTGGTCAAAGTCTGTGTCACTGACAAAACGGGAATTGGAGCAGGGACACCTACAAAAGAGAAGAAAAGGAATCAAAATGACAAAAGATGAAAATCTCTACAAATATGCTTACATTAACCTATAAAGAATGCTGTATAACTGATACAGCCAATCTAAAGTAGTACCTTTTAATATCAACCAAGAGCCCTCCTGGACACAAAGAAGGAAATATGCCCAGGACACAAGCTTTGAGTCAATGTCTTCTAATAGTAGCTCTTGCAGGCACGTGTAGGACATGGGGCTGTCAAGGGGTTCATTACGGGGCCGTAAAGAGCTGGCCCATGAAGGAAGCATCAAACTGTGGTGCTAATTAGTGCTGAGCAACCAAAGCAACCAGCTCAAACATCATGCTCCTGAGACTATGAGGGCATATGTCAGATGAATACAACACCAAATGAACATGGTCTTTCCACATTGGAAGCAGAGCAAAGCAGGGTATCACAGAAAGCTCTGTGAGGCTCCACACACCTAATCCTGCTCGGAGGTCAAACTTTCACTCAAGAATTTGAAGTCTCTAACTAGAAAGGCATTTTGGCTGGCTAGATTTTCTAAACCCTTCTCTAACCTGTTGGTCCAAAAGTTGTAGGTTCACTTGGCCAGGCTGGCACAGTGGCTGGTAAAGAAGGCACCGCAGGAGTTAGATGTACCTCTGGAGAAACTAGAAGGGGAGCTGGATTTGACAAAGACAACTGTTCTGCTGGCTTCTTCAAGAAGGGGGTGGGGTGAGTGGGGGAAGACAGAAAAAGACAAGAGGTCATTTTGCTTTAAAACTAATTCTAACCACTAGATACATATTGAGTTGCCTGCCTTTTATACAAATGAAGTACAAATAGCCCTTATAGTCTTAGAAATGTAAAAAAAACACACAGTAGCTAAAGATAACATGCAAACAAATTTGATCCTAACCAAGGGTTGCCTACCAACAAGGACTGTATCTTTTAATACAGACAGGGTTTCACCCTGTTGCCCAGGCTAGTCTCAAAACGCTTGGGCTCAAGTGATCTGCCCGCCTTGGCATCCCAAAGTGCTGGAATTACAGGCGTGAGCCACCGCACCTATCCACTAGCAGAGTTAAATACAACACAATACTTTTAAGGCAAGTGAGCAAAATCATTGAAATCTTGAAATTCATGATTATTTAGAAAAACTCCTCATACAACTATATGCTTTCTTACCAGTATGAAGAATGTTGGTTGAAAGGCATTTAACATTTAACTTTCTCTACTCTTGTATTAGGATCAAGAACTAAAATGTCTGCTAGAACACAGGTTCATCACGAAATTTGTAAATTGGTATTTTTTTAATGCATATTTTTCAAACCTTTTCAATCAGTACATCCCCTCCCATCTGTGAGATAACTGATGCAGACAACTCTTTAAAATTTTGAAATAAAGCAGAAATTCAGTTTCCCTTCAAAAATCTAATTTTCAAGTAAATCTACCAAAGTAATACAAAGTATCAAATATAACAGTAACAAATATAAATATATTCAAAATCAATTCAAAAGAATGGTCTCAGTCACCAGAAAATGGTGATTATTTCTATAACATTCCATAAATATCAAGAACATTCTAGACTAACATCAGAATACATTTAAAAATCATAACCACAGCCAAACTGTGATGCTAGAAAAAATTCTCCCATTTCCCATACTGATGTTTTCTGTTTTTAAATGATCCTATATACAGAGCAAAGAAACCCAGAGAGTGGAGCATTCAATGTTAAATGCAACAATATACTTACTTGTTCTGCAGGAGAAGAGCACTCTAACTTCTTTGACTTTGATGGTGATGAAACTGTTGCATATTTATCATCAGTAATATTCTTTGGAAGCAAAAAGAAGCAAAGTTTTGTATTTCAGAGACCCACATTCTGGAATAATTGATGGTTTCCTTTTATAATTCACCCTACCTGTATCTGACAGAACCCTCTCACCACTGAGTATTTTTTCCAATTCTATGTTATCTTCAACAGGTAGGCTAACTTTGCCTGAACATCTTTATTACATCAAGCTACTGGGCAGTTTTCATTGGAGGCAAGGCTTCAAACAGTATACTCTTCTCCTTTAAAAATATCACTCTAGAGGGACAGAGAATAAAAGCTACTTTCTAACAATTCAGGCAGGGCACCCTAATGTACCTTGAAGAAATTGTCGTAATTTGTGAGTGACTTCTCAATCCCCATCACCTTTTCCCTGCTTTTCTACTTTCCTAATACACAGCTATAAAATTTTGAAATTATTTTCACCTGCTTCCACTTCTTCCTACTGTACTATCACAGTATTAAAGAAAAAGAAAAGATGCAAGCAGTGTTTAAAACTTTTACCTCCAATGTGCTTGGTTCGGGTCTTTTATCCAACTGACTATGTCCATGAATAGAGTCTGTAGCAGATCAAGATTAAAAAAGACAGCATAAGCCACCAGTCATGTCTGAACACAGAAGAACAAAATACGAAGATAGAAGAAGCCAAAAGTATTATTTGAACCATGTTTAGTCAGCGAAAATGTAGTTTTTAGAATAGCATTTAACATGCTTTAGCTTGAGTCAATACTTCTTTGCAACATTCAAAATATGTGACATTAGATAAACTACTTAACAACTTAAAAAGTGTTCTTTCCCAAATATATGACATTAAGTCAGTCATCTAAAGAGATCTCTAGCATCTGCTTTCTAATGATGAGATAACTTACCTTTGTCTTTTCGTTCTTCTGTATCCATTCTCCGCCTGCTTCCTTTTCTATCACTTACATGTGATGATTTTCTCTGGACACATGGATTGCTACTCTGAGAAGCTGACTGACTGACTGATGAGCTCTTTAAAATGAACAAAACCCAACATTTTGTGTTAAAGATTTACCCACAAATACATGAACAAATTCTGTAATTAATCTTACTCTTCATACTTCTAAAATCTTAAAATTCACAGCCCTGTATTTTTAACTGAAACTAAAAAAGATAGAATCTAGGGTCCATAATTATACATCCTAGATTAATAGTCTTATCGCTAAGTCGAAAGGATTAAGCAATCAGATTTCAACTTGGATTAGTAGGCTTAATCTTCATATCCCTATCTCAGGAAGCCACCCTGACCAAACCTTTACTCTACAACTTTTCCTTCAAAAACAACAACATCTTCTGTGCCAACCTTCCAAAAAAGTCATTGTAGCGCCGTATTTTTTGGTGGGGAGTTGGGGAGAACTTAAGTGCAAATTAGCAAATATAGTGCACTAGGATTCTTACTACTGAAATGTCTACTGTCAGCAAATCACTTAAACTCTGCATGAGATCAGGGACTGAAATAAGTCAGGTTTTTAAGCTAAATTATCATTGAAGGTTCTAGGTTCCTGTTTTGGCATTCTAAATAAATGTTCCACGCAGCTAAGAGGAGGATCTCAGCCCTCTCTAACAGGAGTTTTCTAGAAAACAAATCTGAGCCACTATCAAAAGCAATCAGTATCAAACTCCTTAGTCTAAAAATGATGAGTATGAAGGACCCCACTCTTAACAAGAAATTTCACAATCTGTACCCATATTACAGTAGTTGTACATTTACAATTCACTAACTGAAAAATGCATAATAGTATGAATACAAGCTTAAACAATTTGTAGTTGTTATTTATATAATAACACACATGACATGAGAGATAAATGTACTTAGAACATAAACAATGCTTATTTATGTACGGATTTGGGCACTTCAATTATTCCTAAATGGATTCGGCACTTCTTCCAATAATTCCTAAACTCCAATGCCTGTGCCAGATTAAACTTCTATTCCAGATCACCTGTTTTCAACTGAGCTCCTCCTCAAGCCTCTAAGGGAGTCCCACAGAGACCAGAAGACAGACCTGAGTGTGTGGGGCTTTAATGTTTTATACTGGTATACTGGGTAACCTCCTGTAACAGTCCATTATTTATTTAATCTAAAGAGAGAAAGTGTCCAACCACCATTCTGTATCATAGGTCATTTGGGTACTACTTACCAAGATGTAAAAGACCACAGGCACAGGCTCCCAGACATGAGAATGAATTAGGTACCCCTCCTCTGTGCTGCCAACAAACCCACCTCACAGAGCACATACTTCATTCTACATGAGAACAGTTTTCCCTTCTGACTTCCCAAAAAGAATTAAGAAACCTGAAGGTAGAGAACACTTCTTTTATCAGAGAAGCATCCATCACAGCCCAGTGCCTGACACATGGAGAAAGGACAAAGCCACAGGATGACATGTGCTACCACCTCCAACAGCAAACACCCTGAAAGACAGCTCTCAAAAGGGATTCCTGATTTTACACATGTATCTTGTAACGGATTAGCTAAATCATGAACCTCTACTACATAGTACTTTTGCTAACAAATTAAACACGTTTTAGTTCAAAAGAAAACACCAAACACTACAAGTGAACAAACCAGTTTACTTGCCTCAACTCTATCATCAACCTTGACCTAGAGATATTACTAAATATGTGAAAAGGAAAAATAGGAAAAATGTGAAAAATGTGATCTTTAAAGTATTTAGAGTTTAAAAATTATTAGTTTACCCTTGGGAACTATGGCTTAATCTAAAAACTGTATTAAGAGAAACTTCTATGTAATGACTTTTAAACTGTCTTTTCATACATACGGAAAGGGCTGGGAAAGCCTGTTCATCTCTGTTCTGAATCTCATAGAGTAAACGGGATTCTTCTATAGCTTGCTTCTCTCTGCGCTCTTCTGGGGAAAGGCCGAAATAGTTAGATTCTCGACTTGTGTGATCAAAATCCTCAACTCTTTCACGATCAGGTTTTCTGTCAAATAAAACATTCTTGTCAGAAAATAAATAAATAAATAAAACATTCTTGTCAAAAAAAAAAAAAACAAAAAACTGTACTGAGTACCTAAAATAAAATGATCTATTTTGCAATACAAACATTTTACTAATTTAGCTACACTGACATTTTAGAACATTTGGCAGCCTGGTTAATAAATGTTTAGCAAATGGAAGCTCCTGTAGCATTAGCCACCTTACAGAGAGTCAAGAAGACAAACAGCAATGGGAGGTAGAGGGGAAAAGAAAAAAAAACTTATTTCCAAATGATACAAAAATGAGTGAGCACTGTATATACTTGTTATACCATATTCCAATATTTTCATTACGAATTAATTCTCAAAGGGAAAGTTATTAGTTTAGGTCTCAAAAGCATTCTCACTTTCTGTTCTAAGTAAAGGGGAATGGTCCAAGGGTCCAACGAGACACTAGGACCATCTTCCCACTTGTTTATGACACCACCAAGGGAGACAGAGAGCTGAAAAAGAAAAACTAAAACATGTCAGGTTGGATACCAATTGCATAGATAAGACTGCTGTCATTTCAACATAATTTTGGTCAAAAGAGGATGACAAGAAATTCATGAATAGAGTTTAGTACCCTATAATCCAACCCTAATGTATTATATGGCTTATAACTATTAAAGGCAGTATGAATATTATTTCTATCATGTCTAACAGTTGTTCAAAATGGAATACGAAAATCTAAAAACCTGTAAGAAAAATACTTTGTCACAGTACAAAGAAATATTATCCTCCTCAACAGAGCAGAGCACTATGATGTTACCTGATTTTTTTTTTTTACCTCTGAAATAAATAAGCATTTCATGTCCTTACACAGTCCCATTTATAATCACAACCTAATTACAATAGGACAGATGTCAACCCCAATGGTATCGATGAAAAAAGGGAGGGATAGAAAATCTGGACTCTCAAAATTTTAGACCAATCCTTCCCAAATCCCAGTGGTAAAAAATTTTGAAGAGGACTCAGCAACTGTCAGGAGTCTCTGGAAAATTAGCACTACCTTATCACCATCTCCTATCACCCAAAAAAAATGGCCACTACTATAAGGCCTTCATCTCATCCTCACCTACCACACAGAGAGAAGCTACTACTATCTATTTTCATCTAGCTTGAAGACAGATATTCAGCCACAATATTTCCTGGATAGCCACATTAACAAAAGCATATATGGCAATCTTGCTTGGTTTTTGGTTATATTCTGTGTTTTCTCCACAGGAAGAGACAATTATCAATGAAGAAAAACTGGAAAAAGTGAGAGGCCAAGAAGGTCTCATATCCAGCACTACAGTTCTCTTTTGCTCTATAACTAGAAGAAATTCAAAAGTGATGTGTTACAGATTAGAAATACAATGAAGATGAACTGTACTGGGCTTAAATCAATTAGACTGTTAGCTATAAAATTCTAAAATGTGACTAGATTTTGTAACAATCTTACTTTAAATATTCAATAAAGTTTTTAAATGTTTTAATACATTAGTAAAATTCACACACACACACAATGGAGAAGGCATACTAACCTAATGACAAACTGCAAATACCACTAGGTTCTAATGTAATTAGTCACAATGTCAAAAAATCTCTAAAGTTTCATGTCTATGGTATTAATTACCACTGCCTTGTCACACACCATCAAGTATTTTTATATACCAAGTAACACATATAGCTAACACATAAAAAAGGATCCTAATAAGATATGCTTCTCTATGCCATAGTATTAAAAATACTGTTGATTAGAGGCTGGGTGCGGTGGCTCACGCCTGTAATCCCAGCAATTTGCAAGGCAGAGGTGGGCCGATCACCTAAGGTCAGGAGTTCGAGACCAGCCTGACCAACATGGTGAAACCCCGTCTTTAATAAAAATACAAAATTAGCCAGGCATGGTGATGCATGCATATAATCTCAGCTACTCAGGAGGCTGAGGCATGGGAATTGCTTGAACCCGGGAGATGGAGGATGCAGTGAGCCAAGATCGAGCCACTGCACTCCAGCCTGGGCAACAAGAGTGAAACTCTGTCTCAAAAAAAAAACAAAAAACTGTTGATTAAAAGTATCATTGGTACAAGACATCTATCTGAGCGCTATACCAATTCATAGGCAATCAGAGTCAACACCAGAAACACACTGGATTGTAAATTCAGTTCCTAATAAATAAGTTTATTTAAATTAGCCATTTTGTAGTCTGTGTGTATTTTCTTTTTTAATCTTTAAATCACTAAAGAGTATACTTGTGTTCAAGGAAAAAGAATATTGCTTTTTCTATCAAAAAATGAGAATGTTATTAAACAAGTTCTGCCTATAACCTTCCTATAGTTACTTTATATTTTTAGGTTTCCAAAGTTAACATTCAAAGTAAGTTAATATCTTAGATACTTTCCATGCATTGAGTAAGCTACCACTAGGGGCTACTGGAGTTTGGTCAATGTCCAGACAACAAACTTCAGCCATAACTAGTTAATTAGTGGCATAAATTCTTTCTGTGTGGGAGAGGTAATGTAACGGATTAGAATCATTAGTATTTGTTATGGATTGAACTGTATTTCTCAAAAAGATATGTTCATATTCCTAATCTCTAGTACCTGGTGCACATGACCTTATTTAGAAATAGGGTCTTCTCAGATGTAATCAAGTTAAGGTGAGGTCATACTGAGTAAGGTAGGACCTAAACCCAGTATGACTAATGTCCTTATGAGAAGAGACAGACACAGACACATGGGGAGAACACCATGTGATGATGGAAGCAAAGAATGGAGTGATGCACCTACAAGCCAAGGAACCTCAAGGACTGCAGTCAACTCCCGAAGTAGGAGGCAAGCATGGAACAGATTCTCCCCTAGAGCCTTCGGAGAGAGCATGGCCCTGGCAACAACTTGATTTCAGACTTCTAGCAACATGAAGTGTGAAAAAATAAATTTCTGTTGTTTTAAGCTGACCAGTTTATGGTATTTTGTTACAACTGCCCCAAGAAACTAAAACAGTATTGATAAATGTCAGCTTAAGAACCTATAATTCTGTCTTGAAGATGCTAAAACATATTTTTTTCTTTCCTTTCTCTTTAAGAGTAGCCAACTACAGTAGTGAGAAGGGGTGAAAGAGTAGAACAAGGAGTTTGATCTGTAACTGACTGTGAACAATCAACTGAGATAACCTCACGACCTTCACACCAGCCTATACATGTTCAGTGACAAAATGTTAAGTGCATTCACAAAAAAGGGAACACCCAAATGCCAGAAATAATGGAACTAAAGACCAGAGGGTTAGCAAACACATAAGCTGATGCTACAGCTCTTCGGGCAATTGAGAAGGTGCTTCGATGGGAAAGGTACTTGTCATAGTCACCTATGAAGACTCCACAGGAAACACGGTCATATTTGCATGATGAAGACAGTTTCAACATAAGACACAGCCTCTCAAATAAAGCTCTTCCAAAGGGCTATAAAATTACTCAACAGAAAGGGAAGACTAGGAAAAAATTAAAATCCACATAGCACAGGAAAATAATGATCCTAAAAGTTCATCTGTCTCTGGATACTTAGTCCGAATGCTGATATTTCACAGACCTAAAATTGTAGCCCCATTCAGTATTAAGAGACATTACCACAATCAAAACTTATCAGATCAAAGTAAAACAACGATTTTGGGGTGCTTTAAGTTCCTGTACAAATGGGAGTATCCTCACCTCCCAAGGAAACAGGAATGCAATCTGGAATCCAGTATTTACCTTATTACAAGCCACCAGAAAATAATTAAGTGCCAGAATAGGATTGGGCTAGAATAACATCTCCCAAACCATTTGAAAAAATTACTAAAAGATAAAGGTATATATACTTTCTTGCTTTGTTTGAAGAGAATTATAAAGAATTGAGATCCTCACATGAAGTTTTATCCAAAATGCTCTTAATACTAATATAGGGACAATGATATGAATAAAAAGTTATAATTATTTAAATGCACATAATGTGGCAAATATAACAAATGCCTCTTACTTGATTTCTATACTTCTCTTGCATTCAAGAAGGTTACCTTATGATCTGTGAAGGTGTCCGGCTAAGATTTTTGTGCTCACTGGAGAATTTCTGAGACTGTGACCCTGAAGAATGACTAGAGAATGCATGCTGTCTTACTCCTGAAGGATGCTGCAGACGAGGAGGTAGTGCTGATGGGGCTTTTATTGGCTTGCTTGGATTCTTTGGCCCTCTGTAATCCATATCTGTTGTAAGAACCCAAAAGTACATCATAATATTCATATTATAAACAATCCCAAGTACCATCATCCCAATCCCAAAGGAATGATAGCTTGATGTGCTCCTACCAGAATGGAAATTTTGTCCAGAAGTGGAAGGTTTTTTCATCTTCTTCCCTGACACTGTGTTCCAGCTTTCTGGGGGAGGTGCCTTGAGGTTCTTTGATGTGTGCCTTCAAAGGGGAAAAGACTTGTGATAGCTTAAAATACCCTAGTAAGAATACTTAAATATTCTGCATATTTATTTTCAGCTTATATAAGAATTTCTAGTTTTATTTCTTACATTAAAAACAAATTACAATTAACGTACAAATTGCATTTACCAATCCAGATGTAATTCTAATCAAATAAAATGATATAAATCAAAAGCATATTTTCTAATCTTAAAAAAAGACGGTTGAATCACAATCTAAGCAAAAGTGAAATAAATACAGAATGATTTATTCTGTTAGACAGGATAATGGTACTGTAGTTAAGGTGGGGAAGGAAGTCTTTATTCTGTTAGAGAAACATATAAACATCTACTGGAGAAATGGTGTGATGTTTGGATTCCTTCAAAATTTGCCAATTTCATTTTTTAAAAACATATTAGGGAAAACAGAATAGAAAATATTGCCAAGGCCAGGTGCAGTGGCTCATGCCTGTAATCCCAGCACTTGGGGAGGCTGAGGTGGGCGGATCACAAGGTCAAGGGGTTCAAGACCAGCCTAGCCAACATGGTCAAACCCCGTCTCTACTAAAGACAGAAAAAATTATCCGGGCATAGTGACGCATGCCTGTAATCTCAGCTACTTGGGAGGCTGAGACAGGAGAATCACTTGAACCCGGGAGGAGGAGGTTGCAGTGAGCCAAAATTGCGCCATTGCACTACAGCCTGGGTCACAGGGCAAGACTCTGTCTCAAAAAAATGAAAAAAAAAATTGCCAAATGCTGTGAGTTGCTAAAAATGGGTGTTGAGTTATATTGGGATTCAAAAATGGTGCTGTTAGTTATAATGGGGATCTATTCTTAATTTGTATATGTTTAAATTTTTCCACAGTAAAGTTTAAGGTGTGACTTACTACCTTTTTCTCTAATAACGCCCAGCAGCAACTGAAACAAAAATGCTCTAAAATAACACTGTATAAGGTAAGCCAACAATATTTTGCTACTCCATCTGACAAACACTGACTGAATACTAACTACATGCAATGCAGTACTGAATGAATTTAAAATGAATCCCTCCAAAGCTCCCATATTACGATCTAGTCAATTTCTTGAACTGCCTTTGTGCACAATGGTACATTTTAAACAGTAGGCAACAAAACAATCTTCATTTAAAGTTTGACAATGTGCAAAATACTAAATTTGCACATTTAGTGCTTTTCTAGAGGTCGGAACAAATATGCTTTCTTTTTGTTTTTTTAAGACAAAGTCTAGCTCTGTCGCCAGGCTGGAGTGCAGTGGCTCACTGCAACCTCTGCCTCCCTGGTTCAAGCGATTCTCCTCCCTCAGCCTCTCGAGTAGCTGGGATTTACAGGCACGCGCTGCCATGTCCAGCTAACTTTTGTATTTTCAGTAGAGACAGGGTTTCACCGTGTTGGCCAGGATGATCTCGATCTCCTGACCTCATGATCCGCCCATCTCAGCCTTCCAAAGTGCTGGGATTACAGGCATGAGCCACCGTCCCTGGCCCAAATATACTTTCTATACATGGGCAATTATCTTTCACTGAATTTTCAAATACTGAAAGCCATTTTAAAATGCTCATGATTAGGCTAAATGGAGGAGGCAGTAAATGCCTTAGCTGAAGAGTAGTACATACTTCTTTCCCAGTTCTTCAACCAAAACTGGTCCATTCTCAGAATGAACTCCTTGAACATCTGCATTCAAATATTTTCCATTGTGATCCAACCTAACCTGTTAAAAATTCCAAAAATGAAAAGGAAAAAAAAAATCAGTCACCTGCTTCCTTTGCATTAATCATCGGTTTTTTTTTTTTCTTGAGACAGGGTCTCGCTCTGTCACCCAGGCTGAAGTGCAGAGGCACAATCTTGGCTCACTGCAACCTCCACCTCCCTGGTTCAAGCCTGGGATTCTCCTACCTCAGCCTCCCGAGTAGCTGCGATCACAGGTGCATGACACCACACTAGGCTACTTTTTTTTTTTTTTTTGTATTTTTAGTAGAGACAGGGTTTCACTGTGTTGGCCAGCCTGGTCTCAAACTCCTGACCTCAAGTGATCCACCCGCCTCGGCCTCCCAAAGTGCTGGGATTACAGGCGTGAGCCACCACACCCGGCTTTTAAAATTTACTCTTTAATTAAACAGAAAATAAAGTTTATCAGTAAAAACAAGTTCAAATAGGTCTACAATAAAATCCATCTCCTTAACCTCCCAAACCTCCATATCTCCTACCTAAAAGAAAGAAAACCTTTTCTTCTTTGTCCTTCTAAATTTTTTTCTAAACTTATTTTCTAAATTGTTCAAAAAGTAGGAGCACAATATGTTAAGGCTCTAAACAAAAGAGGCAACATGTCCTGGTTCTGAAGGCAGGGCTGTGGCCCCACATACCCCAGGCTTCCAGGTCTGGCTTTTCCACTTGCCAGCAGTATGACCTTGGGCAAGTTATTTTTCTCTCCCTTCAGTTTTCTCATAATGCAAAATGGAGCTAATAATAGTACCTACGTCACAGAACTCATGGAGATGGAATGGGGGTGCACAGGATACACATAAAGGATACCAACTTGCACACAGCAACCACTCTACAAGTGAGAGCAACTACTATTACAATTATTATCTTCCCATTTTTCCTATATTAAAAATGTGCAACTGTGATTTTTATCCCTAAAAATAGATCCATTAACTGTTCTCTAGCATACAATTAATATTACAGTTGTAAATCCATGATAAAAGAGTAAATAAGCCTAAGTTTTCTTCCTATAGTTAAACTGCCCACACTGAATTGTGCACCTGCCCACACTGAATTGTGCACCTGCCAAGTATAACATACAGGACAATGCTTTAAGCAACCTCCCACTTTCAGTAGTAAATCAAAGTCCTCAAGCTGGTATTTCATTCTTCATCAATGACAACAAGACATTTTTCCTTCAAAAGTTTCACAATAAAAAAATTATTTTCTGAACTTAGTTATCAAAAGTTTAAACTACATCTTACACACTTGAGTAAACAAGTCACCTTAGAGTCATCTCAGTTTCTTAAAATTTTAATGAGATGTTATCCAAATAAAATGGTCAAGTAGTACAGACAGAAATAAAATACTCTAAAAAGGAAAAAAATGAAAGCATGTGCTTTACTATCTACTTTATCAAAAGCATCTACTTTACCAAAAGCAATTTCAACCTCAAAGCAAATATGCTTGACTTAAAATAAGTAACACGACTTTAGTGATACAGCATAAGCCATCTTCTCTTTTGAGAAGGGTGGGGAGAGAGACCTTTAAACCCTGGATTTAATCTCACTTGTTCTCTTTCAAGTTTTCCCAATCAATGTAGTAAAAACTTCCACAATTCCCTTCTACAATTAGAGCAGATTTATGACAATCCCATAAGGCAGTACCTGAATGAATCATGTTCTCTTCTCCCTCACCTTTAAATACCCCAGAACCAGAACTATTAAAGGTTCTTAAGATAAAATCCTGGCTAATCAGATGACTTCACATAAACCAATTTATCATAAAGTAAATGAGTGTTTCCTCCATAAGTCAAAAAGAAATGTTTGCCACTGGCTGTTTTAAAGTAGTTTTTTAAAAGGCAACACTTTTTGATGGAAATAATTTCTGATGAGAATTAACTTCCACATAACATTTTTTGTGTATGTGGGGGTTTTGTTTTTGTTTTTGAAATAGCAATATTTTTCCACAAACGAAGAACAAAAAACAAGAAAAGAGACCTTGTAAATTATCTTACCTAGGGTTTCTTCTGCCTAAGCATTACTGACACTTTGGACTAGGCATTCTTTGTTAGAGGGAGATGAGGGAGGCTGTCCTGTTCATTGCAGCATGTTTGGCCACAGCTTTGGCCTCTACCCACTAGATGTCAGTAGCACCCTCCCAATTGTGACAATAAAAAATGTCTCTAGATGCTGCTGAATGTTCGATGGTACGGGGGAGGCAGGGAGTGAGAGTTAACCACTAGTTTAAGAAACACTGATTTTAATCCAACTTTTTCCTTTAACAATCAGCTACTCAAACCCAGGGCAGCTGCTTATTCATATTAATTGGCAAAAACTCCTCTGTGGTTCACTTTCCTTCCTCAGTCCAACAGTAAACATTGTGTACGTATCAACATCTCCCAAGATGATTTTCATAAACAAAACTAAATGACCTATAAAGTCAATTTTGAATCAATTTCAGTCAATTTTAACAAAAATACCTCAATATCTGAAATGTTATCGTTACTTCTTTGAACCAAGTAATACCAAAGGCTGAATTGTTTTTAAAGATCATGTGATGGGATGCCACGGTTTCAGATACATACAATTTTAGCAATGTATTCAAATGAGTCAAAAAGCTAAATACTTGAAACTATTAAAATGTATATACATGATAAATATATTCTGAAATCCCAAATTAACAACACATTCACACCTCAGCTGTTTTCTCGGTTCGTATTAGAATAAGCAAAGTTTTTCTAGAAAAAGGAAAGTTTCAAGTAAAATCTCTTCTTCTTTTACATAAGTCACTTACTTGACATTTGTCTCCAACTTCATATTGTAAGCCAGCAGCAATGGAATAATCATGTTTTTGCTGAGCTGTTAAAAAAAAAAAGGTCAGTATAATATAAAGTTGACTTATTTTCAAGTGCTACAAAGCAAATTTATGGAAAATGCAGATTTTTAACACACCTTGTTTAGACTTCAGCCAAATTTCATATTCCACATTTCTATAGACTGCAGGATTGAGTGACTTAAGAACCTTTCTAGACAAAGGCAGGCTAGTAGGGTTCCCATTGTTCTTCAGCTGCTAAACAAAGTCAGGAAGTCCAATCAACACATAAATGCTTTTAAAACATTTTTGTTTGAGATACATGTAAAACTAAAGTCAAATGAAGAAAAGAAACTTCAAAAAATTAGGAAGCCACCAAATCAATTTCTTAGTAGATGATCCTGACTTGACTGAAATGTACCAGAAAAAAGAAAAAAATTAAGATTTTAATGTATATGCTTTCTTATATTAAAGAACTACATTTAAAACCACTTTTAAAAAAAAAATACCTCATTGCCTGACAAAGGTTTAAATCCATTCACATCAGCAGCAGCAGCAGCAGTTTTACTCCTACAAAGAAAGATAACCATAATTGGGGCAGAAAAAGGTATTTGCATGTAATTACCTTCTAACCTCCTCTAAAAGTCTTCAAAGTCAGAACTATGCTCCAAAAAGAGCTATATTCCAGTGAGCTCATACAAGTTTTGGTATAAATGTATCTATATATAAAAGGGTATATGTATGTAAATGTGTGTATATAAGACAGAAGTCAAAGACAACAGTAATTCTAACTGGCTCAGTAATTAATAAGAAAACATAAATAAACTGTGAAATTTGGGTTGGGTAGAATAATTAAATTTACAAAACAATGTAAAAACTTCCTTTCAATATACACATGAGGCCCCATTTAAAAAACAATCCATTTACAACAAAAGTATCTATAGGCAGATTCGACCACCCTTTTATTAAAAATACTCTACATCAGCCGGGCATGGTGGCTCATGCCTGTAATCCCAGCACTTTGGGAGGCAGAGGTGAGCAGATCACCTGAGTTCAAGAGTTCAAGACCAGCCTGACGAACATGGAGAAACCCTGTCTCTACTAAAAATACAAAATTAGCTGGGTGTGGTGGCACATGCCTATAATCCTAGCTACTCGGGAGGCTGAGGCAGGAGAATCGCTTGAACCCAGGAGGCAGAGGTTGCAGTGAACCGTGATCACACCACTGCACTTCAGCCTGGGCAACAAGAGCGAAACTCCATCTCAAAAAAAAAAAAAAAACAACTCTACATCAAATAATGTTCAGCACAATGAAAGCACCATCATTAGCCCTTTAAATTCACTGTCACATACATACCTACACATTCATATACTCAAATAACTTGATTGTCTACTATGTGCCATGCACATAGTAGTTCAAACAACACAGGTTTAACCGTGCAGGTCCACTTAGACACAGGTGTTTTTTTGTTTTTTTTTTTCAACCAAAAGCAGATCAAAAATACAGTATTCTCGGGATGTGACACCCAAGTATACAGAGGGCCAGCTTTTCATATAAACAGATTCACAGGGCCTGTGTAGGACTTGAATATGTGCAGACTGTGGTATACTCAAGAGTCCCAAATCTCCTGGTATACAACAAGGGATGACTGTATTATTAGGCGCTGGGGTCTAGCATTTAAGAGAACAAAAACTCCGCCTACACAAAATGTACAATCTGGTGATAACAGATAAAAACTAAGTAAGTAATGAGTATGTTAAACGCCGATAACTGCTATAAAGGAAAAAAAAATAAGTAGGCAAAAAATGAGCGTTGAGATGTAGGCTGATATAGTTTAGCTTTGTGTCCCCACCCAAGATCTCATCTTGAATTGTAATACTCTCCAAGTATCAAGGGCAAGACCAGGTGGACATAACTGAATCATGTGGGTGGTTTCCCCCATGCTGTTCTCCTGATACTGAGTTCTCACAAGATCTGATGGTTTTACAAAAAAGAGGCCACAGAGGCTCACGACTGTAATCCCAGCACCTTGGGAGGCCGAGGCGGGCGGATCGCCTCAGTTCGGGAGTTCGAGACCAGCCTGACCAATATAAACCCCATCTCTACTAAAAATACAAAATTAGCCAGGCATGGTGGTGCATGCCCGTAATCCTAGCTACTCCGGAGGCTGAGGCAGGAGAATCACTTGAACCCAGGAGGCGGAGGTTGCAGTGAGCCGAGATCACACCATTGCAGTCCAGCCTGGGCAATAAGAGCAAAACTCCGTCTCAAAAAAAAAGAAATTTTAATAATGCAGAATAAAGGTAATCCACATTCCAAGGACAACAACAGTGCAGTATAAAAAGAAAAACACAATAGTGAGCACATCTTCTTACACACCCGTTCTACCGTCTCTGGTAAACTTCTCCAGCTTACTAGCCCCTACTCTATATTTCACCTGCCAACTGCCATACAAGACCCAGTTGTTGCTAACACCATTAACAGCAGCAGCAACTAAAGAGCATGTGCTAGAAGTCCCCCAACCCCAATCACAGGTAATAAGTTGTAACAAGCTAGTCATTCTCTCTTCCAATGTCCCCCATGCTCAATGACATGGTGCTCAGAGAGAACCGTAAAACAAAATTTCTACCTACACCAAGTCAGTCTATTCTAGAATTAAATTTACAATGGCAGACACTGATTCAAGTTAGAAAGAAATGGTGGCCAAATTTTCAATCAGGATCAGAAAATTTTAATTCAATAAATACCCGGAATTACAAACCAAGAGATATACAGGCCGGGCACAGTGGCTCACGCCTGTAATCCCAGCACTTTGGGAGGCCGAGGTGGGCAGATCACAAGGTCAGGAGATCGAGACCATCCTGGCTAACATGGTGAAACCCCGTCTCTACTAAAAGTACAAAAAATTAGCCAGGCTTGGTGGCGGACACCTGTAGTCCCAGCTACTTGGGAGGCTGAGGCAGGGGAATGGCGTGAACCCAGAAGGCGGAGCTTGCAGTGAGCCGAGATCGCACCACTGCACTCCAGCTTGGGCAACAGTGCAAGACTCCGTCTCAAAAAAAAAAAACCAAATCAAGAGATATACATATATTTTTTGTTATTTTTATAATAAAGAATTAGATATCCTAAGGCTTAAGTTCCATTTCTATCTCTAGTGTCACAGAGTGTAACATACCAAGTACAATCCTTTCATATTCTCATACAACAATACATACTTTTAGCTTCAATAAGAATACAACAGGGTTGGTTCTTACAAAAGACAGAGTAAACATCCTAATGTAACTGGATAACTAATATACTGGATACCGTTATCTAGGACCTAGGCTATGTACTTTATATGCTATCTCACATTTAATCTCATGAATTGTCCCTTTTGCGGAAATACTAATTATATCCTAATTTTAGAGTATTGGAATTAAGGCTTCTTAGAGAATTTAAGTAACCTGCCCCAAGTCAAGTTAGCAGGAAGCCATGATTGAAACCAGAGCCCAACCTCTTAAACACTACCTTGTATGTCTTGTGTGAAAAAGAAAGCTAAGCCTCAGAGACTCTACGTTCAGACATATTTACTCACAACCTACACAGAGGCATTATCCAGAGGTGTTCACATACTTATAACCCCAACTTGGAACTTTCATTATCTAAAAAGAGGCACTACCTAAGAAAGAAAACAATAAAAGAAAGTGAAGGAAATCAAAACGGCCATTTTATTTCATTACTGGGTATGTGAACAACTGACAAGTTAACTTTAAAATTTTATAATATACACACATATAGGTAGGACCAAATCTATTCTACAAATACGCATCTAGATTGCAGACGTAAATTTTCATCAACCAAAAACACCAACTTTCAAAACAAACAGTCCCATAATAGAAAGTAGGTAAAATTAGTGGCAGGGATAAAGAAACTTCAGCAGACTGCTGTATTTTATGAATACCATTAATACCTCAATATATGTTATGCAAAGACATTTACTGAAATGTAAAGACATTTACTTAAATGTTTCCTTGTATGGCACTAGAAAGATATTTTAGGATTTCATTCTTACTTGCAACTGTCATCCTCTGAATCTGATATTTCACTGTTGTCTTCATCAGCTACTTCCAACGTGTCTAGTTCCATCACAATTTTACTAACATCAGTTTTAAATACCTTCTCATACAGCAATTCATAAAGGAGAGCTGCAATTAATGACAGATAGATTTTCCAACATTAACTACAGGCAGTTTTTTAAAAACAGGAACAGACCATCACATGTTCCGTCACTTTCTATTGTTCAGGCTTTTAAAATCCTGACTAGATATCTGCTAAACCTTATGGTCAATAACATAATTTTATCAGAAAGTTACCTGGGGTACAACTAAAATTTCTGTAAGTGCAGTTAAGTAGTTTAAAATAATCGCAAAAGACAGTGCCATTTTTGAAACACCATCACAAAAAGGTATCACAACTGTGAAACAAGTAGGACAACAGGAAAAGCCAAAACACACACACTGAGCAATTATTACTACTACATTCCACACACTGTGCACCTTTATATATCCTTACGTTTAATCCCAGCACAGTGAAGCATTATTCCGACTGTACAGATAAGTAAACTGAGACTTAGGGATGTCATACAACATGCCCAATCTTAAGAGACTTAGATGAAAAACATTAAGAAGCTTTAAGATTGCTAGAAAGAGGAATATAGTATAGTACATACTAGCTGACAAGTCAGAAGACTTGGATGCTAGTCTAAGCTTTCCCACTAATTGTAACCTTGGACAAGCACTTCTCAGGTTGCTATAGAAAAAGAGGATGTTTGACTACATAACCTAGCTCCAGATTTTAATTTTACATAAGGAACTAAAAAAGCAGCTCTTACAAAATATATTTTCAGCAGCCACTGAAAGAAAGAAGCATATTTAGACAACTTTGTTGATTTAAATAAAGTAAAATTTTAAAACTCCAGTCTTGAATATAGGGAAATATATTTTAACAAAAATTCAAAAATACATGGATTTTAGGACTCTCATTTGGTTTTATTACAATGAGCTTTAAGAAAACAATGTACTAAGAATTCATCAACAATGGGGCCAGGTGTGGAGGCTCACGCCTGTAATCACAACACTTTGGGAGACCAAGGCGGGCAGATCACTGGAGGTCAGGAGTTCAAGACCAGCCTGGCCAACATGGTGAAATCCTGTCTCCACTAAAAATACACAAATTAGCTAGGTGTGGTGGTGTACATCTGTAATTCCAGCCACACAGGAGGCTGAGGCAGCAGAATCGCTTGAACCCAGAAGCCAGTGGTTGCTGTGAACTGAGATCATGCCACTGCACTCCAGCCTGGGTGACAGAGCGAGACCGTGTCTTAAAAAACAGCAAAAGGCAGGGCATAGTAGGGCTCACGCCTGTAATCCCAGCACTTTGGGAGGCTAAGGCAGGTGGATCAGTTGAGGTCAGGAGTTCAACACCAGCCTAGTCAAGATGGTGAAACCCCATCTCTACTAAAAATACAAAAATTAGCCAGACTTGGTGGCAGGCATCTGTAATCCAAGCTACTCGGGAGGCTGAGGCAGGAGAATAGCTTAAACCTAGGAGGCGGAAGTTGCAGTGGGCCAAGATTGCGCCACTGCACTCCAGCCTAGGCGAGAGAGCAAGACTCCACCTCAAAAAAACAACAACAACAACAACAAATACTGGGTGTCCACCTCTAAATGAGTTCCCACAGAGACTTCCTTGTTATAGACCATCTTTCTTCCAGGTTCCAGTAACAAGAGTTGCGGCCCTCGTATCACCCAAACCACAGGCACTTAGAAGCACAGGAAAGACAAGCTCTAGGAGCTATCTTTCCCAAAGCTGAGATGTCCAGATTGTGACTAGCTAGGAGGGAGAAGACACAGCCCAGGGTAGAGAGGCTACACTTTTGGTATCTTACAGTGGATTATTTAAAATAGTGTATTGCACGTATCTTTACTGGTTACCACTAGCTTAAGAACAGAGGAAAAAGCTGTCACAAGCCCAGCACCAGTGCTTTATGACTGGATCTGTACTTTTCCAGAACGGATGATATAAAAGAAACTGGTAGGAAGGGTCACTGCTCTTCTACAGCAGGAATTCTCACACAGAAGAAGGGCAAGGGGAATTCATATGCCCAGGAAACATTTGGCAAAATCTCGTTGTCACAAAGGGAGAGAGAGTGTGTTACTGCCATCCACTAGGTAGAAGCCAAGGATGCTACTTAACATTCTAAAGTTCACAAGACAGCCTACAACAGAGGATTATCTGGCCCAAAATATCAACAGTGCCAAGGTTCAAAATGCTGCCCTGGAGCCAAATACAATCAAATGTTTGATTTGCTCAGTCATTTGGATTTTCAAGCTATACACTAACAGTTTTTAAAATGCATATAAATCTTTATTACCAAAATTATTACAGGAAAAAAAAAGTTGGTATTTACAAGTCAAACTCTAGCCACAAGCTCCCTTTCCTCCAATTTCTCTCTGTTTTGTTTTGTTTTGCTTGAGTTTGAAACAAGGTCTCACTCTGTTGCCCAAGCTGGAGTGTAGTGGCACAATCATAGCTCACTGCAGCCTTGACTTCCTGGGCTCAAGTGATCCTCCCACCTCAGCCTCCCAAGTAGTTGGGACCACAGGCATGTGCCACCATGCCCAGCTACCTTTCCTCCTATTGCAACAAGTTTTTATTATAATATTAATACTCTTGGTAATTTAAGGTTCTTGGACATATCTTTTATATTATAACAGAATAGAATTATTTGCTCTGATTTGTTTACATTAAGACTGTAAAAGGCCATGCGCGGTAGCTCACGCCTGTAATCCCAGCACTTTGGGAGGCCGAGGCGGGCGGATCACGAGGTCAGGAGATCGAGACCACCCTCGCTAACACAGTGAAACCCCGTCTCTACTAAAAATACAAAAAAATTAGCCGGGCGTGGTAGTCCCAGCTACTCGGGAGGCTGAGGCAGGAGAGTGGCATGAACCCAGGAGGCGGAGCTTGCAGTGAGCGGCGATCACTCCACTGCACTCCAGCCTGGGCGACAGAGCGAGACTCCGTCTCAAAAAAAAAAAAAAAAAAAAGACTGTATAAGTTTAGGAATATAATTTCCCATATAAACACAAGGGATACTTACACTGACACATAGCAGAGCTTTCTTTGTACTTTATGGGATACACAATATCATAATGATTTCCATTTGAAAAACACAGTAACACCTGAAAGGGAAAAATAAACATTTCAGCCCCTCATGTACATAACATTTACATTGCAATGTATGTCTCTAATGCCTCTGAATTACTAGATCATTTCCAAACAGACAGTGAGTATTTTAGGAGTAACCTAAAGCTTCAATGTTGTCAAGCTACAGTACATCCATATGCTGAAATGTTATATAAACATTAAATCAAAAAATTCAAAATGATTTCTGGAAATGTTTATAGGATGACCAAAAAATAAAAATAATATATGAAAACATGCCTTCAACTAAAGAACAAGACACTGTAAGAAAATATTTCAAAACCTTATTAATGCTAACCTCTAACAAGCAAAATTTTCTAACAAGCAAAATCAAAGATATTTTTCTTTGTATAAGTGATGATTTTCTAAATCATCACTTATACAAAGAAAAATGCACATTGATTTTGTTTAGAATATAACAATATATTTCAAAACTTGTTTTGAAGAAGCCAGATCCCTTAGAAAGTCCCAGAAACCCCAAAACCCTTATAACAGTAGTATTTCACTCAATTCCCCTCTAACTTATCACCACCAGCATGGTGGAACACAAGTCACTTCAATTCGGCCATCATGACTCCAAAATAGCTACTTAAGACAAAAATTCTCTTATAATAAGTCAGTTGATCTTTCTTTCTAGGCTTCACAAAATTTTTCAGTTGCTTCTGCTTTATGACAGATAATGCAACAACACCCTTGTGAGTAAAATTTACACTAGGGAAATATATATGATTACTAAAGTATTCCTGGATGTAATGGCAGAACCTATTTTCACAAGTTATTTTTTTTTTTTACTAATGTTTATATTGACAAAAAATTGTAATAGTCTAGTTCATCATATGCATTAATGTCTCATAATTCTTTTCAGTGTTTCTACTAAAATGTTATAAAAGGGTTAAATACAGTAATTTGTAGGAGCAAAAAAAATACAAAATAATATGACTAAGTGACAATAGGAGCCCCCCCCCCTTTTTTTTTAGACGGAGTTTCGCTCTTGTTCTCCAGGCTGAAGTGCAATGGTGTGATCTCAGCTCACCCGCAACCTCCACCTCCCAGGTTCAAGCGATTCTCCTGCCTCAGCCTCCCTAGTAGCTTGGATTACAGGCATGTGCCACCACGCCCGGCTAATTTTGTGTTTTTTCAGTAGAGACGGGGTTTCTCCATGTTGGTCAGGCTGGTCTCAAACTCCCGACCTCAAGTGATCTGCCTGCCTCGGCCTCCCAAAGTGCTGGGATTACAGGCATGAGCCACCGCGCCTGGCTACAGGAACTTTTAAGAAATCAGAATACTATAACCTTAATATATAAATATTTCAAAAAATCATTTAAAATTATAGCTTATGAGGTCATGGTAGCAACTAAGTGGTTCTTTTACTTAAATACTTTAGAACACTTTGAATAATTCTTACCTTTTCAGGAAAATTATTTTCGGTTACTTGTGAAGGAGAAACATTTGGTTCCCGATAAATTATAAAATCTTTCCTGAAAATAACAATTAGAAATTATTTATAATGGCCTATACTTCATGAATTTGAATTTAGTCATTCATTCATTCATCAAGGGCCTAATACGTGCCAGGCACTGTCCCAACCACTGGAGATACAAAAGACAATAATGAGATAACTAAGTTGTAAAATATCTATATAAAAGTAACACTTTAAACATGTAAAATTTCAAATATAATTTGTATATATATTAAATTTCAGATATAATTCTAAAGGGACACTTCAAAAATCAAAGAAATTTTGAAGATTAAATTTAAACAACATTCTGAAAAGAAAAAACAAAGTAGTTACCTGTTCCTCTACTAGGCAAAAGTAGCAAAACTGAATACAGGTTGAGCATCCCAAATCTAAAAAGCCAAAATCCCAAATGTTCCATAATCTAAAACTTTTTGAGCACCAACATGACACTCAAAGGAAATGCTCATTGGAGCATTTTGGATTTCAGATTTTCAAATTAGGGATGCTCAACTGGGTAAGTATAATGTAAATATTCCAAAATTTAAAAAAAAATCGAAATCCAAAAACTTCTGGACTCAACCATTTCAGATAAGGAATACTCAATTTGTAACATGGTATTTTAGTACGGTTCTAGTGGCCATTCAATGCCACTGACCCTGAGAAAGTAGAAAATCATTTCTCTGTAAGGTTGATAAGTGATATCTTACAGAACATAGACTGGAAAAATTTCTGTACCCTTTTCCAAAGTATTTTGAGAATTAAAATTTCTAAACACTGACATATCTAAATGTCAAAATCTAATTGATGCGATTAAAAAAACTTAGAAGAGATGCTTCATAACTAAAGTATAAAAGAGTTTTGCTATTTTAACATTTTTAATATAATGTAATATAATTTCCCACTGGTTTCATTTTATTTTACTTATGTTATTACAGTGTTTACCTGTACATAAGAGAAAGGGCACTTATTTCCACTTGTCCTACCCATTCCTGTATTGAAGAAAAAAAGGTGGCACGTAAGTGTCTCACACTTTTTAGATTCCACTTTGTATTTCTATACATACTTTTATACAGCATACGTAATGAGTTCTTAAAGCTCATTATTAGTAGTATTGTGAATATTATAAAAACATTTATATAAAACAGACCACAATCTGTGGTAAAATGCAGTCCAAGTCTCTCCCACACACACAAAAAAAAATACTAACAGGGTGAAAAATGACAGTTCCTATTGGTGTGGCAAGACCACAGCATGGCATCTGTAAGTTGAGACTTTTTTTTTTTCTTTTTTTGAGATGGAGTTTCGCTCTTGTTGCTCAGGCTGGAGTGCAGTGGCGTGATCTTGGCTCACCGCAACCACTGCCTCCGAGGTTCAAGCAATTCTCCTGCCTCAGCCTCCGAAGTAGCTGAGATTACAGGCATGTGACACCATGCCCGGCTAATTTTGTATTTTTAGTAGAGACGGGGTTTCTCCATGTTGGTCAGGCTGGTCTCGACTACCGACCTCAGGTGATCCGTCCGCCACAGCCTCCCAAAAAACTTGGGCGCCTGGCCCAAGTTGAGAACATATCGAAGGCAAGGGCTATCCTCCAGCCTAGCCCTCAGGAGACAGCCTGCCACATGGTATAAGCTCAGGAAATGAAACACTAAATAGAGGCGGCCGGGCGCAGTGGCTCATACCTGTAATCCCAGCACTTTGGCAGGCCAAGAAGGGTGGATCACCTAAGGTCAGGAGTTCGAGACCAACCTGACCAACATGGAGAAACCCCATATCTACTAAAAGTACAAAATTGGCCGGGTGTGGTGGCCCATGCCTATAGTCCCAGCTACTCAAGAGGCTGAGGCAGGAGAATCGCTTGAACCCAGGAAGTGGAAGTTGCAGTGAGCCAAGATTGCACCATTGCACTCCAGCCTGGGCAACAAGAGCAAAACTCCGTCTCAAAAAAAAAAAAAAAAAAAAAAGAAATATTGAATAGAAGCAGAAAATCGGGAAGTATAAAAAAGGGCAGAAGGTCTCTTATCTTCAGGGTAAATGAAGGTACAAAAGAGAGCAGTGTCCTAGCAATTGTTTTGAAAACAAGGGAAATTCTACACTCCTTAGAAAAGTCACTTAAAGCCTTTCTGAAAGGCAAATGGCCAGTATATTTCAAAATTTAAAATGTCCCATATACCCTTTGACCCAGCAATTCAACTTCTGTAAATCTATCATAAAGAAATATTTCATGTCCACAAAAGTGTATGTAAAATAATGATGTCACTGGGAGTTATTTGTAACGGTGTTAAAAAAAAAAAAAAAAAAAGCAGGAAAAAAAAGTCCCTAAGATTCCTGCAGAATAGTAAAATAATTCATGTTTCAGGCAGGATGTGGTGGCTCACGCCTGTAATCCCAACACTTTGGGAAGCCGAGGCAGGCGGATCACGAGGTCGGGAGTTCAAGACCAGCCTGACCAACATGGTGAAACCTCGTCTCTACTAAAAATACAAAACATTAGTCGGGCCTGGTGGCACATGCCTGTAATCCCAGCTACTTGGGGGCTGAGGGAGGAGAACCACTTGAACCTGGGAGGCAGGGGTTGAGTGAGCCGAGATTGCGCCTCTGCACTCCAGCCTGGGCGACAAGAGCGAAACTATGTCTCAAAAAAAATAAAAATAAAAAATAATTCATGTTTCATCCACACTATAGAATATCATGCATTCATTGAAAAGAATGAGGTATAACCACATGAAATGACCAAGAAAAATCACTCAAGATTAAGTTTTAAAAGTAAATCATGGGAAAATAATCCTATTTGTGAAAAACAAAAAGGCATATATATTGGTACATGTGAACGTATAGAAAGGGGATGGGGAGGATACACCCTAAATTGACAACAGAGACAGGGAAGTTAACATGAGGAAAAATGAAGAATTTTCACACTTCATTCTATAATACATCTATATTTTAAAACTTTTACCAAAGAATATTTTCCTATAGTACTGTGAAGTCAGTAAAGACTTAATACATTAAGTCACCAAAAACAATGAGCTTTGATAAATAAATGCTGCCACTTATTCCTTGAAAGAAAAGAAAAACTGAAATAAGGAAACTATTTTAAACAATGTTTTGATCTTAGACCAGCACAATCTTTTCCCTCAGAGACTTTTCAATAGTTCTTAAAAGTTAGCTCTGATTTTCAAAATTAAATAGGTGCCATATATTAAAATAGATCTCTTAAAATAAGCCTCAGCCTAACAATCATGGCTTCTCACAAACTGCTAGAAGTGATACCCTCTGGTGTAGAGGAAACCGTTCACTGATATGAGTCTGTTTAGATCAAACACACGAGCTACATTTCTAATTTTTATACAAGAAGTATTACATCACTTTAAAAAATGAAAAATTCTGCCAGGCACGGTGGCTCATGCCTGTAATCCCAGCACTTTGGGAGGCCGAGGAGGGTGGATTACCTGAGGTCAGGAGTTCAGGACCACCCTGGCCAACGTGGTGAAACTCCATGTCTACTAAAAAATACAAAAATTAAGGCCGGGCGCGGCGGCTCACGCTTGTAATCCCAGCACTTTGGGAGGCCGAGGCGGGCGGATCCCGAGGTCAGGAGATCGAGACCACGGTGAAACCCCGTCTCTACTAAAAATACAAAAAATTAGCCGGGCGTGGTGGCAGGCGCCTGTAGTCCTAGCTACTCGGAGAGGCTGAGGCAGGAGAATGGCATGAACCCAGGAGGCGGAGCTTGCAGTGAGCCAAGATTGCACCACTGCACTCCAGCCTGGGCGGCAGAGCAAGACTCCGTCTCAAAAAAAAAAAAAAAAAAAAAAAAAATACAAAAATTAGCCAGGCGTGGTGGCAGGTGCCTCTAATCCCAGCTACTCAGGAGGCTGAGACAGGAGAATTGCTTGAATCCAGGAGGCAGAGGTTGCAGTGAGCTGAGATCACACCATTGCACTCCAGCCTGGGTATTAAGAGTGAAACTCCATCTCTAAAAAAAATAAAAAATGAAAAATTCTATCCGTCTCAACAAAATGCTACATGAGAATAATGTACTTTTTGATACGTAATCTTCAGAATAAATTCTTTTGTAGTCTGGTTAGATAAACAATGGATATCCTAAAATCTTCCCCAAGCAGTGTCAGTATTAAATTATTTAAAAAAAAAAAATCGATATTCTACTACCACCGTCTTCCACCATAACACTGTAATTTTACTTAATCAGCATTTTTTACGATGTGTGACACACATCTTTCTTGTAAAAAGAATTCCTTCAAAATATGTTTTAATTAATTAACCATACTATATCAAAATTACACAACTTAAATGTTCTTAGTCATCACTATTAAGCTCTTGTTCCTCAAAAGACATTGTTAAGAAAATGAAAAGCCAAGCTTGTAATTCCAACTATTCAGGAGGCTGAGGCAGGGGAATCACTTGAACTCGGGAGGCAGAGGTTTCAGTGAGCTGAGATCGTGCCACTGCACTTCAGCCTGGGCAACAGAGCAAAACTCTGCCTCAAAAAAATAAATAAATAAAATAAAAAATTTTAAAAAAAAGGAAAGTCAAAATACAAACTAGAAGAATGTATTTGTAGAACATATATCCAGTAGAACATATATCCAATACAGGACTTATATCCAGTATAAAGAACTAGTAAAATTCAGTAGGAACAACAGCAATTAAAAAATGGGGAAAAACCTATGAACAGACATTTCACCAACAGAATTAGATACATGACAAATAAGCACATGAAAAGATGCTCAACATCATTAGAGAAATTCAAGTTAAATCACAAAGAGTGCTGGCAAATATGTGGAGAAACTGAAATTCTCATAATATTGCTGATGAGAAAGCAAAATGGTACAGTCACTTCGAAAAGTTTGGCAGTTTCTCTCAAAAACATATTTACCAGATGACCCAGCAATTTTGCTCTAAGGTATTAATCCAAGACAAAACAAAACACATGTCTACACAAAGATTTATAAGCAATTGTTCACAGCAGCTTCAATTTTAACAACCCAGAACTGTAAAGAACTTAAATATCAATCAGCTGGTAAATGTATACACAAGTTGTGATAGATACATACACAGATTATTATTCTTCAATAAAAAGGAACTACTGCTAAACGCATGAATAAATTTTAGTGTTTCCAATAGGCTTAATGAAAGAAGCCAAATACGTAAGACTACAAACTCTATCATTCCACTTATATGCATCTAGAAACGGCAAAACTTAGAAAGCAAATCAGTGCTTGCCAGGTCCCAGGGGATGGGGGAAGGGGATTAACTGCAAAAACGCAAAAGGAAACTTTTTGGAGTGATGGAAATGTCCTTTATGATGTTTGCTGTGGTGGTTACATAAGCATATACACTTGTCAAATCTCATCAAATCGTGTATTTATAAGTGATGAATTTCATTGTATGTCAATTTTACCTCAAAGCTGACAAAAACGTATTCTCGCACAAGTCTGAAGTACCTTTCAAAATGCTCCGCTATTACTTATTTTAAGGGGATAAAGATGCTTTCTCTGAGAACTGGATGAAGCAACTGAGTTTATCCAACAACTATCTGCCAAATGGTTGCTGTTTTCATTTTATACAGCCATATATCAGGAAGGCAAAAAAATATATTTATTTATTTTTTGAGATGGAGTCTCACCCTGTTGCCCAGGCTGGAGTGCAGTGGCACGATCTCAGGCTCACTGCAACCTCTGCGTCCCAGGTACAAGCAATTCTCCTGCCTTGGCCTCCCAAATAGCTGGGACTACAGGTGCATGCCACCACGCCTGGCTAATTTTTTTGTATTTTTGGTAGAGACGGGGTTTCACCATCTTGAACTCCTGATCTCAAGTGATCCTCCCGCCTCTGCCTCCTATAGTGTTGGGATTACAGGCACGAGCCATTGTGCCCAGCCCACGAAAGCAAAAAAACAAGAATGAAGATTTACAAATATTTGTTGCTAGTAACAAAAAAGAAACAACTGTCAGAAGATGCCATCCAACCCTTCAGTCAACAAAATCCCTCAGCTCTGGAACACAGCAGTGAACAAAACATACAGAACTCTGTGTTCATGGAGCTTAATTCAAGTAGGAAGACGACAAAGAAAATACACAGTACATTAAATGGTACAAGCACTACAGAGAAAAATAAAGCAGAGAGGGGTACAGGGAATGTGTTGGAAGCTGAGAATTACAATTTTAGATAGGATAACCACTACTTTTACTTCCTGCCCCAAAATCCTTATATGGCTTCCCAATGCCTGATGCCTAGGCCCCAGGCCCAGAGGCCCTGATTCAGGTATGGAATAGGGGCCAGGCAATCTGCATTGCACATCAAGTGATTTTGATACAGATAACCTACAGATCACACTTTGAGAAACACGGGTCTAAAGCATAAGCTCCAAACCACTGACCCTAACACTGAAGGCTCTCCCACAGTCTGGCCCCAACCTGCCTTCCAACTCCTTTCTCACTACTTCTTATCTTCACATACTCAATGCTCCACACAATCAGAACTGTTTTCTGAATCTGCCTTGCTCACAATTTTCACTGCCTGGAATGCCCTTCAGCCCAGGCATTTCCTATTTAGAATCTATTCAGACTTCAAAACAAACTCACTCTCCAAGTGTTGCTTTGTCTACCCAGCTAGAAATAACACTCTGAATGCCTACAGCATCACAGCTATATACTTCTTGTGACAAATCTCCTTTTCTAGCTTGTATTGACCTTCTTTCCTATGACAGGGAAACTTTTTTGTTATCTACATTATCTCTGCATCCACAGGGTGACTAGGAATTCTTGGCCCGTAACAAGCACTCAAATTAGTGTTAGGTAACCAAATGGATACATGAGTCATTGATCAAACACCCTTGGTTTCTATATTGCATTCCCTTTACTCCTTAACTCTTCTTAGCTTTTTTCTTTGCCAATGTTATTTTTACCTTAACATTCTAAGTGGCGTTCCAAGATATTTGGATTTTTACAGTGAGAACGTTAGTTTTGTAAACAGAAAAAAATTAAGAAAAATCCTTTTAACATCAACATGACTGAAAAAGTATAGCAGCAGGAGTTGGTGAGTAAGTGCTATCCTTTTCTGTCTGAACAGTCTCTTCCTTCTTTACGAGATGATCATGGAAATAGGAACCTGCATGAAAGAACTCTGCCTTCTCAGTTGCCTAGGAAGAAAAACTTTGCAGGCCGGGTGTGGTGGCTCATACCTGTAATCCCAGCACTTTGGGAGGCCGAGGCAGGCGGATCATAAGGTTAAGAGATCGAGACCATCTTGGCCAATATGGTGAAACCCCATCTCTACTAAAAATAAAAAAATTAGCTGGGCATGGTGGTGCATGCCTGTAGTCCCAGATACTCGGGAGGAGAATCGCTTGAACCCGGGTGGCAGAGGATGCAGTGAGCCAAGATCATGCCACGCACTCCAGCCTGGCAATAGAGTGAGATTCCATCTCAAGAAAAAAAAAAAAGAAATCAAACTTCATCCTGTCCAAGTTTCATACACACACCAGCGTAGCATTCTGAAAATCATCGCCCCAGCATTATTTCAGCTTTTTATACTACATTTACATGCCATTATAGCAAAGATAAAATAGCACAACTCTGCCTTAGTGAGGCAACCTCTAATACACAGCTCCAACTTAAGTGCTGCATAAAATGTGTAGGAAACGTTTATAAGGAAATAGGGTACACCATCACTGCAACTCCTCTATACACTGTAATAGTAATCTTCTATTTTAATGAATTTTAAATACATTATTTGGATATATAAAAATAGAAATATACTAGAAGACTGTGACATACCTGTGGATTTTCCAAACGCTTTAAATATTCTTCAAATGATCCTTCTATAAACTGCAAAAAATAAATCTATTAGAAATGTCATCTAAGATATATGCCAAAACAGTTAACCGCTTCACTGTGTAAATAACATTCACTGTGAATTACTGAGTTTGCACATAAACCTAAAATACCTCAGTATTATTTAAAAATATGTACATAATCTAATTATGAAAACATATAGCAATCATTAAAGACTATAAACACACAAAAGAATTTAAAGAAGGAAATTTTGTCAGGAAAGGTTTCCTGAAAGAAGAGTGACTCAAGATGAATGCTGGACAGGATCTGGATGGCAAAAGGCAGCTGATACTCTACAGAGAGGGCCAGTGTGGCATGAGGAGGAAGAGGAACACTGTGTTGGGAAGACAAGCAATCTGGCCAGCTAGAGCAGGACAACCTGTTGTGGAACTGAGTGGGAGAAGAACCCAAATGGGGGCCTGTTTACAGAGGGCCTTGAGCCCAGGCAGGACTTAAAGGCTAGATGAGAAAGGCCATTCAAGGTCCCTTCAGGTGACATTCTGAACTCAGAAATTATATGATGAAAGCAGTGCTTTAACTTGGTAGTGACCAGTGTGTAGAAGGGAATAAAACAAAAACTGACTTACTAGCTAAGAAATAGTATAGCTTAATAATACAGATAGAGTACTCACTGTCTCTCAGGTGATACGAGAAAGAGCGATGAGAACTAGTAAGGCTAAAAATATTTTGAAGCATCAACAAGATTTTTCTAATACAGCTTGCTTCATTGCTTCACTGTTACTTTGACATAAAAACAGTTTATTCAAGCTGTGTAATAACGCAACCATTTTTATGTTTCTTTCACAGCAATCGCACTCATTTGAGAAATCTCTAAAAGTCATTCGTTGAACCACCAAATTCAATTGCATTTAAATTACAGTCCCAGTTGATTTAGCAAAGTGATAGACTTAAAGACATTAAAGTACACTCCCTAGTCTATAAAAATCTTTTAAGCACCCTTGGATTTTAAGATTGAGATTCTTTCAGATTATATAATGTCAAATTGCCAAAAATATCTTAAATTTCAAAAGACATTTATAATAAAAGAACCATATATATTAAACAGCCCACCAATAAAGGGCTACTGTTCTGTATTAGATGATTATAGGTCTAAGGAAAAAAAAAAAACACAGAACCATTTAAAGTTACAAGAGACTGCAGAATTCTGACACAAGCCTGCATCCTCTCTGAGAGTCTCCTTTCTGAGCAGAAAGCGTCCATCTATGCCATGGCTGAACAATGTCAGTAACAAGGCATAATCCTTTCTACAACATCTCTTTCCAATTCTGGACAACTGAAACTGCTTGAAGGTTCATATAAGGACAGTGAAACTTTTCCCCATGGAACTTTCAACCTCTGATCATACCTCGTAAGATTATATGGACTAAGGCAAGGCATAGTGGCTCACGCTTGTAATCCCAGTACTGTGGGAAGCCGGGCGGGCAGATCACGAGGTCAGGAGATCGAGACCATCCTGGCTAACATGGTGAAACCCCATCTCTACTAAAAATACAAAAAATTAGCCTGGCATGATGGCGGCGGGCACCTGTAGACCCAGCTACACTGGAGGCTGAGGCAGGAGAATGGCATGAACCCCGGGAGGCGGAGCTTGCAGTGAGCCGAGATGGAGCCACTGCACTCCAGCCTGGCCGACAGAGCGAGACTCCGTCTCAAAAAAAGATTATATGGACTAAGAAAAATATATGCAAAGCACTTAATGCCTGGCACATAGTAAGCACCTCAACTAATGTTAGCAATGTCCATTATTATCAACACAGTTTTACCCTCTGGGGCCAATGATTAATAAGAATTAAAGACCATTCCACCTCCCCACTTCCCTTCTCTACCACACCTTTGTACTCTCTTATCTAGCCTCTGCGTTACCAGGTTTTTTTAAATAAAACAAGGTTTCAAGCCTATCATTTGCAAAGCATTATATCAACATTCTCTACCAGTCAACTGGGGGAAATAACATCCAAAGTTGTCAGATTATATAATTCTAGGTCTTAAAACCATTAAGTAATAAATCCTATGACTTTGAATGTAAAATGAAAACAGGTCACTGTGGCATCTTATTTCACATACTACTGAGATAATTATATTAAGCTGTTATACAACATTTTATTAACTATTAATCACTACTTACATAATGATAGTGTTCTGATATGTGAGTTCACACTGAACCCTGAAAATTAAAAACCTATAAATGCCTTCTGATAAAATTAAGGGTTCAGCATTACTTACACTCAGCATATTTTTTACACTGGAAGTCTGAATTTTTTTTTTTTTTTTGAGACAGGGTCTCACTCTGTCACCCAGGCATTGGTGCAGCAGCACAACTCGGCTCACTGCAACCTCTGCCTCCTGGGTTCGAGCAATCCTCATGCCTCAGCCTCAAGAGTAGCTGGGAATCAGGCATGTGCCACCATGCCACTGTTTTTAGTAGACACAGGGTTTCGCCATGTTGGCCAAGCTGGTCTTAAACTCTTCACCTCCCAAAGTACTGGGATTACAGGCGTGAGCCACCATGCCCAGCCTGAATTTTTTCTTTTTTAATTTATAGGGAGTTACCAATCACAGAAACCACTATTAATCACAATGCCCCCAATTCCCTGACCATGTCAGACAAAGCCCACTCTTAGTATGCAAGGGCCTTGTCCAGGTCATCTTTCCATTCCCCACAGCTCAGCGTCTTATCCATCATAGTAGCTTTCTCAACGTCCAAATAAATGCAAAACATAAAATAGCCTAGAAAACAACGTAACTGAATATAACTAAATTAAGTTCAATAGGGAAGTTTTTTTAATAAGTGTTATTTTCATAACTTGCATTAAGATCCAGCCTGTGAAATTCTACTAGGACACTTCTAAAAGCCAAAATGTAAAACCAAGTCAAGACACCATTACATGTTTGAAATTACAAGTTACCGCTTCAAATTTCTCTCTGTTCTCTCGAAGATAGTGAATACAGGCCATTCTGACTTCAACATGGCGAGACTGAGAGTGCAATACCTAAAAAGAAAAGGCAACAAACACACTATTAAGCATTTAGTCAAAAGTTAAAACCTAAAGTCTTCCTTTACACCCAAAATAATGTGACAACCAATAGATTATCAGTCTTTCTCCATTCCCCTTTCTATAATTTCGATATCTTTACTCATTCCTACCTCTTCTAAATAAGCACAGCGAAAACATGACATATACAAACAATACTACTTCTTAAGCCAAATTTTGTAAAGAATTTATTAGCCTTTCTCCTTTAGGACATTTTTGTAAACTTAGGACACTCTCTTCCCTTGGCCATCCCCCCACAATAACTTTTCACAAAGAAGAGCTAACAAAATCCATGCTACGCCATGCTCAACCTCATCCTATACATATTGTAAAGACAAACTGGCAACTTCAGTAGGAATGTATTTTGAGGCTTTCAGCCTGTAAGAGGCCGATTTATTTTTCCCATTAATTCTGAATCCACTTAGAGGCTCTATGTAAAAATTTAAGTCCACTATGGTTTCAGAAAAATTAAGGCACTCATTCTTTCCTTGGTGATCAAGCTTACAAGATGAGAAAGAACATCCAAGTAGGCAGCATAGGGGGTGCAAAAATGTCGCATGATGTCATCCCAAGAGGTTTGGGGTTTGTTTTTATGCCCTAAATTGTAAAGTACCAACCTACAAAGTATGATCCAGATCTTCTCACTCTGTAGTTTTCATTTTTTTCTATTAAACAACCAGTTCAACAAAAAGATAACTTACTGGCATGTGATCTTTTACCAAAATTCTAAAGCTGTGAATTGAAACAACTACTTCTTTTTTTTTTTTGAGACGGAGTCCTGCTCTGTCACCCAGGCTAGAGTACAATGGCGCAATCTTGGCTCACGGCAACCTTCATCTCCCGCGTTCAAGCGATTTTCCTGCCTCAGCCTCCTGAGTAGCTGGGATTACAGGCACCTACCACCGCAGTTAGCTAATTTTTGTATTTTTAGTAGAGACAGGGTTTCACCATCTTGGCCAGGCTGGTCTCAAACTCCTGACCTCGTGATCCACCCACCTCGACCTCCCAATGTGCTGGGATTACAGGCATGAGCCACCGTGCCCAGCCTGAAACAACTATTTCTTATCCAATGCTTACTTCTAACTAGCTCCCAATTCTTTCTTTCCCCCCACCCAGGACAGAGTCTTACTCTGTCCGCCCAGGCTGGAGTGCAGTGGTGCAATCTCGGCTCACCGCAACCTCCGCCTCACAAGTTCAAGCGATTCTCCTGCCTCAGCCTCCCGAGTAGCTGGATTACAGGTGCTGCCATGTCTGACTAATTTTTGTATTTTTAGTAGAGACAGGCTTTCACCATGTTGGCCAGGGTGGTCTCAAACTCCTGACCTCAGGTGATCTGCCTGCCTTGACCTCTCAAAGTGCTGGGATTACAGGCATGAGCCACCGTGCCCAGCCCTAGCTCCCAATTATTTAACATGCTTAAAGGAGATTAGAATTCTTTTCTATTACTGGGTATCTCAAATAAAGATATTCCTGTACCCTAAAGGGTTATGGTTTAAAAAAAAAAAAAAACTCAGACACACTTAAAATAACACATTTCAAACTACCATCAAGGCCTCTTGAGAATTTATATTAATAGAAAGTAGCTTTAAAAGTTACAGATCCTGGCCGGGCATGGTGGCTCACGCCTGTAATCCCAGCATTTTGGGAGGCCAAGGAGGGTGGGTCCCCTGAGGTCAGGAGTTTGAGACTAGCCTGATCAACATGGTGAAACCCCATCTCTACTAAAAATACAAAAAAAAAAAAAAAAAAATTAGCCAGGTGTGGTGGTGCGTGCCTGTAGTCCCAGCTACTTGGGAGGCTGAGGCAGGAGAATCACTTGAAACCAGGAGGCAGAGGTTGCAGTCAGCCGAGATGGTGCCAGGGCACTCCAGCCTGAGTGACAGAGTGAGACTCTGTCTCAAAAAAAAAAAAAAAAAGTTACAGATCCAATTGAGTGGTTCTCCCTTTACGTTTAGCATGAGTAGAGAATTTGGGAAAAAGGGAGGCTCCAGCTGTGCATTCTACAGCTCTCTTGGATAACAACCAAGGCTCATTTATACCCACAGAACCGGCACAACTGCCTAGACGCCTAGTATGTCCTATTACGCTGAGATACACTGAAAATGCACCTGTTGAGGTTAGTAATTTGTTTCCAGTGTAATAACTGGTTTTCGGTTTAACTGATTCTACCTTCACTGCTGTTCTTGGACACTATTAAACCATATTCTTATATATTCTAAGAGTATGTGACCAAAAAGGACTATCTATATATAAAAATAACCGCCATCGAATTTTTTTGCCAATTCAACAAATGACATTTAGCAACACTTCTTTTACAGAAGCTATGTTAGACACTATTATAAATCAAGGTATTATTCGTATGAATAAACCACAGTGTCATCTGATAGGGCTTTCCTCTGCCATTAGCAAAGTGGAGCTAGTCTTAAAGCCATTTACCTAGCAACAGGTGGCAAACATAAGTTAGTAAAGCTTATTTTCAATCAAAAACAATAGTAGGCATATCTACTGGTTCTTCTCTTTTAACAAAGATTTTGGCACATACAATCTATCTGAACCTGTTGCTCAGAAGCAAAACTCTTAGCAACTTCTATAAAGTGTGAGAGTGCTGGTAATTTACTAAGTCAAGCACTGCAAGAAAAGCAAGGTTAAATGACAACTTTTTAAAATGTAAATTATTGTGCAAGGTTGAGAACACACCGGAAGAATTAAAGTAGTATGACAAATATCTCTGCAAATTAATATATACATGAAAGCAAACTAGAAGGCTTTCCCATTTTTACTTGGGACAAGATAGTGATAAATACTGAGAAAGGCTGAGACACTGTTTTAGCAAGTCCTCTAAGAGCGCCCTATTTTTAGCTCCATGGCTGTGGAGCTGATTCAGGTCAGGCCTCCGGCAGGCCCAAATCCACAAGTGTAAAAAGGAAATGGCCTATCTAAATCAGATAATTTGGAAAGACCAAAATCCTAACTCGAGTCTCCTCCCCCTCTTTAAAAACTGCCACTTAGATTATTTACTCTGATTCTTTCTTAGAAATGATGAATATCTGTGATTTTATAGGAGAAATTGTCGGCAAAAAATATAAATCATTGGTACACATTTTAAAAGGGAAGCCTGACGTTGGTATTACTTTCTTTTTCCCACACACACATTTTGCCTTTGGCGATGATGGCTATACCTGTAGTCTACTGAATAACTGAACTTCTCCCAAAGTTCAAGGTCTTCAGCTAAGCTCATCAGACTAAAACTGAGTCACATAACTGGGAAGGGTAGTCCCTTATGCCTAACCTAAACCCCATTACAAAATACAATAAAATGTGTTACCTGATGTAACAAAGAGTTCTTAGTGTAAACCGGCTTTTGCCCCTTTTCTACTTAAAAACAGAGATCTCACTACAATGAGAGGCTTCTGTATAATCAAGGCCACCAAGTATCTATAGTATGCACTACGGAAATCAGGCACACCTTTCTGCTTCAATATAAACTAGGACTCAGATAACTCAAATCCAAGTAAGTTCCAAGCTTCCCTTACCGCCATTTATTTCTATCTCCTTGCTTACCAAACTCTTAGTAGGTCTAACAGTACGTTATAAATATGGGCTGAATTCACTTCCACCTCTTCTTCCCTAGACTTCTGGAGGTGCTGAGGAGTCCAAGGAAGCAGGACAGATAGAGATTCAGAAAATTCACAAATGGGGCAGACTATTTACCTAACAATAAGGACTGGAGGGAGTGGCTGGGTGTGAACATACCCCACAGCAACACTGAAAATGAGAAACGGACAGAGAGCCTCGTTTGGGGAGCTTTTGGAAGAATATTTCAGTGACAATGTCCGCAACATAAAGCCACGGTTTGTGTCAGTTAAATCAATTTCTTGTTTTAAAGAAAGATTTTACGCTACCTATGGTAAATAAATGGCTTGCCTTTTAACGTTAAAAATGAGAACAGACTGGCCTCCAGATGTTAAGTAAAACATTTACTCACAAATAGAAATTTTAAAAGTTATTTAGCATTCAAAAAAGGTGAGGGAAAAGAAAACAGAAACATCATAAAAACCCCACAGGCGGGCAGGCAGGGGTGTGCGATGGGGTGTGGGGAGCAGGTCCTAGGTCAAAGGAAAGCACATGTGAAAGGTCTGAAAGACACACCAGAGCAGAAACTTTTATCCAGCTACTTCGGCAGCTATTTTTCAATATAGGATGGGTTTGGGTGACTGCACACCTACAACATACAGTGTTATATAACATGGAATAAGCTCGCTCAAAAAAAAAAAAAAAAAATCAGAAAAATCTTCCTGAGCAACTGTGTTAGAAAGTGGTTTCGAAAAGCTCCAGTTACACGTACCCTTTCTACTACCAACATCAAAACAGGCTTTTTTTAAAAAGTCAGTTCTGTTTAGTATACCTACACAGCCCAGCGGAGCATAATAAAGGGTGGAACCTACTCAAATCCTTCAAAACATTCTATATTTGTAAAAGGTTGGTTTTCTCAAACGGCAGTTTGCCCATTTGATTCAAGTGACATGGGCGAGCTTGCCTACCCCACATTCCAAAGTCCAGCAGCAAACCAAAATATGTTCCACAAGTAAAGTTTGATCCACCACTTCTAGTCAACACTTGGTTTACTGGAGTGGGGTGAGCGTGGTGCTTCTCAAACGAAGGGAAGGAAGGTAAATGCGGAACAGAAGTGAAAAATATCATGTCGCCAGGTCCCCAGCAATAAATCAACTATAGAAGCTCCGAGCAGGCCTCACAAGTTGTTCTCAACTCATTATCTCTTTATCAGGAGAGACACCCCGTTAATCTGCGGGCTTTCGAGTTTCAATTTGCACCTTTCAGACGCAAAGCAGCGTCCCACTCCGGCGTTACAACGGGGCGCTGTGACGACAACCAGGGCACGCGCAGCCCCGGCCGTGGGCGGCCCGGACAGCCCGCATCTGCCTCCCCACCTAGACCTGCCGGGCCGTCCCCGCCTCCCCTCGAAGTCCCCCCAGCCCCCCCGCAATTACCTGCTCCGCCACGGCCCGGAACAGGCACGACCCGTCCTTGGCGACCAGTTTCCGATACAAGCCCAGTTTCCGCAGATAGGCGTCCATGGGCGTCGCGTCCTCGCGGGGCCCCGCGCCGCCCTGGTCCCCGCCGTCGGGGACGCCGACGGCCGCCTCCATGTTGCTGGTCCTGCTGCAGGCCAGGCGCGGCGAGGGCTAGCCCCACATGGCCAGGCCGCCGGCTGCTCGACGCCCCGGCCTGGGGCAGGCGGCGGCTCGGGCTGGGGCTCGGGCTCCGCGAGCGGCGGCAGGCGGCGGCGGCCCGAGGCAGCGGTCCGCGCTCTCCGGTCGCATAGGGGAGCCCTGCCTAATGCATGGCTGTCCGCACGCGGCCGCCGCCTCGGAGCGAACACGCGCCCACGACAAACAGGGTGAGCGGAATTAAGGAAAACCCCGAGAGTGAGTAGTCACTTCCCGACGGCCTCGCTGCCTGACTCAGGACCCAGGCCGGGGGTCGCCGCCCCCACAAGTTTCCTCGTCCGTACCGGTGTGAAGCGAGAAAACCCCCGCCCTGGCGCGCACGCTGGGCCGGCTCAGGTGAAGCGGGGCCTGCGTCCCCCGCGCACTCCCCACGCCGGGAGCCGAGGAAACCAAAAAAGAAAGACGCGGCCTTTCGTTTCCCACCTCGCTGGAGGGCGCCGGAGGGGCGGGGAGCGGGTGGGGGCGCCCGGGAGAGAACAGCACCTCGCAGCCCAGAATTTGTTTTCGCTTTCGGCCCGACAGCAGAGAGGACGGCGGGAGGTGTAGTCTTGACAGCCGCAGGAAGTCGGCTTGCGGCGGGCGGGGACGCGCTGGCCGGCCTACCCGGGGGAGGTGCCCGGGAGGCGCGCGGACTACAAGTCCCTACAGCGCGGGCGCCGCCGCCGCCGCCGCCCCAAGCCGGCTTCGCGCTGTACTGGCGCCGCGTCCGCGAGCAGGCCGAGGGGCTTCGCCGGCCGACGTCGGGCGACTTGCGCGCGCCACCCGCCAACCCTGCCGCTGCGCCGCGGGAAACGCGCGCGCCGGGCTGGCGTGGAGTTGCCAGGGACGCCGTGCGGCGCAGTGTAGGCCTTTTGTGTATTTCTTTGCGGAGGGCGCACCTGTCTGCGCCCTTCCCCCCGGCCTGCTCTCCTGGCGTTTCCATGGAGGTGGCTTTAACGGCTTAAGCAGAAAATAGAGCTAATTGGCGGAGGCTACGGGAACTGGCACGGTGCGAGACGACACACTGTCCATAAATCAACCGTGGACTGCTGATTCCTATTAGAAGTACAGCTCACGTACTACGGCAAGATGAAGGCTTTGCCAAAGACATTTTTGTTCACCCTGTCACTGTAGCTGAGCACCCCATCACAGAGACATGTCACTGTCGGAAGACGTAAGGGTTTTTTTTTTTCCCTTCTTAAAAAATTCATCTTGTAATTGCTTGATAACATGCTGACTGGACTGGCCATGGCTTCCACCAGTGCTCGAGGCTTCAGCTCAACTTCCCACCCTCCGACGTTGAATGGCAGGGAATTGACAAAGTCAAATTATGCTTTAGAACCCAGAATTTATCCAGCATGCTTCTGTTGCACCAGAATTTTATTTTGCTAAGATACAACAACATCCGGTGTCCTTTTTTAAATACATGGTTAATCATAGGAACTAATTCAGTCTTTAGGCCATGGTGGAGGAGAGGGAGAAGAAAAGGGAGCGTTACTATAGGTTTAGACATGTAGTCAAATACCTTGGAATGGGGGCAAGGCAGGCCAGGTGGTGAGAGTCCAACGACATAAATTTTTTAAAAACTACGTTAGACACTTTTCGGTATTTTCAGTGCAAGCAATCAGTCATGTATTCACTTTCCTTGGAGCGTCTTTGATTTCTTAATGTGTAAATATTCTATCTCAAATTATGCTGCTTTTAGAGAATACAAACGTTATCGTTACCTAAATGAAAAAATGTCACTGCCTCAAATTAACTTCTTGTAGCGAAGAAACACTTTGAAATCAGGTTCAGAAAAGTATAGTTTCAGACGGGCGTGGTGGCTCACGCCTGTAATCCCAGCACTTTGGGAGGCCGAGGCAGACGGATCACCTGAGGTCAGGAGTTCGAGACCTGCCTGACCAAAATGGAGAAACCCCATCTCTACTAAAAATACAAAATTAGCCGGGCGTGGTGGCACATGCCTGTAATCCCAGCTACTCGGGAGGCTGAGGCAGGAGAATCGCTTGAACCCGGGAGGCGGAGGTTGCGGTGAGCCGGGATCCCAACATTGCATTCCAGCCTGGACAACAAGAGCGAAACTCCGTCTCAAAAAAAAAAAAAGGAAAAGAAAAATATAGTCTCAAGTCAAACCTGTTGCTTTTCTTTTTAAAATGTATTTACATTGCATATACTTCTCATTCTGCTCAAAAAAAAAAAAAAAAATTCCTGAGTATTGCCACTACTTAAAACTTGGATCGCCCTTGTTTTTGAGTTTAAAGGCTTACCTTTTAAACTCAAAGAGAAACTCAAAGTAATATCCAAACTCCTGCTAAATGAATGTAGAACAATCTCACTCTAAGCTGACTGCTTCTGGTTCCAAAATTAGAAGTGCTGCACCTGTTATATCTGACCCTGGGCCTGTTTAAGGAAATCCTTTAGGTATTTTGAGACCTAATCCAAGACAGACCCTCTGTATGCCAACTTCCCAAATATAGCTCAGTGTCAAGGCAACATTAGAGGATCCTATGTCTTTAAACTGGACCAAATCTTAGAGAAACTCACTTACTTTCAAAGGATCTTTACTTGTTGACATTAACTTCTGAACCTTTTCAAGAAACCAAACCAGAGTTGATAGAATGTTTATTCTAAGAAAGCCATTTCTGACTGTGTGAAGAACTCTAAACAGACATCATTTGAATCAAATAATACCTGAAAGATTGAATGCTTTTGAGACCTAATGAAATTATAAAATTAAACTTATGCAAAGGAGTCAACCAACTTTTTTTTTCTTGTGCAAAGTCAATGCCTTAAGTTTGTTTACTCTGACAAACTTTAGGGCTAATAATTGTACTAGATCGAATTTTTTAAATTGTTTTTAAACATCATAGATTGATAGATTTTATGGAGTTTTGTTTTTTCCAACAATACCTAAGGTTAGGTATTGTAGTAGGCAGCCTCTAAAATGCCCCACCCCTGACCCCCACCCTGTGATTCCCACTTCCTGGTATTCACACTCATACACCTCCACCTTGTAACAGGATTGGTCTGAGTGACCAATAGAATAGAGCAAAAGTAATGGTATGTCACTTCTGAGATTAGGTTATAAGAGACATTTTTGGCATTTTGATTGCCCTCTCATACTCCCTGTCTCATGGGTCACTCATGCTGGTGGAACCTGGCTGCTATATGTCAGATTTACAGAGAGGTTCCCTTTGTAAGAAACTGGAGCCTTCCTTCCTCCAGCAGTCATGTGAGTCAGCTTTGAAGCGAATCCTCCAGCCCAGTCAGGCTTTCAGACAACTCCGGCCTTGGCCAAAATCTTGACTACAACCTCAAGAGAAACCCTGGCCAGAACTACCCAGATAAGCTCTGAAATTCTTTTTTTTTTTTTTTTTTTTTTTTTTTGAGACGGAGTCTCGCTCTGTCGCCCAGGCTGGAGTGCAGTGGCACAATCTCGGCTCACTGCAAGCTCCGCCTCCCGGGTTCATGCCATTCTCCTGCCTCAGCCTCTCCGAGTAGCTGGGACTACAGGCGCCCGCCACCACGCCCGGCTAATTTTTTTGTATTTTTTTTTTTTTAGTAGAGACGGGGTTTCACTGTGGTCTCGATCTCCTGACCTCGTGATCCGCCCGCCTCGGCCTCCCAAAGTGCTGGGATTACAAGCGTGAGCCACCGCGCCCGGCTGAAATTCTTGACCTCAGAAACTGGGTGAGATAGTGTTTGTTTTAAGCTCCTAAATTTTGTCATAATTTGTTACATGGCAATAGATAAATAATACAGATATAATTCTTCATTATTTGTCTTTACTAGATAGAGAATGAATGCATTTTGACAATTTGTGAAAATAATCACTAATTTAGTATCAGTGGTTTTACCAGGTCTCTGAATTCTAAAGATGAGAAGGTGGGTTATTTTACCAAAGAGTCAAAATAGTAAGTAATAGGATTTTTTTTGAATCTATGAAATCTCTTACAAAAATAGAGTAACCTAAGAATGTCTTTATTGCCACATAGCATTGTTTCATCTTCTACAAAAATTCAAGTAATGGAATCCTACTCAAAAAATGTATTTTATGAAGAAAGACCTGTTTCTTCTGTATCTTATCTGCTAGAGTGGCTCACGCCTGTAATCCCAGCACTTTGGGAGGCCGAGGCGGGTGGATCACGAGGTCTGGAGTTTGAGATCAGCCTGACCAACATGGTGAAACCCTGGCTCTACTAAAAATTCAAAAATTAGCTAGGCGAGGTGGCACCCGCCTGTAATCCCAGCTACTCAGGAGGCTGAGGCAGAAGAATCGCTGGAAACTGAGAGGCGGAAGTTGCAGCGAGCCAAGATCCAGCCATTGCACTCCAGCCTGGGCGGGCGCCAGAGCGAGATTCCATCTCAAAAAAAAAAAAAATGAAACTAGTTAGCCAGCTTTGATCATGCAAAGACAACACCCTAAGATAACAGAGCAATGAGACGGAGGACTGAGCTCCTGAATACTTCATAGCCTGTGATCCTTGAACAAGTCCTCTCCAGACTGTGAGAAATAAACTTATTTTACCAACCATTGCTACTGTTGTTATTATAGCTACTTAGTCTATGTATTCTAGCTTATTTCCCCCTCCAATATTAAATAAGTGATAATATTTGGGACAAATTAAATTTATTTATAAGAGTTTCTGAGTTGAGCAGAACATAATTCTTTTTTTTTTTCTTTTGAGACAGAGTCTGTCGCCCAGGCTGGAGTGCAGTGGCACCAGCTTGGCTCACCGTAGCCTCAACCTCCCCAGGCTCAGGTGATCTTCCTACCTTAGCCTCCCAAGTAGCTGGGACTACAGGCGTGCACCCCCACTCCCAGCTAATTTTTTGTGTGTTTTTAGTAGAGATGGGTTTTTGCCATGTTGCCCCAGCTGGTGTCAAACTCCTGAGTACAAACAGTCCTCCTGCCCCAGCCTCCAAAAGTGCTAAGATTACAGGCGTGAGACACCACACCTGGCCCATAATTATTTTTTCTGAGAAGTTAAGGAATTGCCAAAGATTTAATTGCAAGATTCCAAATGTTAAAGGGCTTCAAAATATGAAGTTTTTAACATCAAAATAGTGGTGTTATTTCAACTAATGACTTTCTCCCTCACCAATCCACATTCCCCTTCAGCTGCTACATTTGATAGTGTTGACCACCTTTTCATTTTGTTACTCTCCTTCACCTTTTGTGAAGGTGAGATATCTTGTGTAGTCAAGATATTTAAATATCTTTTCTTGATTATATCTCCTTTGCTGATTCCTTTTCTCCCCCACTCCCTATCTCCTAAATGTGGGGGTGCCCCAGGTCTCAAGTTTTAACTTTATTTAGCCCTGTTCTCTTTTCCAAGCTTTAATATCTTATCTCTAGTCCATGCAGGACATTTCCATCTAAAACACATTTCTAAAACTAAACTCATTTTTCTCTTAAAACCATCCCCCTCAAGCGCTCTAACATCAAGCATTGGGTTTAAATAGTAGATACTCAAAAAACACAACATTTGCTGAATGGTTTAATGATGTATCATTTATTATGGTAGATAGCTCTTGTTTTTGCTTAATCATTATCCATTCTCTGTGGAATAGATGAGAAACAAAAAGGAGTTATAGTCGAGGTGATAAAAACCAACTTTTTGCAAATGAAATAATTTAGTTAAATGCTCAGGAAAATCAGGAAAAAACTGGTGTGATGGGACTACATTTCCAACTTATATTTTGGAGGAATGATCATTCAGAAAAATAATCTTATCTGTAATTTAACAACAGAATGAAATGATAGAACGTATGCTGTAGCTTTTGTGTTTCATTTGCAAGCTATTCACAAGGAGGAACTGGCTGGTGGTAGTAAAAGATTTTATCTAGTAAGCTTATGATTCTATACCCATTCCCCACCTTCTCTGATAACTTGGAATATCAACCTCAGCAAAGTCCTTCACAAGCCTTCTAAGTCTTCAATACTATACATTCCTGCATAGCAGAAAATACTTTAACATTGCATGAGTTAGTTTACCTTTTCCTTGCTACAGCAAAAGGATCAAAAGAATGTCAGAGGGGAGACATCATCTCCCAAAATGGGAAGCAAATACTTCTTACTGCAGGAGAGTGTTTGAAGATCAAGGCTTGAAAGAAAAGACAACCACTTTTCTTAGTTTTTAAAGTAATTTTTAAAATTTCACTCTGGCTTAATGGTCATCAAGATCAATTCAAAAAATTACAAAAGAAAAAAAAAAGGAAAGAAGGAAGAAAGTACAAGGAAGGGTGAAGGGGCCAGGACCCTGGTGCCATCTATTAGCCAAGTGAGCTAACCTAGAGAAGGACCTTGCGAGAGGCTTGGCTGAAAATGCTTAAGTATCTGAGTCTTTTCTAGCTCACCATCCAGCCTCCTCATGAGGGAGCAGCTCTTGTTGGCCATGTTACTTAACTGTACCAGCACTTCGTAGCTTGACTGCTCTGTAATACCAAAGTTGGTGTATGCCATGAGATCCTTACTCAATCCTAATAGAGAAAAAAGAGCCCCCATCTGCACTTTAGACAGATGAACTGAAAAAGTTTCAAACCCCAGAGCTAGGACTGCAGTCCTGAGCCCCAATAACCTGTGTGACTAGAGAAGTGAAACTATGATTTAGTTTCTTATTAGAGCTATGACTTCTGTATATTGCTATGCCCAAGCTGGATGAGCTAATAAACCTCACAGTAGACTGAGGCTCTTACACAAGTAGCTAGTAGCTAGTCATAGTCCATCATCTCTACAAATAAAACCTCCACATACTTCCAACCATTTACCTCTCCTTCCACCACTATCTCTTGATTCCACCGTGACAGAAGCAAACTCACAAAGTCCCATTACAAGGTATTTACTTTGGCTCCCCAAATAGGATTGTAAACTCTTTGTAGGCTTGTAGAATTTAAGATTCTTTTTTTCTTTTTCAAGTGTCTAATAGTATATTTGCTTTTGCATATTCAGATTAAAAACTCAATAAATATTCACTAAATGATTTCATGTATTCCCAATGAAATGCTCAAAGAAGAAAGTATTTCAAATGAAAATGTATTCCCAATGAAATGCTCAAAGAAGAAAGTATTTCAAATGAAAATACGTAAATAACCACAGGTTATGGAACCTCAACCTGTAGGTTGAGGCCTAAATATTTGATACAGAACAGTGGACCAAGATTGTATGTCAAGTAATACTTCATACCGTCTTCCTAACCAAACAAATTGAAGATAATCTAAATAGAGAATTGGTCAAACACATTCTAATATGTCAATACAATTAGAATACAGTACTGTTCAGCCTTTAAATACAATGTGTCTGTTTCTGTGTGTGTGTGTCATATCACAATCACCCAGAAAACTATAAAACCACAGATTATTGAAATTGAAGGTAGAAGATGGTGATGAATTAGTCAAATATCAGTCACGAATTAATGATTGTACAACTTAGGTGATGAGCACACGTGAGTTCATTATACTGTTCCTTTTACTTTGTACGTGTTTGGAATTTTCTATAATAAAAAAGTTTAAAAACAGGGTTTTTAATATCCTACTTCAGGCTGGATGTGGTAGTTCACACCTGTAATCCCAGCAGTTTGGGAGGCCAAGGTGGGTGGATCGCCTGAGGTCAGGGGTCCGAAACCAGCCTGGCCAACATGGTGCAACACCACCTCTACTAAAATTACAAAAACTAGCCAGGTGTGGTGGCACATGCCTGTAATCCCAGCTACTCGGGAGGCCAAGGCAAGAGAATCACTTGAACCTGGGAGGCAGAGGTTGTGGTGAGCCGAGATCACACCACTGCACTCCAGCCTGGGCAACAGAGTAAGACTCTGTCTCAAAAAATAAATAAATAAATAAATAAAATCACACTTCAATTTTCCTGTCTCAGAATGACCAGGAATGGTACACAGGAATCTGTGTTTTTATCATTTTCCCCAGGTGATTCTGAAGATCAGCCAGCATTTGGGAGCATCTGAAAATTGGAATAGGGGAGGCACCCACCCAAGAAAAGGAAATTATAAATTTTTAAATTAATATAAGCAAATAGACTCTGACCTGCATCCCAAGTTTATAATTCCTGTTCTAGATCACCAGGAAAAATTTCTGAAGATTCTAATCTTTTTTGTTGTTGTTGTTGAGACGGAGTCTCGCTCTGTCGCCCAGGCTGGAGTGCAGTGGCGCAATCTCGGCTCACTGCAAGCTCCGCCTCCCGGGTTCACACCATTCTCCTGCCTCAGCCTCTCCGAGTAGCTGGGACTACAGGCGCCCGCCACCACGCCCGGCTAATTTTTTGTATTTTTAGTAGAGACGGGGTTTCACTGTGGTCTCGATCTCCTGACCTCGTGATTCGCCTGCCTCAGCCTCCCAAAGTGCTGGGATTACAAGCTTGAGCCACCACGCCCGGCCGATTCTAATCTTAATATTGTACAGTTTTATTTATAATACCATCTGCAAAGACATCTAAAGATGCCGGGCGCGGTGGCTCACGCTTGTAATCCCAGCACTTTGGGAGGCCGAGGCGGGCGGATCACGAGGTCAGGAGATCGAGACTACGGTGAAACCCCGTCCCTACTAAAAATACAAAAAATTAGCCGGGCGTGGTGGCGGGCGCCTGTAGTCCCAGCTACTCGGAGAGGCTGAGGCAGGAGAATGGCGTGAACCTGGGAGGCGGAGCTTGCAGTGAGCCGAGATCGCGCCACTGCACTCCAACCTGGGCGACAGAGCGAGACTCCGTCTCAAAAAAAAAAAAAGACATCTAAAGATAAAATTGTATTTTTGAGATGGTTGTAAAATGTAGTATCAATATTTTTACATTAAAGTAAAAACATACAATAAGGCATTGTTAACAAAATATGCAAATATGTAGCATAAAAATCCAAAACAACATATATGTGGAATATGTACTCTTGTTTTTATTTATTTATTCATTTTTTTTTTTAGAAAGTCTCACTCTGTTGCCCAGGCTGGAGTGCAGTGGCACAATCTCGGCTCACTGCAACCTCCACCTCCCAGATTCAAGCAATTTTCCTGTCTCAGCCTCCCAAGTAGCTGGGATTATAGGTGTGCACCACCACGCCCGGCTAATTTTTTTTTTTTTGAGATGGAGTCTTGCTCTGTTGCCCAGGCTGGAGTGCAGTGGCGTGATCTCGGCTCACCACAACCTCTGCCTCCCTGGTTCAAGCAATTCTCCTGCCTCGGCCTCCTAAGTAGCTGGAACTATAGGCACGTGCCACCATGCCCAGCTAATTTTTGTATTTTTAGTAGAGACAGGGTTTCACTATGTTGGCCAGGCTGGTCTCAAGCTCCTGACCTTGTGATCCACCCGCCTCAGCCTCCCAAAGTGCTGGGATTACAGGCGTGAGCTACTGCACCTGGCCTTAATTTTTGTATTTTTAGTAGAGACAGGGTTTTGCCACATTGGCCAGGCTGATCTCAAACTCCTGACCTCAAGTAATCCACCCACCTTTGCCTGCCAGATTGGTGGGATTACAGGTGTGAGCCACTGCTCCTGGTCCGGAATATATTACTCTTAAAAGCACTGTAAATAAAACCTGAGTGAAATAATTTTTAACAGCTTTGAGATAAAATTGACCCAATAAACTGTATATATTTAAAGTGAACAATTTTGATATCTTGATATAATGATATGCCCATGAAACTATCACCATAATCAAACTAATGAACATATCCATCACGCCTCAAAGTTTCCTTTTCCTTTTTTGTAATCCCTGTATATCACACACACACACACACGCAAACACACACACACACACCCTCCCCCAAGTCTCCAGATAACCATGGATCTGTTCTTTGTTACTGTAGATTAGTTTGTATTTTTATTTATTTATTTATTTGTTTATTTATTTATTTATTTATTTTTGAGACGGAGTCTCACTCTGTCACCCAGGCTGGAGTGCAGTGGCGCGATCTCAGCTCGCTGCAGCTCCATCTCCCGAGTTCACGTCATTCTCCTGCCTCAGCCTCCCGAGTTGCTAGGACTACAGGTGCCCGACACCACGCCCGGTTAATTTTTTGTATTTTTTAGTAAAGACAGAGTTTCACCGTGTTAGCCAGGATTGTTTCGATCTCCTGACCTTGTGATCCGCCCACCTCAGCCTCGCAAAGTGCTGGGATTACAGGCGTGAGCCACCGTGCCCAGTTGATTAGTTTGTATTTTCTAGAGTTTTTATATAAATTGAATTATACTATATGTGCTCTTTTTTTGTCTGACTTATTTCACTCAGCACAATTATTCTGGGACTGATCTGTTCATTTCATGTATCAGTAGTTTTTTTCTTTTTCTTTTTTTTTCTTTGGTGGTATTCCAAATGCTACTCATACAGTAGCATTCCACTGTATGAACATACCACACATTGTTTATCCATTCAGCTGTTGTATATTTGGGTTGTTTCCAGGTTTGGGCTATTAAAAATAAAGCTACAATACACTCTTCACTTTTCTCAGGCAAATTACCTAGGAGTGTAATGACTGGGTCATATGTCACATGGTAAGTAAACCTTTAACTTTCTAACAAAAAAAAAAAAAACTACCAAACTGTTCCAAGTGGGTTGTACCATTTTATATTCGTTGGTTACACCAACAGTACATGAGAGTTCTAGTCCCTTCACATCCTCTCCAACACTTGGTATGTTCAGCCTTTTTTTTTTTTTTTTTTTTTTTTTTTCTGAGATGGAGTCTTATTCTGTTGCCCAGGCTGGAGTACAGTGGTGTGATCTCGGCTCATTGCAAGCTCTGCCTCCTGGGTTCATGCCATTCTCCTGCCTCAGCCTCCTGAGTAGCTGGGATTATAGGTACCCGCCACCATGCCTGGCTAATTTTTTTTTTTTTTTTGTATTTTTTAGTAGAGACGGGGTTTCACCATGTTAGCCAGGATGGTGTCGATCTCCTGACCTCGTGATTTGCCTGCCTCAGCCTCCCAAAGTGCTGGGATTACAGGCGTGACAGACTTTTTAAATATTAACCACTCTAATGAGTATGCAGTGGCATTTCATTGCAGTTTTACTTTGTATTTCCTTAATGACTAATGATGTGGAGCCTCCTTTCATGTGCTTGTATGTCATTTGTATTTCTTCTTTGGTTGAGTATTCAATTTGATGGGGGGGTCTTGCTTTTAGGATTTGTTAGGTGGGACCAGAGCAGCATTTAGCTTAGGGTTAATTTATATCCACTACTGAGGCAAGACCTTTCTGAGTATTCTAACCAATGTCTCATGAATTATGAGATTTTCCAGTGTGGCTAGGAGGAAGCAGCACTCTCCTTGCACTGTCTCTATACTGTGCATTGTTTTCTCTGATTTTCTCAGGAAGTTGTTTCCCTGGCCTTGGGTGGTTTCCTCCCATGCATGCATTGGTTACAAGACTTCTCCACAAATCATCACAGTTATTTCTCTATGCAGCCCTCTTCTCTATTGTACTGTGTCCAGTGAATTGGAATTGCCTTGCTCTCTCAGACTCTTAGATACATCTATTCAACTCAGGGAGTCCCTGCACTTCACTTGAATTTCCCCTGCCTGTGCCATGACCTGAAAACTCTCTCAAGGCAATAAGCTGAGGTAATTATAGGCTTACTTCATCTGTTTCCCACCTCTGTGATTGCTGTCCTCTGCTGTCTAATATCCAGTGTCTTGAAAATTATTCTTTTATATATTTTCTTGACTTTTTTCTTTGTCATTTCAGGAGGAAAGGTAAATAAGATCTCTACTACTCCATCTTGGCCAGAAGCAGAAATTTGAAAACAAATACAATGAGTGTTTTTGTGTTTACAGACTTTTCAGTTTGGGCCACAAAATAAGTCTAGTTTCCCCTGCTTTTTTTTTTTTTTTTTTTTTTTTTTTTTGAGATGAAGTCTCACTGTGTCACCCAGGCTGGAGTGCAGTGGCGTGATCTTGGCTCACTGCCACCCCTGCCATCCGGGTTCAAGCGATTCTCATGCCTCAGCCTCCCGAGAAGCTGAGACTACAGCCACACGCCGCCACACCTGGCTAATTTTTGTGTTTTTACTAGACACAGAGTTTCACCATGTTGACCAGGCTTGTGTTGAACCCCTGACCTCAAGTGATCCACCTGCCTTGACCTCCCAAAGTGCTGGGGTTACAGGAGTGAGCCACCAAACTCAGCTGGAGAGAAGGAGTTTTTGTTTGTTTGTTTGTTTATTTATTTATTTATTTATTTATTTATTTTGAGATGAAGTCTCACTCTGTCACCCAGGCTGGAGTGCAGTGGCGCTATCTTGGCTCACTGCAACCTCTGCCTCCTGGGTTCAAGTGATTCTCCTTCCGCAGCCTCCCAAGTAGCTGGGATTACAGGTGTGCTCCACGCCTGGCTAATTTTTTTGTATTTTTAGTAGAGATGGGGTTTCTTTTTTTTTTTTTTTTTGAGATGGAGTCTCTGTTGCCCAGGCTGGAGTGCAGTGGCACAATCTCTGCTCACAGCAAGCTCCACCTCCTGGGTTCACGCTGTTCTCCTGCTTCAGCCTCCCAAGTAGCTGGGACTACAGGCGCCTACCACCACGCCTGGCTAATTTTTTGTATTTTTAGTAGAGACAGGGTTTCACCCTGTTAGCCAGGATGGTCTCAATCTCCTTACCTCGTGATCCACCCACCTGGGCCTCCCAAAGTGATGGGATTACAGGTGTGAGCCACCTCACCTGGCCAAGAAATGGTGTTTCACCATGTTGGTCAGGCTGGTCTGGAACTCCTGCCCTCATGATCCCCCCACCTCGGCCTCCCAAAGTGCTGGGATTACAGGCAGGAGGCAACACACCCGGCCAAGAAAGAGTTTTCTAAAAGTGAAAGAAGTACGTATTTGACATACATACCAAAGATGCATTTTCACACTGGAAAAAATAAAATAGAATCCACAAAACACTCTAAGGATCAATACATGAGTTTAGTAAGGTTGCAAGATACATGATCAATCCAAAACCAATTGTATTTCTACACACTAGCAATAAACAATCCAAAAATGACATTAAAAAATTCTATTTACAATAGCATCAAAAAGAATAAAATCTTAGAAAAAAATTCACAAAAGAAGTTTGAAAATCATATGCTGAAAAGTATAAAGCATTGTTGAAAGAAATTAAAAGAGATATAAACACATAGAAAGATATTAATGTTCATGGATCAGAAGACTTAATTTTTTTTTTTTTTTTTGAGATGGAGTTTAGCTCTGTCACTCAGGCTGGAGGGCAGTGGCAGGATCTCAGCTCACTGAAACCTCCACCTCCCGGGTTCAAGTGATTCTCGTGCCTTAGCCTCCTGAGCAGCTGGGATTACAGGCGCACACCACCACACCGGGTAATTTTTGTATTGTTTATAGAGGCGGGATTTCACTATGTTGGTCAGATTGGTCTAGAACTCCTGACCTCGTGATCTGGCCACCTCAGCTTCCCGAAGTGCTGGAATTATAGGCGTGAGCCACTGCGCCCGGCCAGAAGACTTAATATTGTTAAGATGGTAATACTACAAAAATCGATCTACAAATTCAACATAATCCCTACCAAAATCCCAGCTACCTTGGCAGAAATTGAGAAGCTAATCCTCAAATTTATATGGAAATGAAGGAGACCCAGAATAGTCAAAACAATCTTGAGAAAGAAGAACAAAATTATACTAATCATGCTTCTCAATCTCAAAATTATTACAAAGCTACAGTAGCCGGGCGTGGTGGCTCACACCTGTAATCCCAGCAGTTTGGGAGGCTGAGGTGGACAGATTGCCTGAGCTCAGGAGTTCAAGACCAGCTGGACAACAGGGTGAAACCCTGTCTCTACTAAAATACAAAACATTAGCCGAGCGTGGCAGCGTGCGCCTGTAATCCCAGCTACTTGGGAGACTGAGGCAGTAGAATCACTTGAACCTTGGAGGCAGAGGTCCCACTGAGCCAAGATTGTGCCACTGAATTCCAGCCTGGGTGACAGAGCAAGACTCTCCAAAACAAAACAAAACAAAACAAAAAAAGACAATTCTTGGGAGAAAATATTTATAAATCATATATCTAGTAAGGGATTTTATTGAGAATAAAGAACTGTTACAACTGAATAAAAAGACAACCCTATTAAAAATAAGCAGTAGATTTGAATAGCCATTTCTCCAAAAAAGATATAAAAATAGCCAATAAGCACATGAAAAGATTTTCATTACTTATCATGGAAATACAAATCAAAACCGTGATAAGATACCACTTCACACATACTAGGATGGCTATAATAAAAAAGACAGACAGTAGCAAGTTTTGGTAAGGATATGAAGAAATTGGAACTCTCATACATTGCTAGAGGGATTGTAAAATGCTGCAGCCACTTTGGAAAACCAGTTTGCCAATTTCCTAAAATCTTAAATACAGAATTATCATATGATCAAACAATTATACTTCAAGGTATACATTCAAGATAATTAAAAACATGTCCAGATAAAAACTTGTATACTAATGTTCTTAGCAACATCATTCATAATAGCTGAAAAGTAGAGATAACCCAAATGTCCATCAACTGATGGATGAATAAACAAATATGGTATATCCATATAATACAATTAAAATGAAAGTACAAACACAACAACAAAATGGTGAACCTTGAAAATATGCTAAATGAAGCAAGCCTGGCACAAAAGGCCACATGTATGATTCCCTTTATATGAAATGTCCATAAAAGGCAAATCCATAGAGACAGAAAGTAGAGGGAGTTGAGGAGTGAGAGAATGGAGAGTGGCTGTTAATAGGTAAGATTTTTGAGGACAGGTGAAAATATTTTGAAATTAGATCAGGGTAAAAGTTGTGCATCTCTATGAATATGCTAAAACTGTGAAATTGTGCACTTTAAAAAGGTGAATTTTGTGAGATATGAATTATACCTTAATAGAGCTGCCATAAAAAATAGATAAAAATGAGCCAGGCGTGGTGGGGCTCACACCTGTAATCCTAGCACTTTGGGAGGCCAAGGCAGGTGGATTACCTGAGGTCAGGAGTTCAAGACCAGCCTGGTCGACATGGCGAAACCTCGTTCCTACTAAAAATACAAAAATTAGCCAGGTGTGATGGCAGGCTCCTGTAATCCCATCTACATGGAGGAGGCTGAGTCATGAGAATTACTTGAACCTGGGAGGCGGAGGTTGCAGTGAGCTGGTATCACGCCACTGCACTCCAGCCCGGGGGACAGAGTGAGATTCTGTCTCAAAAAATATAAATAAATAAAATAGATAAATAAATAAATAAATTTCAAATAAACTTAAAAATTTTAAAAAAATGCATTTTATTATAGTAATCTCCTCTTACTGGCAGGAGATACATTCCAAGACCCCCAGGGAAATGACTGAAACTGTAGACAGTACCAAAACCTGTACGTTCTGTTTTTTTCTATAAATATTAATGCATACTTATGATGAAGTTCAATTTATAAACTCAGCAAATAAAATAGAATAATTAAAACAAAATACTGTAATAAAAGTTATGTGAATGTGGTCTTTCCCTTTCTTTCTTTGAAAATATCTTATTGTACTGTACCATGGGGAACTGAAACTGCAGAAAGCAAAACCTCAAATAAAGGGAGACTCCTGTATTTGCTGTTGGGTCTACTACAAGGCTCAGTTGTATAAAGTCAGTAACATTTTCTTGTGCCAAAATCTACCGTGTTTCCAAACAATTCAGTAAGTGTTTGTTTCATTTTCCTCAATTAGCAAGAACAGTCAACATGTTTAAACTCATTATTTGGTAATATAATAAGCTTATCTGGTATTATCTTCTAAGATAAATACTTGTAACTTTATAAATAGCACATCCAGTCTCCTAATTATCCATTTTTATAAAAATCTTATCCATAGATAATCTAAGATGAAGAAGTAGACAATAAAGTACCAAGAAAAAATAAAACACCAGTAGAATGAGAAAGTGTAGCAGGACATGAACTTCTTGTTTTAATGTTTTCTTTCTCTTTCTTTGCAATAAACACATTCCAGGAAAGGCACGTCTACTGCCACTCCTGAGAATGGAATGAAGGTATTTCCCTTACCTGTTTAAAGACTGACCACTAGCCTATAAGGCTATTGCTCTAAGCATGAGTTTTAATGAGCCATCAAGATCTATTGTGGGGCCTGGCACGGTGGCGCACGCTTGTAATCCGAGCACTTTGGGAGGCCGAGGCGGGTGGATTGCTTGAGCCCAGGAGTTCAAGACTAGCCTGGGCAACATGGTGAAACCCCGTCTCTACTAAAACCACAAAAATTAGCCAGGAGTGGTGGCGCACGCCTGTAATCCCAGCTGCTTGGGAGGCTGAGGCAAGAAAATTGCTTGAACCCAGGAGGTGGAGGTTGCAGTGAGCCGAGATCACACCACTGCACTCCAGCCTGGGTGACAGAGCAAGAGTCAGTCTCAAAAAAAAAAAAAAAATCTATTGTGAAAGAAATTAAGAATAGGCATTTGATTTGTGTGTGACTACGTACAAAAAAAAAAAAAGAGCAGAAAGCATGTGAAGTGAGATGATACGAACTGGTGATTGGGACATAAACCTGGGAAAAAATGTCATAGAAAGTAGGAGCCTGGTGCGCAAGAAGTTCAGAGTAAGTGGACTATTATATATAAAGTTTCAGTACCGCAAAAGAAATAGCATTTGAATATAAAATTTTATTTTTAATTCTCAGCCAGGCAAGTTACTTCTATGTAGAATGGTGCGCCCTTAAATATGGAACAATGATGAGCGCACAGGTGGACAAGGGAGGGGAAGGGGTTCTTATCCCTGACAAACTTGGCCGCAGCTGCTGTGTTGTTACCCTATTGGCTAGGGTTAGGCCACACAGGTTAAACTAATTCCAATTGGCTAATTGAAAGAGAATGATAGGGTGAGAGCTTTGGCGGGAGTCAGGGCAGGGCAGGTAGCAGGTAATCCTAATGAGTTAGGGTGGAGCAGGTGGTCAGAATGAGTTAGGGTGGAGTAGGTAATCAGAATGAGTTAGGGTGGAGTAGGTAATGGAAAAAGGTTGCTTTATGAGGAAGTTAAAAGTAGAAGGCAAAGAATTGAACATACTGACATATTAATTCTTTGAAAAGAAATTTAGAACTCATATCTAACAGGACTAAGGATTACTGTGAGGCTTACTGCCCAACCAGCCCCAAGCCTTCACAGGGGGAGACTCCAGGCTCTTGCACACATGGACTCTGCTGGCTGGCACAGACCCAGCTTATCAGCAGATCACCATCTGATTCCAGGAGTTTCATTCTGTCCCCAACCAGCCACTCCACATTTACACTGTCTCTGCACTGGCTTAAGTCTTGTTGAGGTCCAAGGAGGGCCTTGGATATCTGGAACAATGGTGAGGGTGCTGAAGTGAGCCAAAGTCATGTTCCCTCCTCCAGCTGGGATGTGTGGTGACTTCTTCCCATACTGTAACATGGAAAGAAAAAAAACAAGAAAGAACAAAAAAATGGTAAGTTGTGCTCCTGAGCTTACTGAGACAACTATTTACCTATTGTCTCTCGATTCCAAATAGATCCTTTTGTAGCTGCTCACTGATGCCAGGACTGGGACTTTGCAAATTACATTTCCCGAGCTCCTTCGCCGGTTGGCAATCTGTTAAATTCTGCAAATCAGAGGCACAAGAGGGAGATTGGAAAGTTGGAGGGGAGGAGAAGTGACTTCTTTCTGACTTTTTGCTGTTTTTATGTTGGCCTAGCTTTTTCTCCCACCCCCAGAAAAAGCCTCATTACCCTCTCAGAGGTGCCAGGCAGCATGCACTTCTCAGAGGTCTTATCCCCAGTTCAGGAGGCCCTTCCTCCAAGGAGATGAGTGGTCGTCTTAATATCTTCCCTTTTATTTCCCAAGACCTGAAGGTAGTTGTTTCTGCTGTTCTCTCTGGGTTACCCCAGGGCTCCATTTTTGTTCTTCCAGTCTTACAGCACTTGAGTAATCAATTCTCTCTCTCTATAATCTCCCCTGTTCAAATATCTAGCACTGTTTTTTGTTTGTTTGTTTTCCTTCCTGACTGGACTGTGGCTGATACAATACTACCCTTTGCTAGCTGTAACATGGAGCAACATTCCCTTCTTCTTTTATAAAGGAAAAAGACTGAACCAAAAAAGAAGAAAAAATGGGTAAGTTTTGCTCCTTGGTTAACTCAACCCAAATCATCTTTATAGTTAAATTTTTAAGTTCATCTCAGTTTGAACTTATGCACTTGTTTTTCAACATGCTTAACCACCACCTATAATGCCTCTTGTCTTAATGAATGGATTTCCATATAAAATAAACACTGAAGACTCTTAGAGTATGTAACACATTTTTGTAAAATAAAAATTATAAAATAAAAGTATAATTCCAATTGTATTTGTAAGAGCAGAGGTTCTATTAATATATTTCCAGACCACTCCCCAGGTAAAAGAGAGAAACTACCAAATTTCCATCTTCAGTCTTCTATCCAGAACCAAAAAGCTCTTCTAGTGGCAAGATATTTAACCCTTTCTTTTTTTCTTTTCTTCTTCTTCTTTGTCTTTTTTTTTTGAGACGGAGTTTCACTCTTGTTGCCCAGGCCAGAGTGCAATGTCTCGATCTTGGCTCACTGCAACCTCTGCCTCTCCGGTTCAAGTGATTCTCCTGCCTCAGCCTCCTGAGTAGCTGGGATTACAGGCATGAGCCACCACGCCTAGCTAATTTTGTATTTTTAGTAGAGACGGGGCTTCTCCATGTCGGTCAGGCTGGTCTTGAACTCCCGACCTCAGGTGATCTGCCCACCTCAGCCTCCCAAAGTGCTGGGATTACAAGCGTGAGCCACTGCGCCCGGCCCCTTTTCTTTTAAATTTTTTTTTTTTTTTGAGATGGAGTTTTGCTCTTGTTGCCCAGGCTGAAATGCAATGGCGCCATCTCGGCTCACTGCTGCCTCCACCTCCTGGGTTCATGCGATTCTCCTGCCTCAGCCTCCAGAGTAGCTGGGATTACAGGTATGCACCACCATGCCTGGCTAATTTTGTATTTTTAGTAGAGACGGGGTTTCTGCATGTCAGTCAGGCTGGTCTCAAACTCCCGACCTCAGGTGATCTGCCCACCACGGCCTCCCAAGGGCTGAGATTACAGGTGTCAGCCACTGCACCTGGCCTCTTTTAATTTTTAAGTAGTCTCCTTTCACCTGCAGAATTTGCAGAGCCTTTTGAGACACTATATCCCGTTCTACTTCTCTAAGTTGTATTTAAGTACAGCAGCATAAGGCTGATGGATGGTATTTTTTCAAGATGAGTATTTAAGAAAATTCCATAAATAATCTGTGTCAATTACTAGTTTATTGCTTCTTAGCTCCAAATCCACCCTTCATTGCCTGCACCATAATAATGAAGCTAGACTTTCTCCTTTGCCAGTTGGCATGAGGTTAAGCTTTGTCAGTAGAGGGTGTTGGGGGGATGCTGGCTGGAGAAGAAAAGAGTTTCTCTCCCTGGTTGCAGTGTGCTCTTCTTGTCAGGCTCCTACAGTACTCAGCCACACCCCATTGCACCCAGTGATTATTAGCATATGGCACCTCCCTATGAACAGCTTTTCATGGCATCTCTTTGGTGACTTGACAGTGGAGTGCTGGCGACAAGTTATTCCTCCATGAACAGCTTCCCCCAGCACTTCATTAGGTGGATTTCCAGCAAGTTTCATCAGTATGGCACCCCTGCAAACTTCTCTGCCATCCAGTGAGCTAGGTCCTTGCTGTTTCTATGAGGTCTGGATGTCAGCCCTGAATGGGCTTCCTTATCTCGGTTCTGGGGGTAGTGGCTGCTCCCTAAATCTGCTATCCATGATATGAACCCAAAAGTACCTGACAGATCTTAATCAATTTAGGGTACGGCTTGCTTTTATACATTTTAGGGAGGCATGAGGCATCAATCAATACCTGTAAGATGTACATTGGTTCAGTCTGGAAAGATGGGACAACTCAAAGCAAGGGGCTTCTAGGACACTGGTAGGTGAGAGACAAAGGGTTACATTCTTTTTGAGTCCTTGATCAGCCTTTCACCGAATACACAATTTAGTCTAGCTCAGTGAATCCGCATTTTTACATGAATATTAGGGCAGAGGAAGCCATCAGATATGCATTTCTCTCAGGTGAGCAGAGGGATGAGCTTCTGCTCACATCTGTGAAGATAAGCAATCAGGATGAACTTCAACAGAACTGTTTTAGGGTAAATATCTTGAGGCCCACAAGGAATTTCCTTGTGGGCAAATTGTGATGGAGGTATGTAGCTTTGTAGGTATCTTATTTAGAAATAAAATAGGAGGCAGGTTTGTCTGACCTAGTTGCCAGCTTGACTTTTCCCTTGGCTTAGTAATTTCCTAGCCTCGTGGAAAAAGTCAGTCTAAGAAAATGAAGTTGACATATAGAGAAAAGCAACAGTAGGAGGAAAATGAAAAAAAAAATGTTGGCGTTAGAGCGCCTGATTTTAGTATTATCACAGGCACAAATGTGCCCTGGCCTTTACCACGGTTTAGTTACTTGTACCAACTAATTTATTTTTCCCCCTAAGCTAGTTTGTGTTAGGTTTCTATCACTTATAATTGAGAATCCTAAAATGTTAACTTTCCTGAGGACCCTTGACCTCATTCTCACTTCCACTCTTTATTCCTTCAGCATATTTTATATGTACTAACCATTTGCTACTTTATACTGTGCTTCTTCCCTAACTGCCCATATGGCACAACTTTACATTTTTAGCTAACGGTATCTAAGGCCATATTTTGCATGTATACATTTCGTTATTGCCAATTAGATGGCAATTGGCACATCTGTTACAGTGCCATGCATGTCGTTTGCTATCTAGTTGATGAATGGAAATTCCATAGCATTACAAATGTGGTTGTTTCCCTTTAGGGGTTTTATTTAAATATGTACTACAGGACAGCCCTCCCTCAGTATCCATGGGCTGGGGTGGGGGAGTGGGAAAGGGGGAATTGGTTCCAAGATCCCTGCAGATACCAAAATCCACGGTGTTCAAGTCCCTTGTATAAAATGGTGTCATATTTGCATACAACCTATGCATATCCTCTGGTATACTTGGTCATCTCTAGATTACTTATAATACCTAATACAATGTAAATACCATGTAAATATTTGTTGTATTGTTTTTTATTTGTATTTTTTATCTGTGTATTGCTATTTAAAATTTTTTTTGCACATATTTTCAACCCACGGTTGGTTGAATCTGCAGATGCAGAACCTGCGGATATACAGGGGGCCAACTGTATATGGTGCCTAAGAAATATTCAGATAGCATACTGTAATAGCAATAGCCTCTATTTGTTAACACTCTGTTTTATTTAAGGAACTATGTTTTTCATATATTATCTTGTTTAATTGTCACTCTAGGAAGTTTTATTATTTCTGTTTTAAATATGAAAATACTAAAATTACATTAACTTGACAAAACTTAAACCAAGGCTTCACTGACTCCTAAGTTCATCTACTATGCTATGCTGCTTCACCCATAGTGTAGATACATTATATTTTGAAAGGAAAACCCCTGAAGGTGTATTGTATGTAGTTCAACCTTTGCCTATAAAAATTGGTTTAGGAAGAATAATTAGGTAGAGCCCAGGGTACAAAAATATTATTACTAAACATTGAACACTGTTGGACTTTTTAAAAAAGTACTGAATCTACCAAGACAAGGATCCTCTTCATCTGCCTGTTCGATGGTGTGCACACAATGAAACGAGGGCAGTATTAGCAATGTGATTCTATTGGTCTTATTTGCCTTTGATGCTGTTCTATATTGCAGTGAAGAGAAGCTCCAGTCATAGTCCTGAAATAAAACCAGTGACTATTTAATGCTAGTTTTATTTTTCTGAGAAACATATAAAATAAAACATGTATACAAGTAGCTTTGTCTTAATATCCTCTGACCAAATTGCCTTCTCTTATTTTTTTTTAAAAATTTGTTTGATACATTTCAATTTTTAAATCAAATTAAGCTTACTGTACATTAAGAAAAGATAAACAGAGCAGCATTTTTTGTCTTTTTTTTTTTTTTTTTTTTTTTTGAGATGGAGTCTCGCTCTGTCGCCCAGGCTGGAGTGCAGTGGGTGGGGTTGGAGAGTCTCCTAGTTAAGTGTGCAGATGTCCCCATGAGTGGCACGATCTGGGCTCAATGCAAGCTCCGCCTCCCAGGTTCACGCCATTCTCCTGCCTCAGCCTCCCGAGTAGCTGGGACTACAGGCGCCTGCCACCACGCCCGGCTAATTTTTTGTATTTTTAGTAGAGACGGGGTTTCACTGTGTTAGCCAGGATGGTTTTGATCTCCTGACCTCATGATGTGCCCGCCTCAGCCTCCCAAAGTGCTGGGATTACAGGCATGAGCCACCGCGCCCGGCCAGAGCAGCATTTTTTCAATAATTATCAGGCCTTTGGAGGTGGGGTTATTAAATTTTAGGTCATAAGTCAAACTTTTCATGTTTGGCTAGTTGAACCAATTAATTTCTTTTTTTCCTAAGCTACTTTGAGCAATTGTTCTAAAAATTTATTTGCTGGAGTTTTTGTGGCTTTTTTTTTTAAGACTATTATTCATGTATATAAAGTAATTGCAATTCATTTGCTGTAGTTCACGTTTCAACTCTATATCAGTTCCTGGAGAGAACCTTGAAAAGATCAGTGGTGCTGTATTGATTACTTGCAGTCAGAAAATGTTTCAGTAGCTGTATTTATGATGTTAAAAAAGATAGATAAAAAGCAAAAAACATTTGTTACATCAGTCAAGTTTTTCTTCTTATGTGTGGCAAATAACTGAGTTGAGTTTTTATCATACGATAGGCTAGTTTTGCTTTTATTTTTCTCCTTTAACTGAAATTACAGTTATCCACAATTCAAAGACTAGTTTTGTACCAGTAAGGAAACAACAATGCTTTTTGATGCTTCACTCTGAAAAGCATTATAAAACTGGACCAACTAAATCAGACCTCACTTAATGCTGAATTTGAGTTTAAAATCAATACTGTGAAAGAAGGGGACTGTAGTGAGAGCCTAGCCCCACAGAAACTTTTGGTTTTAAATACCTTCCAATGGCTTGGCCTACTTGCAAAAGACAGTTCATCTGGAGATGGGCACACATATACAAATGGGTTGTTCAATGTTGCAAATAAATATGTTAACAGTCAATTGAATCATTTCTGCAAATAGGCAGATTTTTACATGTGGACTCCAAGTGGCAGGAGCACATACATACGTGCCTCTGATGTTTTCAAAGCAGGACATCTTAAAGGGACTTTTTTTTTTTTTGTAACTGTAGCTAATAACACTAAGGATTATATATGTGTTTACTTCTTCCCTGTGAGATTTTCCAAATGCTCAGTTGATTTTTTTCTAATTACTATTTAAATGAAAAAAAAATTCGACAAGTAGACACATTTTTGTACTTGGATAATACTGTTCACTCCAATTTAAGTCTTAGCAGCAAAAATAAATTCAAATGCGTTTAAGTCATTAAGGATCATACCAGAATATAGCACATTTACTTGCTTAAAGGAGGGGCTAAGAATTAAAGACAAACCCATAATCATCCCACTCCTACCCTGGACCTGCTCCATGTTCAACCAGTAAAGAAAACAAATTAGTCTCTTTCTCAAAAGCCAGGGAGCAAAACTGAAGAGAGCCTCAGAAAGCAGAAAAATATATTCCAAATACGCACTAAGAAAATGCCTAAATTGAACAATCCTCAAGCACCTGAAGCAGTGTGTGTACCATTGTTTTCCAACACAGATTTTTCTTATCTCTTTTCTATTTAAAACATGGAGTGGGCAGAATGTTTTAATCCAGAGTTTTTACTTTTGTAACCTAGGAACAATAATTTGAGGCTTCTAAGTAGGTAAGTGTTGCCATGGATACAAAAAGAAATCTCTCTGAGATCTCCTCCCGCATGGAGCTTATTACTAAAAAAAGGATGTGAAGCTCAAAGTATATCTAGACAGACTCGTGGACTGTTAAGCTAGCTGAACCTTTGGTCTGTTAGTAGTTTTGAAAAAGAATTTTAGGCCAGGCGCGGTGGCTCATGCCTGTAATCCCAGAACTTTAGGAGGCCGAGGTGGGTGGATCAGGAGGTCAGGAGATCGAGACCATCCTGGCTAACACGGTGAAACCCCATCTCTACTAAAAATACAAAAAATTAGCCGGGCGTGGTGGTGGGCACCTGTAGTCCCAGCTACTCAGGAGGCTGAGGCAGGAGAATGGCGTGAACCCGAGAGGCAGAGCTTGCAGTGAGCCGAGATCGTGCCACTGCACTCCAGTCTGGGCGACAGAGCGACACTCCGTCTCAAAAAAAAAAAAAGGAATTTTAACTGTCCAGATGCATCGTTTGTTGGTATATATAATGATGCAACTTTTATGGGGAATAATTTGCAAATAATCATCAAAATTACAATTATATATACCGAATGACCCAGCAGGTCTTCTGGGAATTTCTGCTGCAGATACACAGAATTTATCCTACAGATATTTATAGCATATACATATATGCTAAAGCATGCACACATAGGTTATTTGTTGTGACATATTTTTGTAACAGCAAAAGCCTGAAAACAACCTAAATTTCTATTAATAAAAGACAGATTAAATAAAATAAGGAATACTACAGAGCCATATCAATATGGAATGATGTATAAGATATATACTGTGAAGCAAAAATAGTGAGTGTAGTAAAAATCAAAGTGTATAGTATGCTACTATTTGTGTAAAAGAGAGGGGTTGTATTCATATTTATTTGTTGGTATATGCATAACATGTCTTTGGATGGGTTCATCAGCAAGTGCTAGCATTGATTGCCTCATGAGAAGTGGTACTGGGTGACTGACATACAGAGGTGGGAGGGGGTCCTTTTAGTGTGTAGCTTTCACTGTATACCTTTTAGTACTTTTTGAATTTTGAATCATGTAAATGTACTAACTGTTCAAAACACAAATCATTTAAAACTAAATATACACAAATGAACCCACAAAACTTTCATTAATTCTAGCCATACTTAGGAATGCTTTATAATCTCCATCTTTCATCTTGTATAAAAAGCCTTTCCAATGTGGAAAAAGTATGTTTTGGAAAATGTATAAAATAGTAGTAGCTAACTGAACATACATTACATGCCAAGTAGTATACTCAGATCTTTACAAATGGTTTCTCAATTAATCTCTACAATTCCATGAGACAGGTACAATTATCTCGTGTTATGAAGGAAGGCATTGATGTAACACAACTAGGAAAAACACTAGAGACACCCACGTATTATTGACTCAAAAACTTGTGTTTAATCACTGCCATACTGCTGTTCTTTTCTTCTTTCAATGAATTCTTCTTTCTTCTTTCCTGAATTCTTCAATGAACTTTGGCTGAACATCAGCAAAATAAAATTGAATACGTGGGAGGGGAAATGTATAGGTATTATTTGGTGACTAGTTATCTCATTTGATCAGTAAAAAATGTTTCAGAATAAAGAGGCCAAATATATTGGCTGCATTCTTGCATTCCAATGTGGTATAATTTTGAAACCATCTGGTTAAAATCACAAGGCATTAAAATATAATTTGTGACAAAATAGGAACTTCAACAAGAATAGAATTAACCATTTAAAAAAATTCCTGTCTTTGGTGGCTTAGTATCTAGAGTCAGATGTGAAAATATCACTTAGCTTTGGGCCATGTGAAAATTTGAAAATTCTTAGGTTCATTGGACTTGAGCCTTGTGTAGTTCAAGTTTCATTTAGCATCAGCAGTACTCAACTTTAGTTTTCTAAGAATAAAGATATTTGAAAAGCATTTTGGCCTTTAAATGTTTTATAGCAAACAATTCTTGTTAAATATAAACAAATCAGTAATATCTGGATTACTTGCAACTTCACATGCAATTTTAAGGGAAAAAATAAAATGCCTGGAAGAATATATTTAAGGCTTGGCCATATATGAAATTTGAAAAATGGACTTCTTTGGGTAGGCTTGTAGAGTTTTATTTATCAAAAAATTATCTATACACATTGTGCAAATAAAGAGATTAAACTTAAAAGGTCATTTCTTTGCTGCATTACAAGAAAAATACTCAACAATATTCATGTAAATAATAACACCATCTTATATTAAAGTACTTTTTCGCTTATATAAGGAAAAAGCTTTGTTTTTACATTTTTTTTTTTTTTTTTTGAGACGGAGTCTTTCTCTGTCCCCCAGGCTGGAGTGCAGTGGCGCGATCTCGGCTCACCGCAACCTCCACCTCCTGGGTTCACGCCATTCTCCTGCCTCAGCCTCCCGAGTAGCTGGGAATACAGGCGCCCGCCAACACGCCCGGCTAATTTTTTGTGTTTTTAGTAGAGACGGGGTTTCACCGTGTTAGCCAGGATGGTCTCGATCTCCTGACCTCGTGATCCGCCCGCCTCAGCCTCCCAAAGTGCTGGGATTACAGGCTTGAGCCACCGCGCCCGGCTGTGTTTTTACATTTTATAAAATTAATAACTGTGACTTTTTAAAGAGATAATTGTGACAAAATTTCAAGTACAATTTTAATATCTTTTAATTAAAAAAACTCCTACCTACTTTCAAAACAGTTTGAAGTGGTTTATAATGGAATATATATATATACATATAGTTTCATTCAAGGTCCAGGAAGGAAAGCATAAACCACTCAAGATCTTTCACCAGAGGGAGCTTTGATAAAGAGAATTAATGGTCAGAAACAAAAGCTGAAAACTTAAGCATAGGACATTGAGGCAACCAAGAGACTGGCCCCACAATAAGCTACCACCACCCCTAGCAGAGTTACAAGTAATTTACTTTCTCATTTCCTCCCGTACTTCAATTTTCTGCCAGTGTTTTTCATTGGCTGAATCTGTCTGGAAGCCAGAGGAAGAAGGAACCTGGAAAATGTACTTTCCTCTGCGATAATGTGGGACACAGAAAGGGCAGAAAATTTATTTGAGAGTCTAACCATTTTGCCATTCAGAATCTGTTCTTATTCTTCGTATTAGTCTGTTGTCATGCGGCTAATAAAGATTTACCTGAGACTGGGCAATTTATAAAGGAAAGACGTTTAGTGGCTCACACATTCACATGGCTGGGGAGGCCTCACAATCATGGCAGAGGCAAAGGGGAAGCAAAGGTACATCTTACATGGTGGCAGGCAAGAGAGCTTGTGCAGGGGATCTCCCCTTTATAAAACCATCAGATCTTCTGAAACTTATTCACTATCATGAGAACAGCAGAGGAAAACCCACCCCTATGATTCAATTACCTCTCACCAGGTTCCTCCCAGGACATATGGGGCTTATTACAATCCAAGGTGAGATTTGGGTGGGGACACAGAGCCAAACCATAACACCCTTATACCAATATGACAGCAACTCCATGATTCTGCCTCACATGAGTCTACTATCCATCATGCAAACAAAGATACTGTTGTTTTTTTTCCAGAAAATGGACACACAAAGTCCTAGAAAAGTCAGCCATTGTATCTATCTCAAGATTTTCCGGGTGATAACACAATCCTGTAATCTTCCCTGTTGTGGTTCCTTGTGGTCCTGGTTACCTGTGAACTAAACTGTAAAATCAGTCACTACCAACTCTCATTCAACGTAAGAGGGAAGATAATGGTAAGAAAATCTGAAAGAAAAAAAAACTGGCACATGTGAAATATTGTGTGTGTGTATGTGCTTAGCTGCTATGAGCCTTATTTCTGTTAACTGATTACAAGGTCAAGAGTGATATTTATTACTTCCTTCTTCCACCACCCATTTCATGATTGCTTTGTCCTAATATGGCACCTGGATTTGTGGGGATTCTTTACCTGATTGGGTGACTAAGACCTTTATACTGAAGGATCTTAGTCCATAGAAGTTCAGACTTTATTGGGTGGCTTTACACTGGACATAGAAGTAATGAGATATCCTAGAGAATCCCTGGGGTTCTAGACATGATCCTCCCTACCTGCACCATGCACCAGCCACCCAGTTTTCATGTGTTAATCAGATCAGTTTTTCCAGTCTCTACAGCAACTTCCTTTTCTACTTGTTGGTGAGTCTCAACTTCCAATTTGATGAGACTTGTGTTGGATTCTCTAGTGAGAATATTCCTCTTTGGGAACTAAGTCCTGTAAACTAGCAAAGCCCAAGGGTGAGAATGAGAGGCAAAACCTCTGAGAGGGGGTTAGGCTTAACAGGGAGAGAGGCCACTCCCATTTCTATTACTTGGACTATCCCATGTCTTATGGCTATGAGAGAAATAACACATCATACATAGAGAGCTGGATCAGAGATATACTGCACCCCTACATCATAGAATGTTGTCTTCTGGCAGATGACATAACTGGCTTTTTAGTAAGCTATTCTTCCATTCTATTAGGCCAGCTGCTTCTGGCTGATAATTTAGGTAGTAAGACCAGTGAACTCCATGATCATGAGCAATGAACAATTGTTCTTTTTTTTTTTTTAAAATGGTTTCCAGAAGTCATATTGTAAGGAATAACATGCTACTGAATAAGGCCTCCTGTGAGCCCACTGATGTTGTTGGGAGATTTATTGCAGGCATTGAGGACAAATGCATATCCTCACTAAGTGCTTAATTTGCTCCTTCTGTGATGGAAGGACCTCACTATTGTCTACCTGCCACAAAACAGCTGGCTGGTCTCCTCTAGGAAATGTGCCATATCAGCGACTCAGTGTTGGCCTCTGCTGTTGGCTGGTTGGGCACCCAGCAGTGGCTACAGTCAGATCAGCCTTGTTAAGGAAAGCCTCTGTTATTGAAGTCCCTGTTATGATTGACTCTATCCCTACTGCTTTGGTCACTTTTTATGCAATCAAGTACCAGGATGGGTGAGAAAAGAGGCTGTGCCGAATATCTTCTTTTTGCTCCCCTCTCCACTGTACTCTGAGTTATGAGTAGTTACATGTGAGATTCTGCGGTTGCTAGGTATGTCTACCTAAACTATCCAGAGACAGAGGATATAACCACAGGATGGGGCTTCGAGCCCACTGGGCCCACTGTGACATAGTCTCAGTCCAAAACTCCATTAACCGCCTGACCTCTATAAGCCCCCATTCTGAATTAATGATAGATCACAGTGATTTTTCCTAGGGATTAGCATCAACTCAAATTTGATTAGCATCAACTCAAATCTATTAGTTCCCCTAAATTTGGATACTTGTCTTTTCCCAGTGCATAGTCATCCTGGTAAAGGACTGCAGGTCTCACTGGGGTAGGTTTGGAGGACGATTTCTAGTACAAGCATGCAATGTTGTCAGATCCTTCCTGATAAAACCCATACTCCTGGCCGGGCATGGTGCCTCATACCTGTAATCCCAGCACTTCGGGAGGCCAAGGCAGGTGGATCACCTGAGGTCAGGAGTTCGAGACTAGCCAGGCCAACATGGTGAAACCCCATCTGTACTAAAAATACAAAAATTAGCTGGGCATGGTGGCTGGTGCCTGTAATCCTAGCTACTTGGGAGGCTGAGACAGGAGAATTGCTTGAACCCAGGAGGCAGAGGTTGCAGTGAGCCAAGATCGTGCCATTGCACTCCAGCCTGAGTGACAAGAGCAAAATTCCATTTCAAGAAAGAAAAGAAGAAAAAACCCCACTCTACCTTTCAAAGGGTCCCAAGATGTCGAATGGGCTTAGATGTGGGAAATGTGAGAGGCTATGAATTCCTTTTGCAGTGATCAGGTAAGGTTTCAGCTCCTCACTCCTAGAATATTTCTGATGGTATAGATCAAATATATTAGTATGCTGCTATCTATTTTATTCCTAAGAACACTGTGTTCAGTTAGCCACCACCACAGATCCCTTGGTGTCAAAATACTCTCATTGTCACTCTGCACCTGTTGCTGCTCATTCTGGTAATTGCATCCAGTTTGTTTCTGACAGTTAAGGGCTTTCACCTGGCCTAGGTCATGCCAGGATCCAATTATTCCCACTCAAGTTGTGGAGCTCATCCCAATAGCAGCATCTTCCAGCATCCTAACCAGTCAACAGAGAACAGCCACCACCAGGTTTTTCCAAGATGCCCGTGAACCTTTTGCTAATGCATTTTCTCAGTGAAGTAGCAAATAAGGAAAATAGGGGAAGGGCGAGTGAGTTTCATAGAATTAATCTACTCCAACATTCTCATACCCCTAAGCTTTTAAAATTTCTTTCACATTTTGAAGGGAAGTTCTGGTATGTTAACTTCATTGAAGGTAGGCCTCTACTGAATACAAGTTTAAGCCAATCAACCAAGGACACTGCTAAGCCATTTCCCACTTATGTACCCCAAATCTTATATACTGAATAAGTGCACTCATAGATAAATTTGGCTTGATTCAGTGTTAAATTCCATTCTCTTTGGTCTAACATCCTAAAAACTATATGTAGGCTAGGCATGGTGGCTCATTCCTGTAATCCCAGCACTTTGGGAGGCTGAGGCCGGTGGATCACCTGAGGTCAGGAATTTGAAACCAGCCTGGCCAACATGGTGAAACCCTGTCTTTACTAAAAATACAAAATTAGCTGGGCATGGTCGTGCATGCCTGTAATCCCACCTATGTGGGAGGCTGAGGCAGGAGAACTGCTTGAACCTGGGAGGTGGAGGTTGCAGTGAGCCAAGATTGTGCCATTGCACTCCAGCCTGGGCAACAAGAACAGAACTCCATCCCCCACCCCGCCAAAAAAAAAAAAGAAACTATCTTTAAACATTTTACCTGGGCTCATTCTAATGAAAGTTGGCAAGATTTGACAATTCTTTTGGTATATAGGCTATCTGCACCTGGATCAGACTGCATTTCTCCCCCACAGCATGCTGTGATCTGACTCTATTTATGGGTCTGTAAGCAATGACAGATGAAAGATAGGAAAGATTGGTGATCAAGTCTTGCAGGATGGCTCTTCCTCTCCCTAATAAACATGGGACACCCTGTCATTGAAGGAGGTGTGCCAGCAAGGTCCCAGGTTCTGTTTAACCTTTACTGTATCCCTGGACTAAAGCAATGTATGCTGGTCTTGTTTTACATTCCAGACTGGATAATGTGTGCCTCTCAGGCTGTTCTCACAAATGGCCTCTTCTGTCTGTTTTGAGTACATACTATCTGTGCTCTAGGGTACAGAGTACTCTAGGGTCCACCCTTGGTCATTCCTAATTATCTATAGTGCAACCTACAAAGTCAGTGACCAGCCTCACTGGTCCTGTGGTTGAAACAGAGCGCCGACAGAGTGAAGTATGAAGTGTAGAAGGCAAACCTGGGGATCAGAGTTGCAGGAGGAGGCACTAAGAGATAAGGGTCAACTTGTACAAGATTGATCCCCTTGCAGGATGCCGTTTAGAAAATGAGTTGGCTTTCTGAAAAGTTTTATGGAAATTGATTATTGCTCAGTGCATAAGGCATTGGCCAATGGCAAGTATTGGACCTAAGCTCCCCCACCCTAATTATGACAGGGAATGGATTGGTGCTCCCCTAACTGTGAATGTTAAGGTATTGAGTTAGGCAACCAACTCACCATATCACATAGCTTCCAGGCTTGGACTCCAGCCTCTACTCATTTCATACCGGAAGATGAGAGGATATTGCTGAACTGGAAGAACAGAGCTAGATCCACGTTTTTGCTCTGTCATATTGTTGTTGTGTTCCAGGCTCTGATGATGCCTCATGGGGGATGGGGGTTTGGAGTAGGGGGCTATTGCTTCGTTAATGAGCAGCAAAAAGGCCTCAGCCCAAAGGTTGGGGTTCTTCTCCCAAAGGCTGACACAGCCAGAAGTCTCTGTGCTGTCCCAGAATGTATGGACAATGGGACAATCTATACTCCTAAGATTTCTGTTTCTATGAATCTTCTCCTATGAATGCAACTATATATGTGCTGTGTGATCATTTTTCCTTGTTTGCTCAACACTCATAGGGCTTCTTGTCTGATTTGTATATTGCTTGGTTAGAGTTATTTTTCAAGTATTGTTCTCAGATCAAATACAAGGGTAATATATTCTCTGTGTCCCTGCATGTAACTTTCTTTCCTGGTTAGCCAATTGTTTTGTTTTGTTTTTGTTCTTTGTCTATGTAAAGTAGCATGTCAGCTCTTTCCTCACAGTAATGGGTAGATGTTATTCTACTAATTTCTTTTTTATTTTTATTTTTATTCTTATTTTTATTTGAGACGAAGTCTCACTCTGTCACCCAGGCTAGAGTGCAGTGGCGCGATCTCGGCTCACTGCAAGCTCCGCCTCCCAGGTTCATGCCATTCTCCTGCCTCAGCCTCCCCTAGTAGCTGGGACTACAGGCGCCCGCCACTATGCCTGGCTAATTTTTTGTATTTTTAGTAGAGACGGGGTTTCACCGTGTTAGCCAGGATCGTCTTGATCTCCTGACCTCGTGTTCCACCTGCGTCAGCCTCCCAAAGTGTTGGGATTACAGGCGTGAGCCACCGCGCCCGGCCTCTACTAATTTCTAGCTTCTAACATTGTAGATTTGAAGTCAAATGACAGATTGTCTTTCTTCCTTTATAAGTACATTTTTTTCTGCCTTGAAGTTTTTATGAGTTTTTCATCATTCTTGAAGTTTTAAGTTTACAAGAGCGTGCGCAGCAATGTGTGTTTTCTCGTTAAAACCATCTGGAATTCAGTGAGCCCTTACAGTCTGCAGATGCATATCTTTCTTCAGCTCAAGGTAATTTTCTTCTTCTATGTTTAATTATTTTCTTTTTTCCATTATTTCATTTTATTCCCCTGTGGATTGCCTATTACTCACATGTTGGATGTTCTGGATCTATCCTTCAAATCCTTTATCATTTCCCTAATGATTTTCATCTCTTTGTAATTTTGTTCTTTGCTTCAATATCTCTTTCACTTGAACTTCAGGCCAGTAACCTGAATTTCAACTTTAAACATCTCTTTGAATTGAGATGCTGAATTCCTAGTTCATTCATGAAACTCTTTTTTTTCTTTTTTTTTTTTTGAGACAGAGTCTCGCTCTGTGGCCCAGGCTGGAGTGCAGTGGCACAATCTCGGCTCACTGCAAGCTCTGCCTCACGGGTTCATGCCATTCTCCTGTCTCAGCCTCTCCGAGTAGCTGGGACTACAGGTGCCCGCCACCACGCCCGGCTAATTTTTTTTGTATTTTTAGTAGAGATGGGGTTTCACCGTGGTCTCGATCTCCTGACCTCGTGATCCACCCACCTCGGCCTCCCAAAGTGCTGGGATTACAAGCATGAGCCACTGCGCCCGGGCTTAATTTTTTGTATTTTCAGTAGAGACGGGGTTTCATCGTGGTCTTGATCTCCTGACCTCGTGATCCGCCTGCCTCGGCCTCCCAAAGTGCTGGGATTACAAGCATGAGCCACCGCGCCCAGCCATGAAACTCTTTTAAGAGTTCTCATTATACTTTTAACTCTCTTCCAGTCACTCTCTTTTAATAAGGGATTCTTCTGAGTATTCATCTTCTCCTTGGCTGCTAGACCTAATATATTGTCCTTCCTCCCAGTGGTCTACTGACCTTTGAGAACCATGGTTCCCACAGGAGCTATGGATCAGATTCTAGCATTGGTGTTCTCTAGTGTAGGTTCTTAGGCTCTCATCTGGCTGAGAAATAAGAAGTTCCTGCAGCAGCTCCCTCCCTCAGGGAGTTGTGTTCATTACTGGCCCTAGTGCTTCACCCCTCCCCGTATCCATGCCCTTGTAACTTTGCAATACCCTCCCATTCTGGATAGATGATCTGCCTCGGGATTTTGTTCTGGTCTCAGCCATGTGATTTGTTATGACCAATGGGGTGTTTTTCAAGCAGGGGCTTGAAAAAGTGCTTGCACATTTCCACTCACTGTGTGGTTCCTCTGCCTTCACGATGGGAACATCCTAGGCTAACCTGTGGAAGGATAACATTTGGACCTACCAGAATTGTGTCATTCAGTTGTCCCTCCAAATGACTTTCTATCTCATTTCAAGGTGTTCATGAAGTCTGAAAACATAGGCTGATATACATAATACTATCCAGGTCATCTTCAATCTGTAAAAAATAAAATAACATAATTATTTACATTTCCAGGCTTCATGGACACTCTTGTAGAACAAAAGCCAAAATCCTAATGATGATCTACAAGAGGCTCTACATTTCCTGCTCTTCCCACCTCTCTGACCCCCTGTTCTTTCCCTTGTGCATTCTACTCCAGGCACACTAGGCTCCTTTTCATGTGCCTAAAATGCCTTTGCCCTTTACCCAAATATCCCCAGTGAAGTGGTTTGAATATTCGTCTCCCCAAATCTCATGTTGAAATGTAATCCCCAGTATTGGAGATGGGGCCTGGTGGGAGGTGTTTGGGTTACTGGGGTGATTCCCTCATGAATGGCTTGACACCATCTCCTTGGTGATGAGTGAGTTCTCACTCTGAGTTCATGTGAGGTCTGGTTGTTTGAAAGAGTGTGGTACTTCCCCCCATCTCTCTCTTGCTCTTGCTCTCTTCATGTGACATGCCTTACTCCTGGTCACCTTCTGCCACAATTGTAAGCTTCCTGAGGCCTCACTAGAAGTAGATGCCAGCACCATGCTTCCAGTAAAGCCTGCAGAACTGTGAGCCAATTATACCTCTTTTCATTATAAATCACCCAGCATCAGGTATTTTTTATGGCAATGCAAGAATGGGCTAACACACACATCCCTCAATTTCCTCATGCCTCCTCAAAGGTCACTTTTCCTCATCACATTACTTACTCCACTCTAGTACTCTGTATTCTTTTACTCTGTTTTATCTTTTTCCAAAGCACTTATCATAATCTAACATACTTTTTATTTTACTTATCTATTTCATTTATTTTCTCTCTTCCTCACTAGATTGTAAATCCTATAAAAGCAGGGGTTTTTGTCTGTTTTGTTTACTCCTGATGCAGGATTTTTCTCAGTCCCTTTGCCAGTCAAGGACGTCTGGCTGGTGATGCCCCTGCCTGGGCCTTGCGTGGAGCATGCTACCTGCTGCAGGAGATGGCCTGCTCACTTGGCCCATCTGGGCCAAGTCTTGCTTGCACATCAGTTCCCGAGTTCTTGTCTCACATCCAGGAAAAATGAGAATATGTTGACAATTGAAAAGTGAGCAAGGTGGGGAGTTTTCTTGAGCGTTGAAATAGCTTTCAGGGGAGAGGGGATGTGGGGGTGGTCCTCCTACCTTAAGACAAGAAAGTGCCCTGTATATGGCTGAGTCCAGGGCTTTTATGGGCTCAGAATGGGGAGGGGCAGGCCATAGGTAGTATTGAAAAAGGCAATATTCGATTGGTTAAAAGGCATTATTCAGAAAGAATCAATTGGGAAAGGGCAGGAAAACAGAAATAGAAGTTCTCTGGGTTGTGGGTTTCATTTGTAACCAGCAGTCTGGTCTTTCAGCCTTCAGGCTGTTTTTGGCTTGAAGGTGGTTTCACTGGGGACCCACCCCTATCTGCCTGGGCATTTGGCTTCTTCCTGTTGCCATCACTTCTATAGCTCTGATACCTATATCATACTTGGTAAATGTTACTGGATTGAATAAAACCATCAACATTTATTTTATTGTAATTACTTGCTTTTAGAGACAAAGTCTCACTGTGTTGCCTAGGCTGCAGTGCAGTGACTATTCACAGGTGTGATAATGGCACACAACAGCTTCGAACACTTGGGTTTAAGCGATCCTCCCTCTTGCCTCAGCCTCCCAAGTAGCTGGGATTATAGGTGTGCATCTGGCTTGCAATCAATGTTTTAAAGCATTATCTTTGGCATAGAGACAAATGCTTATTTTATTTGTTGTGACAGAACAAGCATTCTGTTCATCTAAAAGTTGTATCATGTCATTTAAGTTCAAATGAAGTCTAAGCGTAGCTGGAGAGAGTTGATGGTTTTAAATAAATTGTATTTAATCTGTTAAGGGCCTATTACATTTCCACTCATGATGGATTCTTACAGTGGTAGATATGCTGTGAATTTTTAATAAATTCAAAATTTTTTTGTAAAATAAAAGATAATTATATCTCAACATAAGCCTTAAAAATTCTTAAACATTCTCAACAGATTTCTCATTAAATTAAAACAGAATATAGTTTTGGCTATTAGTATAATGTGATCATGGGTTGTTCTGAGGCTTTAGTTTAGTAAAATAACTTCCTGATATATTTCAAAGAGCAAATTAATTCAACTGTTTCCTCACGTTACAAATTCTTAAATATATGTACATATTTGTTCCAATTAGCCATGAGAAATACTTAGAGAATATTGATAAAATACACAAAAATCTCCTTTTTCCATTTAATGCTGCATGTCATTAAGTATTCTTTATAAATATGGTTGTAATTGTAACAGACAAATCCATATGGCTTTTCTACAATTTAGTTTTATAGTCTCCTGTTACAAGATTTGTAGATTGTTTTCTATTTTTCTGATTTTTTTTTTTTTGAGGCGGAGTCTCACTCTGTCACCCAGGCTGGAGTGCAGTGGTGCGATCTCAGCTCACTGCAGCCTCCGCCTCCTGGGTCAAGCAATTCTCTGTCTCAGCTTCCTGAGTAGCTGGGATTACAGGCACCCGCCATCACATCCGGCTAATTTTTTTTTTTTTGTATTTTAAGTAGAGATGGGGTTTCACCATCTTGGCCAGGCTGATCTTGAACTCCCAACCTCATGATCCACCCAACTCTACTTCCCAAAGTGCTGGGAATTACAGGCATGAGCCACCGCACCAGGCCTGTTTTTCTCTGTTATAAATAAGACTTTGATGATCATCCTAGGACATAATTCTTTGAATGTATCTCTGTTATATATATATATTTTGGCTAGAGTCCTAGGTATAGAATTAATTAATCAAATGATATAAGCATTTAAAATTTTCTTGCTCCATAATTGTCACATTTTGCAGAAATGTTGCATCACTTTTTACTTCTATTAGCAATATGTTAGTGCATCTCATCCTTCTCATACCAGCACTGAATTTTTTTATTGTGGTAAAATATACCATAAACATATGGTAACATAATGTTTACCATTTTAGCTATTTTTAAGTGTACAGTTCTGTGACATTAAGTATATTCACATTGTTGTGCAACCATCATCACCATCCATCTCCAGAACTTTTTCCTCTTCCTAAACTGAAACTCTATCCACATGAAACACTAACTTTCTCTTCTCCCCACCGCCGCAGGCAACCCCCTTCTACTTTCTGTCTATGAATTTAACTGCTCTAGGTACCTCATATGGGTGGAATCACATCTCTCCTTTTGTGACTGGTTTATTTAATTAATTGCCTTCAAGGTTTATCCACGTTGTGGCATGTGTCAGAATTTCCTTCCTTTTTAGGGTTGAATAATATTTCATTGTATGTATATAGCACATTTTGTTTTTCCATTCATCTTTCAATGGAGACTGGGGTTGCTTTCACCTTTTGGCTATTCAGCACTGAATTTTAAAAAGACTCTTCCCAAGTTTTAATTGTATTTATTTGATTTATTGTAATACTGAACACATACACACATTTTCCCCCTGAGTATCTATTTGTATTTTAATATTGATTATGCTAAATTTGTCATTAACTTTAGTAAGTATTGTCTGTAAGCAACATAGGAATATATTAAGCTAAGAACATATCATTTATGTTTATATCCAGTAAGAAAAGTTTTAATATCTTGTCATGTATCCATTTTTTGTTTTGTTTTGTTTTGTTTTTGTAATTAGCTACAGTTGCCTTTAGGTGGCATTAGATCCTTGGGCATGTGTTACAGAGATTTTTGCTTCTTGGATGTGTGTATGTGTATTTTGACAGCTTGATGGATTTAAAAGCTGATCCAAATGTTATTTGAGGTCTAGAATGAAATATAAATTAATATAGAAGTTAGGCATCCTGAGACCTCTTTCCTTATGCAACTACATGCTGACTAAATGATGTCTTCCTTTTTTTTCTACAACAAATATTCTCCAGTTCTTTGCCTTGGATTAGATACTTTTAGAACAAAAAGCTTAAAAATGTTTTGAAGTTCAATGTGAGGTTCTAAGCAAAATGGAGACTATTCTTTGGCCCAAATTTTGTAAAAATTTGGATTGAAAGGAGGTTCTTTCATGTATGTAAGAAATCCCTTATACCCATTTTTCTGAATCAACACTTCAGACATCAGCATTTACCATGGTTGGCATAATGGAAGCTCAAGCCAAATATTTAGCAATAAAGGGTGTGGAGAAATTGCCATCTGTATGGATTCCGGTATTTGGAATCATACATAATATCATTCATATTATCATTTTTTGCTACTTCATTCAGGATTCATGTTTCTGAAAGACACTATTAAAACAATTCTCAAGGCACTTTGGTTCCTTTAAAAGACGCCTTCCTTTCAGGAAAAGAGAGTCGGATTTTAGCACATTTTACTTGGTTGTCATGGGTTTGACTGGGGCTTGGGGGGGTCAATGGATTTGCCTGGGATCTCAGGTTGGTGACTTCGTGGCTAGCCTCCTCTACACTGTGTTGGAATCAGCTGGCTCCAAGATCCTTGTTCTGTCTTCCCACTAGACCACATTGTCTTCCAAACGAAACCACAGTAGTGCTGAAAGCAGGAAGGAAACTCTTCAACTCACTTGTTTTATAAAAACTTCTTTTAAGGCAAGGACAAGGAACAGTAAGAATAGCCTTTTTCACAGGCAGGTGACTTGAGCCATCTCTACCTTTTGGATGTTAGCTTTTTCTTTAATAAATTACTCCTGAAAATACTCTGTTTGTAAAGATCAATGAAATACTTCCTATGTATGTTAGTGTTAGTTTTTCTTTTCAAGAAAACTTGTTGTCATCGTATCTAGGGTGGAGAGCTAACAAACTTTGAAAACCCATTATGTGGCAGATTCCTTATACTTGTTATTTCAAATAATATTCACAGTAACCCACAATAACATTGCAAATAAGCACGACTAATTCCATTTTATTGGAACAGAACTGGAAGTTCAGAGAGATTTTTCTTCAAAAAGAAAAACTTGTTCAAATTCCCACAACTAGTAAATGAGAGAATCAAGATCATGGTCCATTCCTATTGAATACATGTGGAAATAGGAAGAATTTATTTAAGTTTGAGACATATTTCATTGCCTATCCCAAATTGACATCTTTTGATCCTTATAAAATTTCAGATGTTTTCTTTTCTTAATAGTCTCAGATTACAATTAATGAATTTTAGATGCAGTTCACAAATTTTTTTCTTTTCTATAGTTATATCTTAACCATAATCAGCAGCATCTTATAATTTTTCACTGAATTTGTAATTAGTCTATGTAGGGGATCAAGGGATATAGGGCTGATCGAGGAAAAGGATGTGCACAAGAGAGGCGGTGACAAGTTTGTTGGTGCTTGGCCAGGGTTGCATGAGAGGAGAAGTCCCTCATAGCCTTACTGGTGAGGGAGGAGGACAAGGGAGAGAGAGATTGGAAAGGAAGCTTACATAGAGTCTTGGGATCAGAGAGCCCAGCTTGGTTTGAGGCCTTATAACTGCACAGCCCTGTCTTATGAATAGGTAACAGCTGTTGGGTGAGATTTTGCGGGGTATGCAAAGCAGATAGGCTCTAAGCAGCTAAACTTTTCTTGGTCAGGCTATTTTTAAAATAACTGGATGTGTAAAACTTTAAGTTTGGTGTCAGTGGGCTTTTGAGCTAATGGGTCTCAGCCTGCAGTGGAGAAACAACCAACTTTGGGGCCAATATACAAAGGCTATCTTTGGCTGATTTATGTAACAGTCTATCCCAAGGCAACAGAAGTATTTAATTGTTTTGGGAAAAGAGAATAGCTTTAGATCATAGAAAGTATGTGATTCAACTAAACTAATAGTTTATTAGTTCAATGATATTACTCTCTGTGGTTTTAATTACCTATACTTGTATACAGAACAAATACTATTTATAATAAAGGGAAGTAAGTACTCCTACCTTCAAATATAATTTTATTCCAGTTTTTAGTATATATGCTGCCAAAATGAGCACAATTTTATTCCAAAGAATTGAATAACATATTCAAATATTTCTGCCTCCAGCTAGAGCCACTAAGGATTCATGTTTGATAGCAGTAGCATGTTTAATTACTTTTTATCCATATATGTTTGAATTACATAAACATTGATGAAAAGTATAATAAAACCTTAAACTCCTTTTCCATTTTGTAGGTATATATATATGTTTGTCTTTGGTTTGTGAAAGCAATTCTTATTTTGCTATGAGAAGTTACTAGTTCAATTGGAATTCAGAATATTTACAGTTATGTAAGACCGTGGGCCCTCTGCTGTTTTGCATGCTGGTCCTGACGTTGCTGGCAGTTCAAGGCATCCTCCTGTGTTCAGGCTCATCCAGGCACCAGCTTCTGTGCTCCCAAATTTCAGGGGACACGTGTCACGTTTCTGTAAGAACTCTTACTGTACACTGCACTGTGATCTGGTTGTACCTTGGGTCTGCGTATCTGCAGTGATTCTCTACCTTTCAGATTCCATGAAAGAAATCTGCTATCAAATGAACTGGTAGGCTTTTGGTGGGCACTGGTTGCTGGACCAGTGTGGCTACCTTGAAAGGAATGTGTCTAATTTCTCTCTTTGAATGTGTGGGCACTTATACCACCTATCTCAAATTTGAGGCCTCATCGGACCATCTAAGATTCCCAGGGAGGCCTCATCAGACCCTCTAAGATTCCCAGAAACTATCCCACTTGTCATTCTATGATTTATATAGAAGATTATTTACTGGACTAGAAAAATATGCTTATGAAGAACAAGTGGGAACTAACATTTGTTGAGTATATGAATTACCATATTTACTCTTCATGAAAACCCTAAAAAATAGGTATCTTTTTTTCTTTTTTATTGATCATAGGTAGTGGAGACTCTACCTATGATTAAAATGATGATCCAAATTGAGATCTGTTTGACTTTGAAATATGGGCATTGAAATTATTAGCATTTAAAAAATATATCAATAACCATTTCCCCTTTAAATAATACTAAGACAGAAATTGCATTAAACCAATTAGAGATTTTTAAATATTTGAAAAGGAATCAATAAATGTGATACATCATATACACAGAATTCAGGACAAAAACCATATGATCATCTCAATAGACACAGAAAACGCATTAGATAAATGAATTTTTTTTTTTTTGAGACGGAGTCTCGCTCTTTCACCCAGGCTGGAGTGCAGTGGCGTGATCTCAGCTCACTGCAGGCTCTGCCCCCCGGGGTTCATGCCATTCTCCTGCCTCAGCCTCCCGCGTACTTGGGACTACAGGCGCCTGCCACCTCGCCCGGCTAATTTTTTGTATTTTTAGTAGAGACGGGGTTTCACCGTGTTAGCCAGGATGGTCTCGATCTCCTGACCTCGTGATCCGCCCGCCTCGGCTTCCCAAAGTGCTGGGATTACAGGCGTGAGCCACCGCGCCCGGCCGATAAATGAATTTTTAAAAGATAAAATTCAGCATACCTTCATGATAAAAATCCTTGACAAACTAGGCATAAAAGTAACATACCTCAACATAAGAAAGGCTGTGTATGACAAACCCACAGCCAACATCACACTTAATAAGAAAAAGTCAAAAGCATTTCCTCTAAGAACTGGAACAAGACAAGAATGCTCACTTTCACCACTCTTATTCAACATACTACTGGAAGTCTTTGCTAGAGCAATCAGGCAAGATAAAGAAATAAAAGGCATCCAAATTGGAAGAGAGATAGTCAAATTATTCCTGTTCACTGATGATATGATTTTATATCTAGAAAACCCTAAAGATACCACCACAAACTCTTGGATTTGATAAATAAATTTAGTCAAGTTTCAGGATACAAAATTAATGTACAGAATCACTAGCATTTCTATACACCAATACCAATTTGGCTGAGGACCAAATCAAGAAGGCAATTCCATTTATAATAGCTAAAAATAATAATGAAATACCTAGGAATATATTTAACCAAGGAGGTGAAAGATCTCCATAAGGAGAACTACAAAACACTGATGAAAGAAATCGTAGGTGACACAAACAAATGGAAAAATATCCCATGCTCATGGATTAGGAGAATCAATATTGTTAAGATGATCAAAAAAGCCCAAAGCAATATACAGATTTAATACAATCCCTATCAAATTATCAATGTCACTTTTAACAGAATTAGAAAAAAGCAACTGTAAAAATCACATGAAACCAAAAAAGAGCCAAATAGCCAAAGCTACCCTAAGCAAAAAGAACAAAGCTGAAGGCATTACATTAGCTAACTTCAAATTATACAGGATTATAGTAACTGAAACAGCATGGGATTGGTATAAAAATAGACACATAGATCAGTGGAATAGAATAGAGAACCCAGAAATAAAGGCCCATACCTACAACCAACTGATCTTTAACAAAGTCAACAAAATTTACACTGGATAAAGGACATTCTATTCAAGAAACGGTGCTGGGAAAATTGGAGAGCCATATGCAGAAGAATGAAACTGGACTGCTATCTCTCACCATATATAAAACTTAAGATCAATTAAAGACTTAAATCCAATACCTGAAACTATAGAAATCCTAGAAGAAAAACTCTTTTGGACGCTGGCCTAGGCAAAAATTTATGACTAAGTCCTCAAAAGACAAATGGAACGAACTAAACTAAAAAATTTCTGCACAGCAGTAACTAAATAAATAAACAAATCAAATCAACTGAATAAACGGATAACATATGAATGGGAAAAATTTTTTTGCAAACAATGCATCCATAAGGGCTAATATCCAGAATCTACAAGGAATTCAAACAACTCAACAAGAAAAAAAAAATCCTGTTAAAAAGTGGGCAAAGGATATGAACAGACATTTTCCAAAGGAAGACATATAAGTGACCAACAAACATATGAAAAAATGCTTAACATCACTAATCATTAGAGAAATGCAAATTAAAACCACAGTGAAATACCATCTCACACCAGTCTGAATGGCTATTTTTAAAAAGTCAAAAAAACAACAGATGTTAGTGAGGATGTGAAGAAAATGTGGCCAGGCACAGTGGCTCACACCTGTAATCCCAGCACTCTGGGAGGCCACGGGTGGATCACTTGGGGGCAGGGGTTTGAGACCAGCCTGGCGGGCATGGTGGCACATGCCTGTAATCTCAGCTACTTGGGAGGCTGAGGCACAAGAATTGCTTGTACCAGGGAGGCAAAGGTTGCACTGAGGCAAGATCGTGCCACTGCACTCCAGCCTGGGTGACAGAGACAGACTGTCAAGAAAGAAAGAAAGAAAGGAAGAAAGAAAGAAAAGAAAGGAAGAAAGAAAGAAAAGAAAAAGAAAGAAAGAAAGAAAGAAAGAAAGAAAAAGAAAGAAAGAAAGAAAGAAAAAGAAAGAAAGAAAGAGGAATGCTTGTACACTGTTAGTGAGAATGTAAATTAGTACAACTGTTATACAAAACAGTATGCAGATTTCTCAAAGAACTCAATATAGAACTACCATTCTATCTAGTAATCTCATTATTGGGTATATACCCAAAGGAAAAGAAATCATTGTACCAAAAAGATACTGGTACTCATATGTTTATTGCAGCACTATTCACAACAACAAAGACATGGAATCAACTTAAGTCTCCATCAACAGAGGATTGGATAAAGAAAATGTGATATATATGTATGAACACTACTCAACCGTAGAAAAGAATAAAATCATGTCTTTTGCAGCAACAAGGATGGGACTGGAGGCTATTATCCTAAGTGAAATAACCCAGAAACAGAAATACTGCATGTCCTCTCTTACAAGTGAGAACTAAGCAATAGACACACATGGACATACAGACTGAAATAATAGACACTGGAGACTCTAAATGTGGGAGGGTGAAAGGGGAGTGAGGGTTGAAAAATTTCCTATTGAGTACAGCATTCACTATTTGGCTGATGTATACACTAAAAGCCCCTACTTTACCACTACACGTTATGCACGTGTAAAATACCTATACTTTTACCCCCTACATGTATAAACTAAAAAAAAAATTTAAAGAAATACTTGAAAAGGATAACAAAACTTACACAATAACTCATTTTTAAATTTATAATATCAATTTTTATCATATTAAGTCAATGGTTATCTTTCAGAAACTTTGTAGATAACCCTATGAAAATATGCAAAAAAAGATAATCTAGTAACACATTCATTTGTTGAACAACCAGGGAGTTTCTTTTTATCCCTGAGCATTTTGTTTAGTAAAACTGACCTTAATTGTGCCCATCATCTACTTTACATTAGAAAAAACATATATGTTGCCTAAAAGCAAATTGCAACATTGTGTGTCTTTTGTTATCTCTATTTTTTAAACTGAGGTAATACTTCAATAAAGCAGTTATAATAATGTATAATTATATAACAGAAAATAATATAATAAACTGCAAATTTTTAAAGTGTCTACTTAGATACATTTTTTTAAAATACTTTAATTTCCAGGGTACATGTGCACAACCTGCAGGTTTGTTACATAGGTATACATGTGTCGTGTTGGTTTGCTGCACCCATCAACTATTTCTCCTAATGCTATCCCTCCCCCAGCCCCCAACCCCCGACAGGCCCTGGTGTTTGATGTTCTCCACCCTGTGTCCAAGTGTTCTCGTTGTTCAATTCCCACCTATGAGTGAGAACATGTGGTATTTGGTTTTCTGTTCCTGTGATAGTTTGCTGAAAATGATGGTTTCCAGCTTCATCCATGTCCCTGCAAAGGACATGAACTCATCCTTTTTTATGGCTGCATAGTATTCCATGGTGTATATGTGCCACATTTTCTTAATCCAGTCTATCATTGATGGACATTTGGGTTGGTTCCAAGTCTTTGCTATTGTGAATAGCACCACAATAAACATACATGTGCATGTGTCTTTATAGTAGCATGATTTATAATCCTTTGGGTATATACCCAGTGATGAGATCACTGGGCCAAATGGTATTTCTAGTTCTAGATCCTTGAGGAATCCCCACACTGTCTTCCACAATGGTTGAACTAATTTACACTCCCACCAACAGTGTAAAAGCTTTCCTATTTCTCCACATCCTCTCCAGCATCTGTTGTTTCCTGACTTTTTAATGATTCCCGTTCCAACTGGCGTGAGATGGTATCTCATTGTGGTTTTGATTTGCATTGCTCTGATGACCAGTGATGACAAGCATGTTTTTAATGTGTCTGTTGGTTGCATAAATGAATTTTTTTGAGAAGTGTCTGTTGATATCCTTTGCCCACTTTTTGATGGGGTTGTTTTTTTCTTGTACACTTGTTTAAGTTCTTTGTAGATTCTGGATATTAGCCCTTTGTCAGATGGGTAGATTGCAAAAACTTTCTCCCATTCTGTAGATTGCCTGTTCACTCTGATGGTAGTTTCTTTTGCTGTGCAGTAGCTCTTTAGTTTAATTAGATCCCATTTGTCTATTGTGGCTTTTGTTGCCATTGCTTTTGGTGTTTTAGTCATGAAGTCCTTGCCCATGCCTATGTCCTGAATGGTATTGCCTAGGTTTTCTTCTAGGGTTTTTATGGTTTTAGGTCTAACTTTTAAATCTTTAATACATCTTGAATTAATTTTTGTTTAATGTGTAAGGAAGGGATCCAGTTTCAGCTTTCTACATATGGCTAGCCAGTTTTTCCAGCACCATTTATTAAATAGGGAATCCTTTCCCCGTTTCTTGCTTTTGTTAGGTTTGTCAAAGATGAGATGGCTGTAGATGTGTGGTGTTATTTCTGAGGCCTCTGTTCTGTTCCATTGGTCTATCTCTCCGTTTTGGTACCAGTACCATGCTGTTTTTGTTACTATCACCTTGTAGTATAGTTTGAAGTCAGATAGTGTGATGCCACCAGCTTTTTTTTTTGTTTGTTTAGGATTGTCTTGGCAATGCAGGCTCTTTTTTGGTTCCATATGAACTTTAAAGTAGTTTTTTCCAATTCTGTGAAGAAAGTCCTTGGTAGCTTGATGGGGATGGCATTGAATCTATAAATTATCTTGGGCAGTATAGCCATTTTCACAATATTGATTCTTCCTATCCATGAGCATGGAATGTTCTTCCATTTTTTTGTGTCCTCTTTTATTTCGTTGAGCAGTGGTTTGTAGTTCTCCTTGAAGAGGTCCTTCCCGTCCCTTGTAAGTTGGATTCCTAGGTATTTTGTTCTCTTTGTAGCAATTGTGAATGGGACTTCACTCATGATTTGGCTCTCTGTTTGTTTGTTATTGGTGTAGAGGAATGCTTGTGATTTTTGCACATTGACTTTGTATCCTGAGACTTTGCTGAAGTTCCTTATCAGCTTAAGGAGATTTTGGGCTGAGACAATGGGGTTTTCTAAATATACATGCATGTCATCTGCAAACAGGGACAATTTGACTTCCTCTTTTCCTAATTGAATACCCTTTATTTCTTTCTCTTGCCTGATTGCCCTGGCCAGAACTTCCAACACTATGTTGAATAGGAATGGTGAGAGAGGGCATCCTTGTCTTGTGCCAGTTTTCAAACGGAATGCTTCCAGTTTTTGGCCATTTGGTATGACATTGGCTGTGAGTATGTCATAAGTAGTTCTTATTATTTTGAGATACGTTCCATCAATACCTAGTTTATTGAGAGTTTTTAGCATGAAGATCTGTTTAATTTTGTTGAAGGCCTTTTCTGCATCTATTGAGATAATCATGTGGTTTTGTCGTTGGTTCTGTGTATGTGATGGATTATGTTTATTGATTTGCATATGTTGAACCAGCCTTGCATCCCAGAGATGAAGCCAACTTGATCATGGTGGATAAGCTTTTTGATGTGCTCTTGGATTTGGTTTGTCAATATTTTATTGAGGATTTTTGTATCGATGTTCATCAGGGATATTGGTCTAAATTTTTCTTTTCTTGTGTCTCTGCCAGGCTTTGATATCAGGATGATGCTGGCCTCATCAAATGAGTTAGGGAGGATTCCCTCTTTTTTATTGGTTGGAATAGTTTCAGAAGGAATGGTACCAGCTCCTCTTTGTACCTGTGGTAGAATTCAGCTGTGAATCCGTCTGGTCCTGGACTTTTTTTGGTTGGTAGGCTATTAATTATTGCCTCAATTTCAGAACCTGTTATTGGTCTATTCAGAGATTCAACTTCTTCCTGGTTTAGTCTTGGGAGGGTGTATGTGTCCTGGAATTTATCCATTTCTTCTAGATTTTCTAGTTTATTTGTGTAGAAGTGTTTATAGTATTCTCTGATGGTAGTTTGTGTTTCTGTGGGATCGGTGGTGATATCCCCTTTATCATCTCTTATTACATCTATTTGATTCTTCTCTCTTTTCTTCTTCATGAGTCTTGCTAGCAGTCTCTCAATTTTGTTGATTTTTTCCTAAAACCAGCTCCTGGATTCACTGATTTTTTTGAAGGTTTTTTTGTGTCTCTATCTCCTTCAGTTCTGCTCTGATCTTAGTTACTTCTTCTCTTCTGCTAGCTTTTGAATGTGTTTGCTCTTGCTTCTCTAGTTCTTTTAATTGTGATGTTAGGGTGTCAATTCTAGATCTTTCCTGCTTTCTCTTGTGGGCATTTAGTGCTATAAATTTCCCTCTACACACTGCTTTAAATGTGTCCCAGAGATTCTGGTACGTTGTGTCTTTGTTCTCATTAGTTTCAAAGAACTTGTTTCTGCCTTCATTTCGTTATTTACCCAGTAGTCATTCAGGAGCAGGTTGTTCAGTTTCCATGTAGTTGTGTGGTTTTGAGTGAGTTTCTTAATCCTGAGTTCTAATTTGATTGCTTTGTGGTCTGACAGATGGTTTGTTGTGATATCGGTTCTTTTGCATTTGCTGAAGAGTGCTTTACTTCCAATTATGTGGTCAATTTTAGAATAAGCGTGATGTGGTGCTGAGAAGAATGTATATTCTGTTGATTTGGGATGGAGAGTTCTGTAGATGTCTATTAGGTCTGCTTGGTGCAGAGCTGAGTTGAAGTCCTAAATATCCTTGTTAACCTTCTGTCTTGTTGATCTGTCTAATATTGACAGTGGGATGTTAAAGTCTCCCATTATTATTGTTTGGGAGTCTAAGTCTCTTTGCAGGTCTCTAAGGACTTGCTTTATGAATCTGGGTGCTCCTGTATTGGGTGCATATATATTTAGGATAGTTAGCTCTTCTTATTGAATTGATCCCTTTACCATTATGCAATGGCCTTCTTTGTCTCTTTTGATCTTTGTTGGTTTAAAGTCTGTTTTATTAGAGACTAGGATTGCAACCGTTGTTTTTTGTGCTTTCTATTTGCTTGGTAAATATTCCTCCATCTCTTTATTTTGAGCCTATGTGTGTCTCTGCACATGAGATGGGTCTCCTGAATATGGTACACTGAGGATTCTTGACTCTTGATCCAATTTGCCAATCTGTGTTTTTTAATTGGGGCATTTAGCCCATTTACATTTAAGGTTAATATTGTTATGTGTGAATTTGATCCTGTCAGTATGATGTTAGCTGGTTATTTTGCCCGTTAATTGATGCAGTTTCTTCCTAGCATTGATGGTCTTTACAATTTGGCATGTTTTTGCAGTGGCTGGTACCCATTTTTCCTTTCCATGTTTAGTGCTTCCTTCAGGAGCTCTTGTAAGGCAGGCCTGGTGGTGACAAAATCTCTCAGCATTTGCTTGTCTGTAAAGGATTTTATTTCTCCTTCACTTATGAAGCTTAGTTTGGCTGGATATGAAGTTCTGGGTTGAAAATTCTTTTCTTTAGGAACGTTGAATATTGGCCCCCACTCTCTTCTGGCTTGTAGGGTTTCTGTGAATAAATCTGCTGTTAGTCTGATGGGCTTCCCTTTGTGGGTAACCCAGCCTTTCTCTCTGGCTGCCCTTAACATTTTTTCCTTCATTTCAACCTTGATGAATCTGACAATTATGTGTCTTGGGGTTGTTCTTCTCAAGGAGTATCTTTGTGATGTTCCTCTGTATTTCCTGAATTTGAATGTTGGCCTGCCTTGCTAGGTTGGGGAAGTTCTCCTGGATAACATCCTGAGGAGTGTTTTCCAACTTGGTTCCATTCTCCCCGGCACTTTCAGGTACACCAATCAAACGTAGATTTGGTCTTTTCATATAGTACCATATTTCTCAGAGGCTTTGTTCATTTATTTTTAGTCTTTTTTTCTCTAACCTTGTCTTCTTGCTTTATTTCATTAATTTGATCTTCAATCACTGATACCCTTTCTTCCATTTGATCAAATCGGCTATTGAAGCTTGTGCATCCATCACGAAGTTCTCGTGTCATGGTTTTCAACTCCATGAAGTCATTTAAGGTCTTCTCTACACTGTTTATTTTAGTTAGCCATTCGTCTAACCTTTTTTGAAGGTTTTTAGCTTCCTTATAATGGGTTAGAACATGCTCCTTTAGCTTGGAGAAGTTTGTAATTACTGACCTTCTGAAGCCTACTTCTGTCAACTCGTCAAAGTCATTCTCCATCCAGCTTTGTTCAATTGCTGGCGAGGAGCTGTGATCCTTTGGAGGAGAAGAGGCTCTGGTCTTTAGAATTTTCAGCTTTTCTGCTCTGGTTTCTCCCCATCTTTGTGGTTTTATCTACCTTTGGTCTTTGATGTTGGTGACCTACAGATGGGGTTTTGGTGTGGATGTCCTTTTTGTTGATGTTCATGCTATTCCTTTCTGTTTGTTAGTTTTCTTTCTACCAGTCAGGTCCCTCAGCTGCAGGTCTGCTGGAGTTTGCTGGAGGTCCACTCCAGATCCTGTTTGCCTGGATGTCACCAGCAGAGGCTGCAGAACAGCAAATATTGCAGAACAGCAAACATTGCTGCCTGATCTTTCCTCTGGAAGCTTCGTCCCAGAGGGGCACCTGCCTGTATGAGGTGCCCATTGGCCCCTACTGTGAAGTGTCTCCCAGTTAGGCTACACGGGGTTCAGGGACCCATTGGGGAGGCAGTCTGTCTGTTCTCAGACTTCAAAACCCGTGCTGGGAGAACCACTGCTCTCTTCAGAGCACAGTTGGCAATGTAGAAATCACCTGTCTTTTGCATCAATCGTGCTGGGAGCTGCAGATCGGAGGTGTTCCTATTCGACCATCTTGGAATGGAACCCGCATTTAGATGCATTTTGACATATGCCTATGTTATGGTTTTAATGTGTCCTCCAAAATTTCATGTGTTGGAAACTTAATTGCCTTTGTAACAGTATTCAGAAGTGGGGCCTCTAAGAGGTGAAAGATTAATGCCATTATCTTGGGAGTGGGCTCCTGATAAATAGGTGAGTTTGGCTTGATTTTCTCTCTGCCTCGTATGCTTCCTTGTTATTCTGCCTTCCACTGTGGGGTGACCCTTGGCAGATGCTAGAGCACCATGCTTTTGGACTTCTCAGTCTGCAGAACCATGAGTCAAATAAATCTAAGGGCTAAGGGGGCAATATGAGGGATTGACAATTGAAAGCTTGCAAAGGCTGAATCTGCCAGACAAAAGTAAGATCTTAGCGGGGGCACACAACTATTGCCATACTGTAGAACTGCAAGAAGCTAGCCAGGCCTCTGCTCCTGCCTGTTGACTTCTGGAACCAACTGGAAGCCAGAAGACAGGGGATCCATGATGCATTCTGCACAGCTCAGTCACCAGAGCTTCAAAGAAGAGCCAGAAAGAATAGATAGTGGGTCTGGAAAAGCATATAGAGAATATTCATGTACAGACTTCCAACAAAACCCTGTTCTCCTTATACATTAATGCCTTAAACTACTCACTTCTGATCTAGAAAGTCATAATACATGGTTTCAATCTAGAGACTAGTGGTTCTCAAAATTTTCTTTCTATACTTTCCTAATGTAAGATTATTCTGGGAAGCGAACAGTCAGCCAGGAGCCACATTTCCCATCCCCTTCTATGTAGGTGATACATTGAGACTGAATTGACCAATGGGAGGTGAGTATAAAGGGTTTATCCCTCTTTCAAGCTTGGCTCATGAAAAACTGCATGTTTGATTATCCATGCTCTTTTCCTCTTTAAATTGGCTGGAACGATGGAAAACTTTACTATTTTGATGTTAGGAATCACATGTTGAAGATGAAAAGGTCACAGATAGATGAAATCTGAGTCCCTGAATCACTATTTAGAGAGCTCATAGAAACAGAAATACTTGCATTGGAAGAAAAAATAAAATACATACAAGAAACTTATTCATTAGGGAGGTGCTATGGTTTGAAAGCTTATGTCCCCTTCAAAATTCATGCTGAAACTTAAAAACCCAGTGCAATGGAATTAGGTATAGAGGGCCTGTAGAAGCTGATTAGGTCATGAGGGTGGAGTTCTCATTAGTGACCTTGGGGGTGGAGAGAACTAGTCAGGCTCTCTTGCCCGTCTTCCTCCCACCATGTGAGTATGCAACAACAGAGCACCACCTATGAAGCAGAGAGCTGACTTCATCAGACACAGAACCTCCTGGCACCTTGACCTTGGACTTCCCAGCATCCAGAGCTGTGAGAAATAAATTCTATTTGTTATACATTAAAAAAAAAAAAAGAAGGCCTGGTGCAATGGCTTATGCCTGTAATCCCAGCACTTTGGGAGGCCAAAGCAGGCAGATCACTTGAGGCCAGGAGTTCGAGACCAGCCCGGGCAACATGGTGAAACCCTGTCTCTACTCAAAATGCCAAAAAATTAGCCAGGCATGGTAGTCCCAGCTACTTGGGAGGCTGAGACTGGAGAATCACTTGAATCCGGGAGGTGGAGGTTGCAGTGAGCTGAGATGGCACCACTGCACTCCATCCTGGGTGACAGACCAAGACTCTGTCTCAAAAAAATAAAAAAACAAAAACAAAGACAGAGAGAGAGATTGGTGGTTCTTAATTCCTTTGGGGTCACAGACTTTAAGATGTGCATGTAAGTACTCACACAAATTTATGTACAATATTTTGCCTCCTCAGAGACAGATAATATTTTAGTAAATAATAAATTTGATTTTTTCACTTATATTCTCAGAAAAAAAGTGGCCAATATGTAACAACTTAAAAAATAAATCCAAATTGTGTATTTAAAATAAAAATAAAAAAAGAAATTCAATAGGAAATTTCTGCTAACAAGGACATTCCAAAAGTACATCGATTTTTTTTTAACTTCAATAAGAACAACTTTTGGAGCGGTCACTAGTATGTTACCATGCCAACTTTTTCAACTTTGACATTCCACAGATGTCAGCTCTAACACTAATGATAGAAAGTTATGAAATCTCTGACTTCCAAGGGTGGGTAATTGCAGATGGAACCAAAAATCCCATTGCTTGCTTGCTTTTTCAAGTAAGGATTGTATCAAAAAATACCAGAATTCTCAAACAGTTTCTGAGTTGGATTCTATTTGTGCCTTTTTTTTTCCCCTCAGATCACTGAGAACATCTTTGTTACTGGCACTGTCTACATGGTATTTTGAGCAGAGTTTTGCAGTGTTTCCAAGTGCTGCAGTTTCTTCCCGCAGAGAGATGGCCACTAAAGACTCTAGCTGCCAGAAGAATTTCTCCCAGGTCTGGAAAGTTTCTACAGTTGCTTACCTCGAATATTCACATCCAGAGAGGTACTTCCTCCAAAGTGCGGTTTTCCAACAACTCCATAATGGTGAGTATGAGACCTGTAGTTAGGAGTATGGGCTCCAAATTTAGACTACCAAGGTTAAAAGCTTTGCTCCACCCCCTTGCTAACCATGGTAATTTAAGCAAGTGACTTGCCTGTTTCTTCATCAGTGAGTAAAACTACCTATTTGATAGGATTATTGTGAGAATTAGCTTAATTCAGATAAAACCTTATAATAGGGGCATCTGCATTTTTTAATTGTTCAAATGGCCACATATATATGGAAGACTATGAAAAAATCTCTTCCTTGCCGTTCATTCTTCTGTTCATTCATTCATATATTTCTAAGTATTTACTGAACACCCACTATGTGCTTGGCATTGTGCTGTGTGCCAGAGATACAATAATCAGCTAAAATAGAATCAGTGCCTGGCCTCATTGAGCCCTCAGTCTAATGGGGAAGACAGATATTAATCAAATAATCACAAACACACATGTAAAGTTCCTGTGGAGAAAAGGCACATTGTTCTGTGAGAAAAAATAATGGAGACTTAACCAATAAGAAACCACTGTTTAATCTGCAATCTTAAGACTAAGTAGAAGTTATCAAAGAGTTACTTACCCCAAGTTCAATTAAGTTCTATTAGACTTAACTTCCAGACAGCTGATGAATTTCCGTATAGCAAAAGAAAACTTCATAATCTGCTTTTCTAAGAAAACTTCTTGAAAAGACAGAAATGCAAGGCTCTGAAGCTAAATAGGTTGATGACTTTGTGGTTGCAAGCAAAATTTTGTTTGGGATTTACCTTTGACAACTAATGTAAGACAATCTAGAATGGAATGAATCTCATTGCTAGTTCTCCGGCATGCATAGTATCAATGTTTCTTTGAGTTGAAATTTTGTTTGGCAAATAAACTTTTTACAATTTCAACACCATAGGAGGCCTTTGAACTTTCTAAAAGTGCTCCCCAAATAGAAATCCTCATTTGATGCTGTTCTTGTGCAGATACCATGGGAACTGGACTTGGCTCTGCCAACAGGGGTCAATACTTTCATGATGAAGAGAAATAGCGATTCCTTCATGATCTGCTTCAAAATATTGGAATAGATTTTAGTGATTCTGGAATGGATGAGAAGATTTGAGAGAAGCATTGTTTTACTTTTTAAATTTTCCTTTAAATTACAAATCAGCATAACCATTTCCAGGACATTTTGCTTCAAGCAAGGTCTTTTATTTAGTCGTGCAGCAAGCGATCTTGCAGGATGACTCAAGGCAATACATCTTTGTGTTGGAGAAAATGCAAGTTTTTAATGCTTTCCAATTGACCCTTTTACTAAGTCAAAAGAGGCAGACTGTGCAGTGTATTTTCAGAATGTAAGGGATCACTTCAGCTTCGTTCGGTTCCTGCTTCCATAGGTAATATGTTCCACAATGCAAGCAAAATCCAAGGGGGGAGAGAGAGGTAAAGACAGATTCTTGGCCGGGCGCGTTGACTCACGCCTGTAATCCCAGCACTTTGGGAGGCCGAGGCAGGCGGATCACGAGGTAAGGAGATCAAGACCATCCCGGCTAACACGGTGAAACCCCGTCTCTACTAAAAATACAAAAAAAATTGCCGGGCATGGTGGCGGGCGCCTGTAGTCCCAGCTACTTGGGAGGCTGAGGCAGGAGAATGGCGGGAACCCTGAAGGCAGAGGTTGCAGTGAGCAGAGATCGTGCCACTGCACTCCAACCTGGGCGACAGAGTGAGACTCCATCTCAAAAAAAAAAAAAAAAAAAGAGAGAGAGAGACATTCTTGCTGGGCACGGTAGCTCATGCCTGTAATCCCAGCACTTTGAGAGGCCAAGGCGGGTGATCATGAGGTCAGGAGATTGAGACCATCCTAACTAACATGGTGAAACCCCATCTCTACTAAAAATAAAAAAAATTATCCAGGCGTGGTGGTGGGCGCCTGTAGTCCCAGCTACTGGGGAGGCTGAGGCAGGAGAATGGCTTGAACCTGAAGGCAGAGGTTGCCGCCACTGCACTCCAGCCTGGGTGACAGAGCGAGACTCCGTCTCAAAAAAAAAAAAAAGAGAGGGATTCTTTTTTTTGGTGATATATCCTAGCCTAAACTCATATTAAGGTATAAACAGACGTTCATAATCATAATATGTTTCATTTTCAATTCATGTCAAAGAATGGCCTGGTAGATATTGTAACAGGCCAATGACACCAATAATGTACCAAACTGTAATTTTGCATACTGCTTTTTACTTATTATGAAACAATGCTTTCATAAAAATATGTTATACAAAAAGTTTTTCTCCCCCACTATAGTTTTAAATATTGGGGAAGACGTACAAAAAAAGTACATTTTTCCCCAGGTTTGTGGATCCTCTGGAAGTCATTCATTAGTTCTCTGGCTTATAAACCAAGGGCTAACAACCTCTTCTATCAATAAGGCTTTAATCTTCTCATACTAATCTATCTCTTTACTTTCACCTTTATCTATTAAGTATAATTGTCTGAAATGAGACAGAAAATAATTAAAATAACTTGGAGCAGCAATTTCTAAACTGTGGTGCAAAGGGACACTGATGGCCCCTGGAAAAAACTCATCTTTCCCTTTGCCATTTCCTCCTCTCTCTCCAGACTTTTTTTAAAACCCCAATGCTTCTCTGAAATTATGATGAGTCTCTCAAGAGATTTTGTGTATCAAGATTGATCATTTGCACATCTGAGAGAATATTGCCTTCTCCTAGCAGGGAATTTTGACCTATGTGGGGTTTGGGAACACTTACAGGATTCAAACATCCCCTTTAAAAGGGGTCTGGAGCCCAAACCTCCATTTTAATTTACGCATCCTGTGTATCGTCTGTTACAGTTCTTTCTTTTCATGCTATGACCTTTCTTCTGCCCTTGCTCTGATTTTTACTGAAGACTAGCTACTTCAGCCTCTCCATGCATGATCACTTTATCTGGTATTCTTTTTCCTTCCTCATGTTAAATCCTCATGTTCTTAAGTTTTCTAATTTGTGTCCTTCTCATTTACCCTAAGCCTGGCCCTATATGGAGAGCTTCATCCTCCCAGCAGGGGTCACCATAGTTCCTTCTCGGAGAGCCTATAGGTATCATGTTAAAGAATCCACCTTCTGGTCTGTATACAGTTCCAGTTTCTATAGAACATTATAAACACTAAGGCTCAACATTCACATTGTATTCATATCTGTCCTGATTTAATATTGACTAACACTTTAAACACTTTTTGAAGCAAGTAATGTTATTTTAAAATCGTATTTATTTGTTTTTGTTATAAATTCCTGGATGGACAGGAAAGATAACCCCCACATCATGCCTCATACATTGTAGATTAAGGTTCTTATCCTTAGATACAAATGTATAAAAGATAAAATTACTGTACTTTTTTTGTTCTTTTTTTCTTAATCTATACTTTCTCCCAATAAATTGGAGATATTTGAAGCACTTAGAAATTTGAAGCACTTAGAATCTAAGTAAGTATTTGAAGCACTTAGAATCTAAATGATGTAATATAAATAAGATTAAATTAGAATATAGTTAATTGTTTTTTAGAATTGAGCATTCTCTTTAAAATTCTTTTCTATATTTATGCCATTTTAACTCATTGCATTGATTTTTTTAAAAATTACACAAATGAAAAAGAAGTAGGAAAAGTTAGCTATGTGATAGTTATGGAAACATAATAAAGTGATTATCTGAGTGAAACTCAGGGAGCAACTTGACTTAAACAAAGACAGCACACCAACAATTCTACCTTATCATTCCTGCATTATTAAATTAGATCATTCCTACAAGCATCAAATATACTATTGTTTTTCTTATCTTGAACAAATACGACTGTCTCTTTTTTTTTCGAGACAGAGTGTCCCTGTTGCCCAGACTGCAATGTAGTGGTGCGACCTGCAATCTTTGCCTCCTGGGTTCAAGCAATTCTCCTGCCTTAGCCTCCTAAGTAGCTGGGACTACAGGTGCGTGCCATCATGCCGAGCTAATTTTTGTATTTTTAGTAAAGACAAGGTTTTGCCATGTTGACCTGGTCTCGAACTCTTGACCTCAAGTGATCTGCCCGCCTCGGCCTCTCAAACTGCTGGATTACAGGTGTGAGCCACCACGCCCGGCCAATACAACTTCTTTTGAGCCTACTTCTCCAGCTACTGCCATGGGTCTCTGCCCTCCCCTGCAGCAAAACTTACTTGAAAAAGTTGCTTATACTTTGTCTTCTTCTTCCAGTCTCTTATACCCATTCAAATCAGGCTTTTCCCCACCTCCCCCTGAACTTGCTCTTGTCAGGGTCACCAGTGACCTCCATGTTGCAAAATCCAATGGCCCCTTCTCAGTTCTCCTCTAATTTGGCCTATGGGCAGCGTTTGGCAAACATTTTCTTCACTTGCTTCCAAGACACCACAGAGGCTGATTGTCCTGTTACTTAGTTGATCCTTCATGGCTGATCTCTTTCTGTATCCTCTTCCTCTTCCTGAACATTAGCATGCTAGAATTCCATAGGCTCTGGCATGGTCCTCTACTCTCCTCTACCTCCATTCACTTCCCAGGTGATCTCATCCAGTTCCATGGCTTTAAATATCATCTGTTCCCTAAGAAATTGTGCTCAACTGCTGATAACAAAGATCCAATTACAGCAGCTTTGACACAAAATAGTTCATTCTCTTCTATATTAGGAGTCAGAAGGAGGCCGTCCACAGCTGATGTGGCAGATTCACAAGGTCATCAGAAACTTAGGCTGCTTCTGATTTTCTGTTCCATCATCTTAGCATGTGGCTTATATTCTCAAGTCTGGGACTACAGGCACGTACCACCACATCCAGCTGATTTTTGTATTTTTAGTAGAGACGGGGTTTCACCATGTTGGCCAGGATGGTCTCGATCTCTTGATCTCGTGATCCTCCCACCTCGGCCTCCCAAAGTGTTGCGATTACAGGTGTAAGCCACTGCACCCGGCCTAAATGTGAAGTTTCTAAGGGGGAAGAGGAAAAAGAATATTTGGTAAGTACCTAGTAGTTTCTGCCATAACATCAATATATCAAAGAGTCCCATATTCATATTTCCAGCCCTGCACTCTTCTCCAAGCCTCAAGACCACTTACTGTGCTTGGATGCACATTTGGCAACTAAAACTTAACATGAGCAAAGCATTGCCTTTGTAATGGAGACTCAAGGATGAATGACTGTGAGTTGAGGGAAGAATAAGGAGTGAGAAAGTGAAGACAGTGAGTACGGTATAGAGAACTCTTTCAGGAGTTTTGATAGAAAGAAGAGCAGAGGAGCAGAAAAATGGGAAGTAGCTGGAGGAGAATGTAAAGTCTCAGGAGAATGTTGTTTCATTTTATAAAAAGAATAATATTTCAATCTATTAATATAATAATGGGAGTGGTTTGGGAGAGAAGAAATGAATGACTCAGCGAAAGGGGAATAATTGTAAGAGTAAAGTCCTTAAGAAGTCAGGGGGAGACAAAATACAGAGCACAAATGAGATCAGCATTTGATATAAATGACAGAGAAAGCAGAGTATGGGGGCACAACTTATAGGCAAGACGGCTCACTGAGTTTAAGCTTTGATAACCCACGTTGCTCCAAATACATGACAAAAATAGATCAAATGTAAAAAAAAGATAAGTCTAGGATAAAAAATAAGACAAACATCTTCTAAATGAAAATAGAACAAAAATGTCGAAGTGGCTAGACTGAAATCACAAAGTTTATGGAAAATCCAGAAAGCATCAAGTACTGGTTAGAATTTCAGCTCCTGAGGGGCAGAGGACACTAAACTTGCTCCATGAGAAACTGAATCCAGTTTTACATCTTGAAAACTCTTCTATTCTCAGGAGTGAAGCTGGAAAAAAATTACATTTATTTATCTATTTTTTAGAGATGGGTTTCACTATGTCACCTAGGCTGGAGTGTAATGGCTATTCACAGGTTCGATCATGGCTCACTGCAGCGTTGAACTTTTGGCCTCAAGTGATCCTCCTGCCTCAGCCTCCTGAATAGTGGGGACTACAGATGTGTGCCACCACGCCTGGCTCTGAAAAAAATATTAAAACTCTGCATGACTTGTATTTGGAGATGTGGCTTTTAGGAAGCTGTAGACCTAAGAAGAAGGTGCTGCATAGATACAATCTCACAATCAAAAATTGAGTCAAAATACCTAATTGCTCTATGACTAGACCTGTGGAGTCCTCAATATCACCTTGTAGACAAAATTTCAAGCTGGAACAGTTGGATTTGGTTTCTGACTGAAGGTCTGCTGACAGGATGAGTTCATGGTTAAGGCATGGGGAAAGGGCAGAAAAAAAATGTTAAAACTTCCAAATGTTTCAACATGAGCCTGAAAATCCAAATTCCAAAACATATGGGTAGGTCTAATGCTTAGCAAGAAAGTCAACAAAATCAATAATTAGAATGTGAATTGCCTGTAGATAAAAATTAATTGTATCTCTGGAGCAGCTTGATAATCTTTTTTTAAAAAATATTATACTTTAAGTTCTGGGATACATGTGCAGAACGTGAAGGTTTGTTACATAGGTATACACGTGCCATGGTAGTTTGCTGCACCCATCAACCTGTCATCTACATTAGGTATTTCTCTCTTTTTTTCTTTTTTTTTTTGAGATGGAGTTTTGCTCTTGTTGCCCGGGCTGGAGTGCAGTGGTGCAATCTCGGCTCACTGCAACCTCTGCCTCCTGGGTTCAAGCGATTCTCCCACGTCAGCCTCCCACATAGCTGGGATTACAGGCTTCTGCCACCTAGCTGGGCTAATTTTTGTATTTTTAGTAGAGACGGGGTTGTGCCATGTTGGTCAGGCTGGTCTTGAACTCTTGACCTCAGGTGATCTGCCCGCCTCGACCACCCAAAGTGTTGGGGTTACAGGCATGAGCCACTGCAACCAGCCAGGTATTTCTCCTAATGCTATCCCTCCCTTAGTCCCCTACTCCCTGACAGGCCCCAGTGTGTGATGTTCCCCTCCCTGTGTCCATGTGTTCTCATTGTTCAACTCCCACTTATGAGTGAGGACATGTGGTGTTTGGTTTTCTGTTCCTGTGTTAATTTGCTGAGAATGAGGGTTTCCAGCTTCATCCATGTCCCTGCAAAAGACGTGAACTCGTCCTTTTTACGACTGCATAGTATTCCGTGGTGTATATGTGCCACATTTTCTTTATCCAGTCTATCATTGATGGGCATTTGGGTTGGTTCCAAGTCTTCGCTATTGTGAACAGTGCTGCAATAAATATACATGTTCATGTGTCTTTATAGTAGAATGATTTATAATCCTTTGGGTATATACCCAGTAATGGGATTGCTGGGTCAAATGGTATTGCTGATTCTAGATCCTTGAAAACTGGCCACACTGTCTTCCACAATGATTGAACCAATTTACACTCCCACCAACAGTGTAAAAGTGTTCCTGTTTCTTCACATCCTCTCCAGCATCTGTTGTTTCCTGACTTTTTAATGATCGCCATTCCAACTGGCATGAGATGGTTTCTCATTGTGGTTTTGATTTGCATTTCTCTAATGACCAGTGATGATGAGCTTTTTTTTTTTTTTTTTTTTTTCTGTAGATGGAGTTTCACTCTTGTTGCCCAGGCTGGAGTGCAATAGCATGATCTTGGCTCACCACAACCTCCATCTCCTGGGTTCAAGCAATTCTCTTGCCTCAGCCTCCCAAGTAGCTGGGATTACAGGCATGTGCCACCATGCCCAGCTAATTTTGTATTTTTAGTAGAGACTAAACATTTTTCTCCATGTTGGTCAGGTTGGTCCTGAACTCCCAACCTCAGGTGATCTGACTGCCTTGGCTTCCCAAAGTGATAGGATTACAGGCGTGAGCCACCATGTGCAGCCTATGATGAGCTTTTTTTCATATGTTTGTTGGCCGCATAAATGTCTTCTTTTGAGAAGTGTGTGTTCATATCCTTCACCCACTTTTCGATGGGGTTGTTTTTTTCTTGTACATTTGTTTAAGTTTTTTGTAGGTTCTGGATATTAGCCCTTTGTCAGATGGATAGATTGCAAAAATTTTCTCCCATTCTGTAGGTTGCCTGTTCACTCTGATGATAGTTTCTTTTGTTGTGCAGAAGCTCTTTAGTTTAATTAGATCCCATTTGTCAATTTAGGCTTTTTTTTGCCATTGCTTTTGGTGTTTTAGTCATGAAGTCCTTGCCCATGCCTATGTCCTGAATGGTATTGCCTAGGTTTTCTTCTAGGGTTTTTGTGGTTTCAGGTCTTACATTTAAGCCTTTAATCTGTCTTCAGTTAATTTTTGTGTAAGGTATAAGGAAGGGATCCAGTTTCAGTTTTCTGCATATGACTAGCCAGTTTTCCCAACACCATTTATTAAATAGGCAATCCTTTCCCCATTGCTTGTTTCTGTCAGGTTTGTCAAAGATCAGATGATTGTAACTGTGTCTCTGCCAGGTTTTGGTATTAGGATGATGCTGGCCTCATAAAATAAGTTAGGGAGGATTCCCTCTTTTTCTATTGTTTGGAATAGTTTCAGAAGGAATGGTACCAGCTCCTCTTTGTACCTCTGGTAGAATTTGGATGTGAATTCATCTGGTCCTGGGCCTTTTTTAGTTGGTAGGCTATTAATTACTGCCTCAATTTCAGAACTTCTTATTGGTCTATTCAGGGATTCAACTTCTTCCTGGTTTAGTCTTGGGAGGGTGTATGTGCCCAGGAATTTATCCATTTCTTCTAGATTTTCCAGTTTATTTGCATAGAGGTGTTTATAGTATTCTCTGATGGTAGTTCGTATTTCTGTGGGATCAGTGGTGATCTCCCCTTTATCATTTGTTATTGTGTCTATTTGATTCTTCTCTCATTTCTTCTTTATCAGTCTTGCTAGCAGTCTATCTATTTTGTTAATCTTTTTAAAACACCAGCTCCTGGACTCATTGATATTTTTGAAGGGTTTTTCATGTCTCTATCTCCTTCAGTTCTGCTCTGATCTTAGTTATTTCTTGTCTTCTGCTACCTTTTGAATTTGTTTGCTCTTGCTTCTGTAGTTCTTTTAATTGTGATGTTAGGGTGTCGATTTTAGACCTTTCCTGCTTTCTCCTGTGGGCATTTAGTGCTATAAATTTCCCTTTAAACATAGCTTTAAATGTGTCCCAGAGATTCTGGTGCATTGTTTTTTTGTTCTCATTGGTTTCAAATAACTCATTGGTTTCAAATAACTTATTTATTTCTGCCTTAATTTCATTATTTACCCAGTACTCATTCAGGAGCAGGTTGTTCAGTTTCCAGGTAGTTGTGAGGTTTCGAGTGAGATTCTTTTTTTTTTTCTTTTGAGACAGAATCTTGCTCTGTCGCTAAGCTGGAGTGCAGTGGCGCGATCTTGGCTCACTGCAACCTCTGTCTCCTGGGTTCAAGCAATTCCACTGCCTCAGCCCCCTGCGTAGCTGGGACTACAGGCGTGTACCACCACACCTGGCTAATTTTTTGTATTTTAGTAGAGACGGGGTTTCACCATGTTGGCCGGGATGGTCTCAATCTCCTGACCTCATGATCCACCTGCCTCAGCCTCCCAAAGTGCTGGGATTACAGGCATGAGCCACCGTGCCCGGCCACTTGAGTGAGATTCTTAATCCTGAGTTCTAATTTGATTGCACTGTGGTCTGAGAGACTGTTTGCTATGAATTCTGTTCTTTTGCATTTGCTGAGGAGTGTTTTACTTCCAATTATATGGTCAATTTTAGAATAAGTGAGATGCAGTGCTGAGAATAATGTATAGTCTGTTGATTTGGGGTGGAGGGTTCTGTAGATGGTCTATTATGTCTTCTTGGTCCAGAGCTGAGTTCAAGTCCTGAACATCCTTGTTAATTTTGTGTCTCTTTTATCTAATATTGACAGTGGGGTGTTAAAGTCTCCCACTATTATTGTGTGGGAGTCTAAGTCTCTTTCTAGGTCTCTAAGGACTTGCTTTATTAATCTGGGTGCTCCCGTATTAGGTGCATATATATTTAGGATAGTTAGCTCTTCTTGTTTCATTGATCCCTTTACCATTATGTCATGCCCTTCTTTGTCTTTTCTGATTTGTTGGTTTAAAGTCTGTTTTATGAGAGACTAGGATTGCAACTCCTGATTTTTTTTTTGCTTTCTATTTGCTTGGTAGATCTTCCTCCATCCCTTTATTTTGAGCCTGTGTGTGTCTTTGCATGTGAGATGGGTCTCCTGATTACAGCACACTGATGGGTTTTGACTTTTGATCCAATTTGGCAGTCCGTGTCTTTTAATTGGGGCATTTAGCCCATTTACATTTAAGGTTAATATTGTTATGTGTGAATTTGATCCTGTCATTATGATGCTAGCTGGTTATTTTGCCTGATGGTTGATGCAGTGTCTTCATAGTGTTGATGGTCTTTAGAATTTGGTAAGTTTTTGCAGTGGCTGGTACTGGTTTTTCTGTTCCATATTTAGTGCTTCCTTCAGGAGCTCTTGTAAGGTAGGCCTGGTGGTGACAAAATCTCTCAGCATTTGCTTGTCTCTAAAGGATTTTATTTCTCCTTTGCTTATGTAGCTTAGTTTGGCTGGATATGAAATTCTGGGTTGAAAATTCTTTCCTTTAAAAATGTTGAATATTGGCCCCCACTCTCTTCTGGCTTGTAGGGTTTCTGTGGGTAAATCTACTGTTAGTCTGATGGGCTTCCCTTAGTGAGTAACCTGACTTTTCTCTCTGGCTGCCCTTAACATTTTTTCCTTCATTTCAAGCTTGGTGTATCTGACAATTATGTGTCATGGCATTGTTCTTCTCAAGGAGTATCTTTGTGGTGTTCTCTGTATTTTCTGAATTTGAATGTTGGCCTGTCTTGCTAGGTTGGGGACATTCACCTGGATAATATCCTGAAGAGTGTTTTCCAACTTGGTTCCATTCTCCCCATCACTTTCACGTACACCAATCAAATGTAGGTTTGGTCTTTTCATATAGTCCAATATTTCTTGGAGGCTTTCTTCATTCCTTTTCATTCTTTTTTCTCTAATCTTGTCTTTGCATTTTATTTCATTAATTTGATGTTCAATCTCTGATATCCTTTCTTCCACTTGATTTATTCGGCTATTGATACTTGTGTATGCTTCACAAAGTTCTCGTGCTGTGTTTTTCAGCTCCATCGGGTCATTTATGTTCTTCCCTAAACTGGTTATTCTAGCTAGCAATTCCTCTAAACTTTTTTCAAGGTTCTTAGCTTCCTTTATTGGGTTAGAACATGCTCCTTTAGCTTGGAGGAGTTTGTTATTACCCACCTTCTGAAGCCTACTTGTGTCAGTTTGTCAAACTCATTCTCTGTCCAGTTTTGTTTCCTTGCTGGCAAGGAGTTGTGATCCTTTGGAGGATAAGAGGCACTCTGGTTTTTGGAATTTTCAGCCTTTTTGGCTGGTTTATCCTCATCTTCGTGGATTTATCTGCCTTTGGTCTTTGATGTTGGTGACCTTCGGATGGGATTTCTGTGTGGATGTCCTTTTAATTTATGTTGATACTATTCATTTCTATTTGTTAGTTTTCCTTCTAACAGTCAGGACCTTCTGCTGCAGGTCTGCTGGAGATTGCTGGAGGTCCACTACAGACCCTGTTTGCCTGGGTATCACCAGTGGAGGCTGCAGAACAGCAAAGATTGCTGCCTGTTCCTTCCTCTAAAAGCTTCATCCCAGAGGGGCACCCACCAGATGCCAGCTGGAGTTCTCCTGTATGTGGTATCTGTCGACCACTAATGGGAGGTGTCTCCCAGTCAGGAGGCACAGGGGTCAGGGACCCACTTGAGGAAGCAGTCTGTCCCTTAGCAGAGCTCGAGCACTGTGCTGGGAGATCCACTGCTTTCTTCAGAGCTGGCAGGCAGGAAAGTTTAAGTCTGCTGTAGCTGTGCCCACAGCCACCCCTTCCCCCAGGTGCTCCATTCCAGGGAGATGGGAGTTTTATCTATAAACCCCTGACTGGGCTGCAGCCTTTCTTTCAGAGATGCCTGCCTGGAGAGGAGGAATCTAGAGAGGCAGTCTGACTACAGGGGCTTTGCCAAGCTGTGGTGGGCTCTGCCCAGTTTGAACTTCCCAGTGGCTTTGTTTAGGCTTTGTTTACACTGTGAGGGGAAAACTGCCTACGCAAGCCTCAGTAATGGCAGATGCCCCTCCCCCCACCAGGTCCACTTCAGACTACTGTGCTGGCAGCAAGAATTTCAAGCCAGTGGATCTTCAAGCAGTGCTTGCTGCACTCCGTGGGGTTGGGATCCGCTAAGCCAGACCATTTGGCTTCCTGGCTTCAGCCCCCTTTCCAGGGGAGTGAACAGTTCTGTCTCACTGGTGTTCCAGGCACCACTCAGGTATGAAAAAAAAAAAAAAAAAAAAAAAACTCCTGCAGCTAGCTCGGTGTCTGCCCAAACACCTGCCTGGTTTGTGCTTGAAACACAGGGCCCTGGTGGCGTAGGCAACAGAGGGAATCTCCTGGTCTGTGAGTTGCGAAGACCCTGGGAAAAGTGTGGTATCTCGGCTGGAGCGCACTGTTCCTCATGGCACAGTCCCTCACAGCTTCCCTTGGCTAGGGGTGGGAGTTCCCTGACCCCTTGCACTTCCTGGGTGAGGCAATGCCCAACGCTGCTTTGGCTGACCCTCTGTGGGCTGTGCCCACTGTGTAATAAGTCCCAATGAGATAAGCCGGGTACCTCAGTTGGTAATGCAGAAATCACCCACCTTCTGCGTTGATCTTGCTGGGAGCTGCAGACTGGAGCTGTACCTATTCGGCCATCTTGGAAGAACCCCTTCTTTATTTTGAGACAGAGTCTCATTCTGTTGCCCAGGCTGGAGTGCAGTGGTGACATCACTGCAACCTCTGCCTCCTGGGTTCAAGTGATTCTCCTGCCTCAGCCTCCCTAGTAGCTGGGATTGCAGGTGTGTGCCACCACACCAGGCTAATTTTTGTATTTTTAGTAAAGACAGGGTTTTGCCATGTTGGCCAGGGTTGTCTCTAACTCCTGACCTCAGGCAATCCACCTGCCTCAGCCTCCCAAATTGCTGGGATTACAGGTGTAAGCCACCACACCTGGCCATTTGAAAAGCTTTTAATATAAATATGAATGAATGGTTCAAAGACATAAAAGCCTAAGTTCTATTAAAAGGAACAAGGAATTATGAAATAAAAAGAAGCAAAAATAAAATACAAAAGAAATTACTAGAAATTTGTAAGCTGGAGTGTGAACGTATTTGAAGATTTGAATTTTGATATAGTTGAAGAAAAAATCAGTGATTTGCAAGATCTTAAAAAGGAATACCCCAGAACACAGGAGAGCAAAGAGAGTATGTATGGGTATGGACACAGGCAAATTGGTGCATTTGGTGATGGAAGATTAGGCAGATACCTTTGTATTGCTTCTATTTTTTTCAGTAAAATTGGAGCTATAATCATCAGCTGAAGTGAAAAGGTGTTGCAGGTTTGAGGAGAAATGATAAGGTGTCCTTTGAGAGAATGGGATAGCAAATTGATTACAGAAATGTGGAAGGATTACCAGGAAGTGCTGGTGGCCCACTTTAGTCTAACTAGGATTTAGACCCCCTAAAATGTATTTGTTTCTAATGAGACAAGTCCTGGGCAAGGAGCAAGAAGAAAACTGAGTGAAAGGAAAATAAATACCAGGAACACTTTCAATTCATTGTGATTACTTACTTTGATAAATAAAAAGTTGGATTCTGTCTGTAAAAAGCCAGATTTTCAAATGAAAGTATAGAGAAAAGAGGATATAAATGATCTGTGAGGCAAGAAGAACAGACAGAAAAAGAAGAAGAAAACAGTAGAGATATATCACAGTACCATGTATTAGAAGCAGGTGCAGTGAGTAATAGATACTTGGAAAGCAGAGAGTACAGTTTAGGAGACAGAGAAATTTAGTTCCTGGAGGGGGCATCAAACAGCTATCCACCTCTATTGACCCTCAAAAGTTTCTTTGTAATATATTTTAGGAAATTTTTATCAAAGTAAATTAAAAGTTTATAATTTATAATTTAGTCTTCTAAGAGTTCATTGTCTGTCTAGAAAACTCTGCTCTTGGCCAGGCACTTTGGGAGGCCAAGCGGGTAAACTGCTTGAGGCCAGGAGTTCCAGATCAGCCTGGCCAACATAGCAAAATTCTGTGTCTACTAAAAATACAAAAATTAGCTGGGCATGGTGGTGTGTGCCTGTAATACCAGCTACTTGGGGGGCTGAGGCATGAAAATCACTTGAACCCAGGAGGCAGAGGTTGCAGTGAGCTGAGATTGCACCACTGCAGTCCATCCTGGGTGACAGAGCAAGACTCTGTCTCAAAGAAAAGAATAGAAAAAAGAGAAAAGAAGAAAAGAGAAGAGAAGAGAAAGGAGAAAAGAAAAGAAGAGAAGCCGGGTACAGTGGCTCATGCCTGTAATCTCGGCAATTTGAGAGGCTGAGGTGGGCGGATCACTCGAGGTCAGGAGTTCAAGACCAGCCTGGTCAACATGGTGAAACCCCCCCATCTCTACTAAAAATACAAAAATTAGCTGGGCATGGTGGCAGGCACCCGTAATCCCAGCTACTGGAGAGGCTGAGTCAGGAGAATTGCTTGAACCCGGGAGATGGAGGTTGCAGTGAGCCAAGATCACACCTCTGCACTCCGGCCTGGGCAACACAGCAAGAGTCTGTCTTGAAAAAAGAAAAAAAAAAAAAAGTAAAGAAAAGAAAACAAAAAACTGTGCTCTTGGAAGCTCATTTCTCAATGATGACAGTTATTAATGGTGAGAAAGTATCTTTTTCCTTTCCTCATTTAGAAAATAATAATATATGTCATGAGAACTTGGTAATACTCTGACTACTTGAAAAATAGGCATCTATATATGTCCATTCAGTCAGTCAACATGTATTTGATTGCTTGTGTACCTGCACACACCATGGTTTATCTACAAGAGAATGTCATGGCATGTCAATTTGATCACCTGGATTCAATCCCAAATTCTGCTACTTAATACTATTGTAACTGGGATTGAGGAAGTTAAACTGTTTTTTTTTTTTTTTTTTTTTTTGAGACAGAGTCTTGCTCTGTCACCCAGGATGGAGTGCAGTGGCGTGATCTCGGCTCACTACAACCTCTGCCTCCTGGGTTCAAGCAATTCTCTTGCCTCAGCCTCCTGAGGAGCTGGGATTACAGGTGTCTGCCACTATGCCCAGCTAATTCTTTTTTTTATTTTTAGTAGAGATGGGGTTTCACCATGTTGGCCAGGCTGGTCTTGAACTCCTGGCCTCAAGTGATCCACCCGCCTCAGCCTCCCAAAGTGCTAGGATTATAGGCAGGAGCCACTGCACCTGGCCTACTTAAACTCTTTGAGTGCCTATATCCTACTATGAAATAGAGCTGATTATAACAATACCCTCTCTCATTATGTTCCTGTGAGCATTAAATGATATAAGGTATTTAAAGAGTTTAGGCTAATGCTTCACAGGTGTTCACTAAAAGATAGCTGCTATGATTATCTACTAATTAAAATTCCAAGGAATATATTATACTGTCCTAGACAGTGATGCCAAAGTTAAATATTTTAGAGTGGGCATAATGCATGCATTTTGTGTCTCCAATGCACCTAGCACCATTTTGCCAAACAAAACTACTTTAAGTTTGATAAATACTTTGCAATTCTCAAAATGGTGGCATAGCATTATCTAAATTGGTCTTCACTGCACCAGGAGAAGGGCAACTATTGTCTCAGTGTAATAGAGGTAGGAGCAGAGGCTTGGAGAAAAGTTGAGTTGAACATGGCTCGTAAACTGAAGAACCCAAAGTAGAATATACGTTTTTATTACTCATGGTTGTTAATAAGCATCATGGAGATTGAAAACAGTCATTCGTGGAATTGTTGGTTAGCTTAATAATTGCCCTAATCATGTCTTTGTTTTGAAATGGAAATTGTCATATTTTACTTGCCTTATAATAATATACCTAAGCATATCCACAAACCACAAAGAAACTTTGTCAGTTCATGTGCTGCATGAAGCATAATTTTTCTTATTCAACACTGCAAGCTATTTCATATTTTAATAGAACCCTTACGCCTTTTATTCGATAGCTTAAAATTCATATTTTCAGCAGTTCCCTTCCAGTTACAAATGGTTTGCAAAAGAAAATCTAACTATTGCTCTTGCTTCGTATCTTTTTTGTTGTTATCTTCCTCTTTCCCTTTTCCTTTTCTGTTTCACACTGAAGATCAGTGAAATCTGTGGCATTTGTTATTTTTGCCATATGGTGCCATATGAAAATAAATTAATATGTTTTTGTTCCAATCGTTTTATTATTTATTGAAGGTGGGAAGTTGCTGGCACTTTCTATGATGCTATATTAAGCACTTGTCTGGAGTTTGCTATTGCTATGATTTGACCTTTATGTGTCTTTCTCTCTTCACTTTTGTCTAAAGAGGAAGGTCCTTTCCTGTTTGGGAAGATAGATTGGGGCCTTTGATGTACTGGTGGAGAAATGTGCAAGGCTGCCAACACATGGGAACCTAGAAAAGAGGGTAGATGGTTTCACATAAGTAAGGACATGAGGTGGCTCTTCTGGAACAGGCAAGAGAAACAGGAAAAATATTGTGGGCACAGCAGTTTCCACGTGATGTGAGACTGAGGGGAACCTTGTGGTGTAGAAGATCTGTGAAGATTTGCATTATTCTTCAAGCCTTTGGAGTTGAATTTGTAAATTTTTTTTTTTTTTTTTGAGATGGAGTCTTGCTCTGTTGCCAGGCTGGAGTGCAGTGGCACAATCTCGGCTCACTGCAACCTTCGCCTCCTGGATTCAAGCGATTCTCCTGCCTCAGCCTCCTGAGTAGCTGGGACTACAGGTGCATGCCACCACACCTGGCTAATTTTTTGTATTTTTAGTAAAGACGGGGTTTCACTGTGTTAGCCAGGATGGTCTCAATCTCCTGACCTTGTGATCCACCCTCCTCGGCCTCCCAAAGTGCTGGGATTACAGGCATCAGCCACCGCGCTCAGCACCAGAGTTTGTAAATATTTTGAATGTGTCACTGTGAGTCCCAAGATTGCAGCAATGTTATATTTGGATGATACAATCATATACACAAAATGTATTTAATTCAGCTATATTTAATTAAATACACATTTGTATATGGCCTTGTGCAGGATCCTGTTTTTGATGATAATACAAAAAAGTCGAGAAAACCTTCCCACTAAGGGATTTCTTTTGTAAAACTGCCTTAAAAGAGAGCAAAATAATTTTTTTCTTTTGCATTTATCTAGACAAGTACTAAAACTTTGTCAGTAGTCTTTAAAATTAGATGCAAGTTTCCTTCCTAAATGGATGACCTTCTCTGGAAAAATAACAAATATGAATGTTGGGATATATTACAAATTATGGGCGTTAGTTTATAAATTTATTCAGAAAGTCTCTTAATTTTTCTGGAAATAAAATAGCAGCATTGTTCCAGCAATTTTCCTGAACTATGTGGTTGGTTTTACTGCCCTTTTGCTAGAAAAATTTGGCTCATAGATTTCCCAAGTTAGCAGAATCAGTGAAATTTAGTATAAAGCTGTCATTTTTTCCAGTTAACCAAGTGGGTGATTCTCTGCTGATTGGTTCCACCACAAATTTGTGATTTCAAGCGTCGGCTGGATCTTCAGTGCCGTTAGGCAATCATTTCTGTGACAGAGACCAAGGCTGAGCTATCTGAAACAATTTATAATCATATTCTCTCTTATCTTTATCTGCAATTCAGATGAGAAAACTAAAATTCCCTACTTCCCAGCCTCCTTTGCAGTGAAGAGATATAAAATAGTTCTGGCCAATGAAGCAAAGTGCTTCCTTTGGCAAATAGAAAGGTAATAGCTCCCTATGAAAACACTTTTCCTTTAAATTGTTTGGTCCTTTTTCTTTTTCTTTTTCCTACCTTGAACTTGGATGGAATACCTGGAAGTGCCACAGCCATCTTTCCACATGAAGTAACAATCCTAAGAAACCTGGGCTTCTAAGGGCATCATTAAACCACCTTTATTTCCTTTCCATTGTCCCTTCATTGGGTAAATAAATAAAACCCTGTCCAGTTAATCCATGTTAGGCTCTCGTTATTTGATTACACTTTGGATTGAAACACTTTTTAGCACCAGTTGGCTCCCTTTCTTTACAGTGGCAGTTTGCAATTCTACTTGAGTGTGCATCTTTTGATGGTCTCTTTAACTGGTTCACAAAGTTCCTACTTTTGTTCCCAAATCTGTATGGTTTATGGAAAGCCAACTCATTCCCATATTCAGGGACAAAGCAGACTTACCAGGGACAAAGCCAGTTGGTGCACTCCATAGTCTAGCCATACTGTTCACAACTGAGTGTTTAAACCAAGATAGCCCAATCAGAATGAGTCTCAAAACTTTTGCTGGGAATTCTGAAACATTGTCCTTCTCTTTCTCCAGTCAGTGTGGTGTTCCAGTGCAATGTCAGGAGCTGCTGCATCCATTTTGCTACTATGCGGGAAGGTAGCCTAAGCAGACAGTTGGCACACTGAGGAAAGCAGGTCCCACAGCATTGCAGACAGCCAGCCTCCTGACCTGACTGCACTTGAAACCTGTCCATTAACTCCTTTTTATTGTTTAATTACTTCAACTAAGCTGAAGTTTTACTGATATACTGTTCTAGTGTGGCCTCTCTCAGTGGAAAACCTCATGTGCAGGACATCTTCCATTTGCTCCTCCAGATCTGTTCCACTCGTTTGCTCCCTGTTCTTACCGCATGAAACAAAATGGTATTGACTGCATTAATAGGCATGCTTGCCTCTGACTTCCAGGTGGTTTGGCCAAAGGGAATTATCAGCAGGTGATCAGAGGAATGGAGAGAGAGAGGAGTAAGATCAAGGTATTTTTTTCCCTGGACCCCCACCTTGTAGGACAAGCTTCTGTGTCCCTTAGTCAAATGCTAAAGCTCCTTTCACATGGTCTCTCCACACAGACTTTTCTCTCCCTGTTCTAATAACCACATCGTCCTCTTGCTCAGTCAGTCCTATGCATGGTAATGGTTCCTCACGGATGCCACCTAGAGAACTCCACTAGGTCTTGTGGTTTCCCTACATTCTGAGCACTCTTCTGTAGATAGTTCCTTTATTAAAATCTCTTCAAAGTATCAACTTTGACCATGTCATCTGTTTCCTGCTGAGGCACTGAGCGGTACATCTCATTCTCTACTTCACCAAGGAAAAGGCAGCCATATGTCTTCATATCTCCAGCCATCATTCAGAGTACCCACACATACTCGAACACAGTTTGAGGCTTCAATTCTGTATTTCTGAGACGGCTAGGGGATGTGGAACAAGTCTGTGCCTCTTTTCCTCTTCAAAATAATGAGAATAATGATGCTTTCCCTATATATCTTGCCAGGAATTTTGTGATAACTAAATCATATAATGGATATGAAAATACTTAGCAAAGCTGAGTACTAGACATACAAGAAGTATTATTATCATTATTGTTACTACTATAGAGCTAAATGTCAACGCAAGTTTTGACTGTAGCCCAATGAAAGATGACTGAATTCTCTCTCTCTCTGAGTTTACATGCTACTATCTAAACACATGTATGTGTTTTGGTGACAATTGCAAGTACCTTTACATACTGGCCATATACTCTAATCAACCATCATTTTAATACAAATTATACTTGCTATTCATATCCTTTCCTATGTGGTGATTACATGGTAGAAAGAGCATTGGCTTTGGAGCCCACTGCATTTAGCTTCAAGCTTTGCTCCATCGCTTACTAGTTCTTGGATACCAAGGAAATCACTTAGCCTCTCTGAGCCTTGGTTTCTTGATTAAGAAAGTGATGAAAATTGCAAAGATTGAATACCTGCTCTGGTATCATTCCCTTTTCCTTAACTAGTAACAGGAGAAGATGTCCTGCGATGGTGCAGCACACACTTCCTGGACCTGGAACAAGAAGGCCATGGCTTAACTTCTGTATAAAAGGCAGAGGGATAGCATGCCAAAAGATGGACTCTGAGATGATTGTGGCAAAAGGACTGGGAAATGACAGCATGCTCAGGTCAGGGAGGGGACACTCTCTTTGATTGAAGCTTACTGGAAACCACACATTGTGGGTGGGACTAACTGGCCACAGAAATTCTTCCCAGAAGTAATCCATGTGATTTGAAGACATTTTACTGATGAGATTAAGATGCTAAAATGCCATCGTAAAGCAGCCAACCTAAAGTATAACTAATGTATAACCAGCTGTAAACTTGGAAACTAACATTTTATGTATGTTGATTGAAATAATAATACTAGGTGAGGGAAATAGCATTTTTCTAGAGTATCTACTTTGGGTGGGCCTGGCAACTTATACAGCATACATCATTTCATTGAGTCTTATTATTAACCTCATGCAATGGGTGTTAAAATCCTTATTTGACTTATGGGGAAATTGAAACTCCAATGGTGCACACAATATGTAAGTAGTTCTGGATCAACGTCTCCAACTCATAGGACTCTGATGTGAATAATATGTATAGTGGGTATGAATCTAAGGCCACAGATTTAGGTGCACAAGAATTATATCAGTTTTATTCTTACGTAACTCAGCTAAATTTACATCCTGAGCTACTATTCCATCAGGATGGCAAAAAGTTAATCTCTCCCAACTTGAATTCCTGCCTTCTGTCTTACATGGGGTTACATCTGAGTTCTGACTTTGTATGGTTTATATAAATTTATGTGATTATATGGTTTATTTGGTTCCAGAGCATTGGTGGTTAGCATAGGATTAAAGGAAATCTGGTCTTCTCTGAGGGGGCCAAAGGGAAATCTGTTACTCCTTCATTGGGCTATGCAGGCTGTCATGGCAATATCTTTTGTTCTCATCTGTTCAAATCTAGTTAGTCTCTCTCAAATATTTTTGTCCTTTGGGTGCATGAGAATATTCTGTTTCTGCCCCACCATGATAGCTTCAAAGTTAGACATTGAGAGTATCTCTGGACAGATCCAGAGATATTTCTTCTGTGGTATTATGCTATTTACCCAGGATTCTACTTAGTTGCAGGAGCACAGGTCTCTTCTGCTGTTGGATTCCGTAATTTCATCTGGGGTTTTGGCTCTGCCTCACTTTCCTGTGCTCAGTCTGAGAGCAAGGCAGTGTCATGTGCATCTGTGTGAAGTGAATCCACCAAACAGGCTTTGTGTGAGCAACAAGGCTGTTTATTTCACCTGGGCGCAGGCAGGCTGAGTCCGAAAAGAGAGTCAGCAAAGGATGGTGGGATTATCATTAGTTCTTATAGGTTTGGGATAGGCGTACAAAGTACATTCTCAAGGGCAGGGAGAATATTATGAAGTACCTTTTTAAGGGCAGGGGAGAATATTACAAAGTACCTTCTTAAGGGCAGGGGAGAATATATCCTATCAGTTAGGGTGTGGCAGGAACAAATCACAATGGTGGAATGTCATCAGTTAAGGCTATTTTCAATTTTGTGGATCTTCAGTTGCTTCAGGCCATCTGGATGTATATGCGTAGGTCACAGAGAATATGATGGCTTAGCTTGAGCTCAGAGGCCTGATAGTCCTGTCTTCTTATATTAATATGAAAAACAAAACAAAATAGTGGTGAAGTGTTGGGGCAGCGAAAATTTTGGGGGTGGTATGGAGAGATAATGGGCGATGTTTTTCAGGGCTGCTTTGAGTGGGATTAGGAGCAGCATGGGAACCTAGAGTGGGAGAGATTGAACTGAAGAAAGATTTTGGGGTAAGGGGTGATATTATGGGGTTGTTAGAAGGAGGATTTGTCATATAGAATGATTGGTGATGGCCTGGATGCGGTTTTGTATGAATTGAGAAACTAAACAGAAGACACAATGTCCAAGTAAAAGAAGGAGAAAAATAGGTATTAAGGGACTAAGAATTGGGAGGACCCAGGACATCCAATCAGAGAGTTTCCAAGGGGGTTCAGCATAATTATTTGCTTGGCTGGCAAGTTTTTGGGCTCTTTCAGTTTTTTTATGTTTTCATATACCAGGCCAGATTGACTTAGATAAAAACAACACTCTTCATTAAAAAATATACAGAGTCCTCTTTTTTTCAAGCAGTGAGTAAGTCAGGGCCTCGGCAATTTTGGAGGAAAGAGAAATGCAAAGCCAGCAATTGTTTGTTACAGAAGGATTAGAAACAGCTAGGAGAGAGTGAGTGACATTGATAGTGTGGTGAAGATAGCTGGGGAGAGGTAGAGGGTGGCATAAGAATGGGAACGAGAATAAGAGTGAGTATAAAAGTAAAAAAAAAGGACTTCATCAGGGTGAAAGTGTTGGAGTGTGCCCTGTCAGCAAACATCATCTATCCATTCCAAGAGGTAGTCAAGAGTGGTGGATTGGGGATGGATTTTCACGATGGAAAGGAAATGAGAGGTTTTAAGAGGCGGGCTAACGGCTTGTAACCTACATGGAAGAGGATATGAAATGATGACAGAATAGAATGGGCCTATGAGGCTGGAAGGATGGATATATATATATATATATATTTTGGTCGAAGAACCATCTGCCTTGAGTGGAGAGGGATTGATAGGTGGGAACTTCAGTGGGAGAGTAAATAGGAGTGACCAATGAGAAGGAGAAAAACTGGCCATGAGGGACAGAAGTTGGAATGCTAGCTGCTTCTTTAGCTACCTTATCAGCATAAGCATTGCCCTGAGCAATGGGATCTGATGCCTTTTGATGGCCCTTGCAGTGAATGACTCCAGCTTCCTTTGGAAGTAAAGCGGCTTTAAGAAGAGTTTTTATTAAGGAGGCATTAATGATGGAGGACTCCTGTGTAGTGAGGAAATTTCTTTCTGCCCATTTAACAGCATGGTGGTGCAGGATATGGAAGGCATATTTAGAGTCAGTATAAATATTGTCACGTAGTCTCTGCAAGAGTGAGGGCCCGAGTTAAGGCAATGTGAAGGGCAGCAATGAGGTATGGCTGTAGCCTAGGAATAGTCAGTGAAGCAGGTAATTTAGTTAAAATGCCTCGACCTAATAAGGGAGCTGGGCAGGTGGGGATAACTAAAAAGGAGTACATAAAACAATGTTGCCCAAGTTGGCACCAGAGTTGGGGAGTTTTAAGAGGTTTAGAAGCCTGGCCATTAATACCCACAACAGTTATGGAGGCAAGGGAAACAAGCCCTTGAAAAGAAGGTAATGTGGAGTGGGTAGCCTCCGTATTGATTAAGAAGGGGACAGACTTACCCTCCACTATGAGAATTACCCAAAACTCAGCATCTGTGATGGTCAGGGGGCCTCCGAGACAATCAGGCAGCATCAGTCTTCAGCTGCTAAGCCGAGGAGATCTGGGAAGCAGTCAGTCAGAGAGCCTTGGGCCAGAGCTCTAGGGGCTCTGGGAGTGGCTGCTGGGCAAGTTGGACAGTCCGATTTCCAGTGGGGTCCCACACAGATGGGACACGGCTTAGGAGGAATCATGGGCTGCAGGCATTCCTTGGCCCAGTGGCCAGATTTTTGGAACTTGAAGCAAGATCCTGGGGGAGGAGGTCCTGGAGGAATGCCTGGCCACTGTGGTTTAGGCATTTTGAAGTTCTTGTGTGCTGGAGATGTGGCTGGGATTTCTCTCACATTGGAGGCAAGTAATTGAAACTTTTTTCTATTATTGTACACCTTGAAGGTGAGGTTAATTAAGTCCTGTTGTGGGGTTTGAGGGCCGGAATCTAATTTTTGGAGCTTTTTCTAATGTCGGGAGTGGATTGGGTAATAAAATGCATACTGAGAATAAGATGGCCTTCTGGCCCCTCTGGGTCTAGGGCGGTAAAACGTCTAAGAGTTGTTGCCAAACGGGCCATGAACTGGGCTAGGTTTTTATATTTGATGAAAAAGAGCCTAAATGCTAACTGATTTGGGAAAGGTCTGATAGAGAAAAAGGAGCATTAACCATGACTATGCCTTTAACTCCATCCACCTCTTTAAGAGGAAATTGTTGGGCAGGTGAGGGAGGGCTAGTCTCTGAATGAAACTGTAAGCCAGACCAGGTGTGAGAAGGGGAGGTGATAGAAGGATTATAGAGTAGGAGAGCGGAGGCTGAGGAAGAATTTGGACCTGGCTCAGCCTGGCGAGGAGCAGCCTGGGGAGGAGGGGAGAGGTCAGATGTGTTCATAGAAAAGGAGGATTCAAACGACTCAGAGCTTGGGGTGGAGACAGAAGCAACAGAGAGGAGAGAAAGAAGAAAGATTTGGAACCAGTCACATTGGGAGCAAAGATTAGGAAGGGACCGATGTGTAAAAGAATGCCTAGATGTCAGGCACCTCCGACCATTTGCCCAGTTTACAACAAGAATTATCTAGATCTTGTAGGATGGAGAAATTGAAAGTGCCATTTTCTGGCTATTTGGAACCATGATCGAGTTTGTATTGGGATCAAGTGGTGTTGCAGAAGAAAATAAGCCATTTAGGTTTTAGGTCAGGTGTGAGCCAAAGAGGTTTTAAGTTCTTGAGAACACAGGTTAAGGGAGAAGGGGGAAAGGAGGGTGGAAGGTTGCCCATAGTGAAGGAGGTAAGTTTAATGAGAAAGGTAGAGACACAGAGAAGGTGGGTGAGCAGTCCTGGGCTGCAATGTGGGTGAGCAGCCAAAGCAGGCATCCCCGCAATTGACTTGCCACCAAGGGAATGTGGGTGAATGACCAAGGCAGGTGTCCCTGCAGTGATCAGACACCAATGGAGTGTGCGTGAATAATCAGGCAGGCATCCCCGCAGTGATTAAACACTAAGGGAAGACTGTCTTCCCGAGTCCATGACCAGCGCCGGAGTTTTGGGTCCACAGATAAAATGTGTCTCCTTTGTTTCTACTAGAGAGGAAAGAAGAACTGGAATTGGAAGGACAGGGAGATTCAAGGGTAGTTAGAGAGGCTGGAGAAGAGAGTGAAAAGACTGCTTACTGATTTGAAATTGGTGAGATGTTCCTTGGGCTCGTTGGTCTGAGGACCTGAGGTCATAGGTGGATCTCCTCAAGGAGTGAGGGTGAGGACATGGGACTGGTCTCTTGAAGGAGTCCTCCTGTCCCAGGTTTTGGCATCAAATGTCACATGTGTCCATGTGAACAGACCACCAAACAGACTTTGTGTGAGCAAAGGCTGTTTATTTCACCTGGGTACAGGCAGGCTGTGTCTGAAAAAGGAGTCAGCAAAGGGTGGTGGGATTATCATTAGTTCTTATAGGTTTGGGATAGGTGTACAAAGTACCTTCTTAAGGGCGGGGAGAATATTACAAAGTACCTTCTTAACGGCAGGGGAGAATATCATATCAGTTAGGGTGGGGCAGGAACAAATCACAATGGTGGAATATCATCAGTTAAGGTTATTTTCACTTCTTTTGTGGATCTTCAGTTGCTTCAGGCCATCTGGATGTATACGTGCAGGTCACAGGGAATGTGATGGCTTAGTTTGGGGTCAGAGGCCTGACAGGCAGACTCTCCCAGCCACACTGGTATCATACTGTTGTCACTTCCCCTTTAACTTTTCTTCCCTCCAGATATGGAGAATCTGTTTGTAGTTGGTAAGGGAGGCTGATAGGAAAGGTCTGCGCATACTGCTCAAGAATGTTGTCATGATCCTTTGTGTTACTCTAAGGACCTAAATTTCGAAAGACAAAGCTAAAAAGAGTTTCCATTTTTTTCCTCTCTTTTCTGCTATTACATATCTTTCCTAAGCCAATTAATACCTATTGGTGTCTTAGTAGAGTGAAGAAAATGCTGGGAAACAAAAAACTCCTCTTTCAGAAATATTGTCTTGTCTGCGTACAAATGACTTTATTATTTATTTATTTAAATACAGTAAGAAATTTGAATTCAAGGTGGACTGGAATCACCCCTCACCCTCCTTTGGCTGATTGGGAAGTATTTTTTTATTATTATTATACTTTAAGTTCTAGGGTACATGTGCACAACGTGCAGGTTTGTTACATATGTATACATGTGACATGTTGGTGTGCTCCATCCACTAACTCATCATTTACATTAGGTATTTCTCCTAATGCTATGCCTCTCCCATCCCCCCACCCCACGACAGACCCCAGTGTGTGATGTTCCCCGCCCTGTGTCCAAGTGTTCTCATTGTTCAATTCCCACCTATGAGTGAGAAGATGCCTTGTTTGGTTTTCTGTCCTTGTGATAGTTTGCTCAGAATGATGGTTTCCAGCTTCATCCATGTCCCTACAAAGGACAAGAACTCATCCTTTTTTATGGCTGTATAGTATTCCATGGTGTGTATGTGCCACATTTTCTTAATCCAGTCTATCACTGATGGACATTTGGGTTGGTTCCAAGTCTTTGCTATTGTGAACAGTGCCACAATAAACATACGTGTGCATGTGTCTTTATAGTAGCATGATTTATAATCCTTTGGGTGTATACCCAGTAATGGGATGGCTGGGTCAAATGGCATTTCTAATTCTAGATCCTTAAGGAATTGCCACACTGTCTTCCACAATGGTTGAACTAGTTTATGCTCTCACCAACAGTGTAAAAGCATTCCTGTTTCTCCACATCCTCTCCAGCATCTGTTGTTTCCTGACTTTTTAGTGATCGCCATTCTAACTGGCATGAGATGGTATCTCCTTGTGGTTTTGATTCGCATTTCTCTGGTGGCCCGTGATGATGAGCATTTTTTCATATGTCTGTTGGCTGCATAAATGTCTTCTTTTGAGAAGTGTCTGTTGATATCCTTTGCCCACTTTTTGATGGGGTTGTTTGATTTTTTTTCCTGTAAATTTGTTTAAGTTCTTTGTAGATTTTGGATATTAGCCCTTTGTCAGATGGGTAGATTGCAAAAATTTTCTCTATTGGGACATATTTTCTATGTGGATAATTCACATGGGAAGCCAAATAATAATTACAAACTTGCTATCAAACAAGTAGAGTCAAATGGATTATGTCAATCACTACCATGGTCTAAAATGCCTTCTTCTACTGCTCGAGAAAGACCTTACAGAGACCAAGAGTTATACTCACTTGGGTACCTAGCATCTGAATGGAGATACATTCTTGATGTCCATCTCTCACTTTCCTTGGCTCCATAGTGCTCATCTTTCAGTTGTCCCATCACTCTTTCCTTGGCTCTCAGATTGGCCATCAGGCTTTCTCCAGGCAGAGCACAATAAAGTTGGTTAACCATTAATTTAATTTAAGTTGTGTATCTATTCCAGGCCAGTTTCTGAGAGGCTGCACCCAATGTGGCTTGGCTAAACTTGAATGTGCCCCAGTCACCTGAGCCTAGCATTTCTGGGCAACTTCATGCATTCTTGTTTTGTTTTGAAATGAAAATACATGCCCAAAAAAAAAAAAAAAAAACCCACCAAAACCAAAAACAAAAAAATCCCAGCAAAAACACATGCACACACACACAAAAAGTACAGAACAAAAAAGTCCACTCATACTTTTTTTTTTAATAAAGGAAAGTTTAATTGGCTCATGGTTCTGCAGGCTGTACAGGAAGCATAGTCCTGGCATCTGCTTCTGGTGAGGGCCTCTGGAAGGCAAAGATGGAGCAGGCATGTCACATGGTGTGAATGAGAACAAGAGGTGGGGGTGGGTGCCTCTAAACAACCAGATCTCATGAGAACTCACTCACTATCATGAGGACAGCACCAAGACATGAGAGAGCTGCCTCCATGACCCAAATGTCTCTCACCTCCAACGTTGGGGTCACATTTCAACATGAGATTTGAATGAGGACCAAATATCCATAGTATATTATTCCACCCCTCATTTCCCCAAAATCTCATGCCCTTCTCATATTGCAGAATACAATCATGCCTTCCAAATAGTCCCCCAAAGTCTTAACCCATTTCAGCATTAACTGAAAAGTCCCAAGTCAGAGTCCAAAGTCTCATCTGAGACTCATCTGCTTCCACCTATAAGCCTGTAAAATCAAAACAAGTTATTTACTTCCAAGAGACAAGGGGGGTACAAGTATAGGGTGAACATTCTCATTACAAAAAGGAGAATTGGCCAAAAGAAAGGGGCTACAGGTCCCATGCAAGTCTGAAACCCAGGGGAGGGCAGTCATTAAATCTTAAAGCTCCAAAATTGTCTCCTTTGATTCTATATCCTGCAACCAGGGCACACTGGTACAAGGGTTGGGCTCCCAGGGTCTTGGGAAGCTCCACTCTGTGACTGTAGGATACAGCCCCTGCAGTTGCTGTCACAGGTTGGGGTTGAGTGCCTGTGGCTTTTCCAGGCTTAGGATGCAAGCTGCTGGTGGCTTTATCGTTCTAGGGGGTCTGGAGGATAGCAGCCCCTTTCCCACTGCTCCACTAGGCAGTGCTCCGGTAGGGACTCTGTGTGGGGCTTTCAACCCCATATTTCCCCTCTGCAATGCCCTAGTAGGGGTTCTCTATCAGGGCTCCACTCCTGCAGCAAGCTTCTGCCTGGGCACCCAGGGTTTCTCATACATCCTCTGAGATCTAGGTAAGGCTGCCAAGTCTCCTTCACTCTGTTCCTACAAGCTTAACACTACATGGAAGCCTCCAAGGCCTATGATTTGTGCCCTCCAGAGTGGAGGTCTGAGCAGTATCTGGGCCCCTGTGAGCTGCAGCTGGAGCTGGAGCAGCAGGGAGGCAGGTACGCAGGTACCAGTGTCCCCAGGCTGCTCAGAACAGTGGGGCCCTGGGCCTCATCCACTAAACAATTTTTTTCTCCTAGGCCTCTAGGCCTATGATGGGAGGGGCTGCTGCAGAGATCTCTGAGATGCCTTCAAGGTCTTTTTCCCATTGTCTTGGCTATCAGCACTTGCCTCCTTTTTAGTTATGCAAATCTCTCTAGCAAGTAGTTGCCCTGCAGCCTACTTGAATTCCTCTCCCGATAGTGCTTTTTCTTTCTCTGTCACATGGCCAGACTGAAAATTTTCTAGACTTTTATGTTCTGCTTCCCCTTTAAATATAACTTCCAACCTTAAGTTATTTATTTGCTCCTGCATCTGAATGTAGGTCATTAGAAACAGCCAGGCTAACTCTTGAACACTTTGATGGTTAGAAATTTTGGGCTGGGTGTGGTGGCTTATGCCTGTGATTCCAGCACTTTGAGAGGCCGAGGTGGGTGGATCATGAGGTCAGGAGTTCAAGACCAGCCTGGCCAACATGGTGAAACTCCATCTCTTCTAAAAATACAAAAATTAGCCGGGCGTGGGGTGCGTGTCTGTAATCCCAGCTACTCTGGAGGCTGAGGCAGGAGAATCACTTGAACTTGGGAGGCAGAGGTTGCAGTGAGCCGAGATTGTGCTATTGCATTCCAGCCTGGGTGACAGGGCGAGACTCTGTCTCAAAAACAAAACAAAACAAAACAAAACAAAAACAAAGAAATTTCATCCACCAGATACCCTAGGTTATCACTCTCAAGTTCAAACTTCCACAGTTCTCTAGGGCATGGACACAATACAGCCAAGCTTTTTGCTAAGGTACAACAAGGGTTTCCTTTATGCCAGCTTCCAGTAAGTTCCTCACTTTCATCTGAGACCTGGTCAGACTGGACTTCATTGTCCAAGTAACTTATCAGTATTTTGGTCACAATCATTTTACCAGTCTATAAGATGTTCCAAATGTTCCCTCATCTTCTTGTCTTCTTCTGAGCTCTCTGAACTCTTCAAACCTCTGCCTGTTACCCAGTTCCAAAGTCATTTCCACATTTTCAGGTATCTTTATAGCAATACCCCACTTCTCAGTACCAATTTTCTGTATTTGGCCGTTCTTGCATTGCTATGAAGAAATACCTGAGACTGGGTGATTTATAAAGAAAACAGGTTTATGGCTGGGCATGGTGGCTCACACCTGTAATCCCATCACTTTGGGAGGCCGAAGTGGGTAGATCACCTGAGGTCAGGAGTTCGAGACCAGCCTGGCCAACATGACGAAACCCCATCTCTACTAAAAATACAAAAATTATCTGGGCGTGGTGGCACGTGCCTGTAGTCCCAGCTACCCAGGAGGTTGAAGCAGGAGAATTGCTTGAACCCGGGAGGTGAAGGTTGCAGTGAGCCAAGATCACACCACAGCACTCCAGCCTGGGTGACAGAGCAAGACTCTGTCTCAAAAAAAAAAAAAAAAAAAAAAAAGAAAGAGGTTTAATTGGCTCATGGACAGGAAGCATAGTGCCAGTATCTGCTTCTGGTGAGGGTTTCAGGAAGCTTACATTCATGGTGGAAGGTGAAGGGGGAGCAGGTGTCTCACATAGTAGGAGCAGAAGCCTTTACTAACTCTTGACCTCTTCCCTCAACCCAGTATTTCTAATCCCATTTTTAAGAGGCAACTACTTTCCTGTCTTTCCAGAGACATTTCTCTCTGTCTCTCTCTTTCATACACACACACACACACACACACACACACGCACAGTAGTATATTCTGTCTATTGCTCTTTCTGCTTTTTTTACTTAACAATATATCTATCCATTATATTTTGAGGGCCTCACTTTCAGTTTTTATGTTCCCACCATATCCATCATTATTACACAGAGTTGTTGCTTCTAACCTTCTCTTTGGCCCTCTATTCATCATTACACTAATCTTCAGAGGAAGTTACCTTCTTCCTTATCTGAAGTCAGAATCGTTTGAGGAAAAGCCACTATAGAATTATTAGGTATAAATCATTATAGAATCATTATGTATATACCATTAACAGACCACTCAAAAAAGCTTCCAGCAAACTTTAACAATACCACAAGCATGTGATTATTTGTAAATCATTTTCTTATGATGAACAAAGAAAAAAGGAACTCAGATATTTTGAAAATAGAAAGATCCATATTTGTACCATATTTTTATTTCTGCGCCTATAATCTATGACCATGTATAGCACACTAAAATAGTGTATTTTAATTTGCTATCACTACAAATAAGACTGTCCTAAGCTCTAAAAATCGATGTTTAAGTAGCTTATCCTTTATATTTAAATTGTTTCTACTCCAATAGTATGATTTTTCTTGTAAACTTGTATATATCAGGATGGAAGGCCTTTTTAAAAAAGAGAGATATTTTTTAAGAAATGCACTACACTTCATAGTGTAGAAAGAAGGTGACGTGATCTGGCTGTGTCCCCACCCAAATCTCATCTTGGATTCCCATATGTTTTGGGAGAGACCTGGTGGGAGGAAATTGAACCATGGGGGCAAGTCGTTCCCATGCTGTTCTTGTGATAGTGAATAAGTCTCATGAGATCTGATGGTTTTAAAAAGAGGCATTCCCCTGCACAAGCTCTTATTTTTTGCCTGCTGCCATCCACTTAAGATGTGACTTTCTCCTCCTTGCTTTCAGTCATGATTGTGAGGCTTTCTTTTGTAAATTGCTCAGTCTTGGGTATGTCTTTATTAGCAGCATGAAAAAGGACTAACACAAAAGGAGATCTAATAGTCTGAAAATAACCCTCTAATTCCTAATTTTTTTTGTGTGTGTGACAGAGCAAGTCTCTGTCACCAGGCTGGAGTGCAGTGGTGCGATCTTGGCTCACTGCAACCTCTGCCTCCGGGGTTCAAGCAATTCTCCTGCCTCAGCCCCCTGACTGGCTGGGATTACAGGCATGTGCCACCATGCCTAGCTAATTTTTGTGTTTTTAGTAGGGACGGGGTTTCACCGTGTTAGCCAGGATGGTCTTGATCTCTTGACTTCGTGATCTGCCCTCCTCGGTCTCCCAAAGTGCTGGGATTACAGGTGTGAGCCACTGCACCCGGCCTAATTCCTAATTTCTTATGCATGGAGACGTCATGGGACAAAAGTGCTCCTCCAGGAGGGCTGTCTAGAATGGTCATGTTTGGGAAAAACTCAGGAAATATTTTCCCCTGTGATCTCATGCCACAACAATCATTAACACAGAAGACATATATGACCAAATATGTGTGTGTGGGTTTTTCCCACCACCAAGTATATAGTCACTTCTGCAGCAGACATCAGCTTAATGTTCTCTAATTTAATTACAACACTATCTACCTGAATCTAATGTCAGATCCCACAGGTTTGGCGCTCAGACCCCAAAACTGCCCTCACCTTCAGACACCAGTTCCAAGTCTGAGCCTCTAGAACTTCTGATCAACTGGCTTCAAGCTGGGGTTCCCACAATCCTCTGGATCTCAATAATTTGCTAGGGTGGCTCACGGAACTCAGGGAAACACTTATGTTTACCAGTTTATTACAAAGGATATTGCAAAGGAGGCAGATGAAGAAATGCATAGCGTGAAGTATTGGGGAAGGGGCATGGAGCTGCCATGCCTTTTCTTGGTGTACCACCCTCCATGAACCTACATGTGTTCAGCTCTCTGGAAGCTCTCTAACTCTGCCCTTTTGGGTTTTTATGGCAACTTCATTGTATAGGCATGATTGACAACCATGCAGAAATGTGATTGGACAAAAAGCGCATATGATTTAAACTCAGCAAGGCCTGTCTGTTCAGATTATTCTTGGCCTCTCTCTGTAGCATTCCTTCCTCCAGAGTATGGGGCAGGACTCTCTCTGAAGTGAGGATCTTTTAGCCCACAGTCAGATTACAGTCCTGCCATAGGCAAGTAAAAGGAGGACAGGAGAAGATGAGAGGGAGAAATTCTGTTTCCTGAGACCTGCTCCTGAGGCCTAAAGTGCCCCAACATTATAACAAAGGACTGTAACAAGGGCAATGGGAGTTATAAGCCAGGAACTGCGAATTAAAAAAAAAAAAAAAAAAAAAATATATATATATATATATATATATAAAAATCACAGGTTGCCACATCTCTTTGCTGGCCAAGAGAGCCCACTGCTGTGTGGGTCCTTGGCTTCTTTCTTCAGGACTTGGTGAAAAAGCTAGCCTTTAAAGATATTGTGCTGCTTCTGAAAACCTATTCACACTCTGCAGGAGAGGGCCTTATTCTTGAAAGCTTTCTGTTTAAGATTTGACTTTAGTATTACCTCATCTTTCATGTCCTGCTTTATCCTCTGTTTCATTCCAAACTTGGCCTTTAGAGTCAGAAAGACCTGGATTCAGATGCCAGTTCTGCCTCTTATAAATGTATCAACTTAGACATGTGACTCAACCTCTCAATGCCTTGCTTTCAACTCCCACGATGATGGGAATAATGATATCTACCTTATAGGAATTTCATGAGGATTAAATGATATACCATACGTAAAATGATTAACACAGAGTAGATGCTTCGTGTTTGTTAGTTATTCATTCAATAATAACTATGTGTCAGAAACATACTTCAGGAGAAGGCTAAACATTGATGTATTAAAAAGAGTTAGTCAATAAAGGTGGATGGAAGGACCGGGATTAGGGAGAAGATTATTATTCCAAACAGAGGGAACAGCATGTGCAAAATTATAGAGTAACAGTGAGCATGTTGTGTTCTAGAAATAGAAAGAGGATTAAGATGACTGGACCAAGAAATGCAAGATGGGGAGTGGCCAGGGATGAAGCTGGAGACCATGCAGGAATTTATAGGCCAAGCTAAGGTATTCTAATTTCATATTAAAAGCAATGGGGTCGGGCCGGGCGCGGTGGCTCATGCCTGTAATCCCAGCACTTTGGGAGGCCGAGGCGGGTGGATCACAAGGTCAGGAGATCGAGACCATCCTGGCTAACAGGTGAAACCCCGTCTCTACTAAAAATACAGAAAAATTAGCCGGGCGTAGTGGCGGGCGCCTGTAGTCCCAGCTACTTGGGAGGCTGAGGCAGGAGAATGGCGTGAACCCGGGAGGCGGAGCTTGCAGTGAGCCGAGATTGCGCCACTGCACTCCAGCCTGGGCGACAGAGCGAGACTCCGTCTCAAAAAAAAAAAAAAAAAAAAAAAAAAAAAGCAATGGGGTCACCATTATTATGCGTATTCTTCAAATGGAGAAATGGATTCAATGAAGGTAAATATTTTCCTAGTGCCAAACAACTTGTGAGTGACATAGCATTGAAGGGTTTTTAAATAAAAAGTGACATAATCCAATTTTGCTTTAGGAATATCATTAGGACAACAGAATGGAGTATATGTGAGGCTGGGAGGCAAGGAAGCTGCTGAAGCAACGTACAAGAAAGAAAATGAGATTGAGAGCCTTAGGAATTAGCATGGCAGGACTTGGTGAATATGGGGAATGGTGGGAGTCACGAAAATCAAAAGTGCTCTTTCTTCCCTATGGAGTTTGGCAGTCCTGGTGCGTTCATTGGTGACATGACCATCAATGTCCCAGGTTTCAGGGACATGGCATGTGGACTGATAGATTCAAAGCAAAAGCAGGGGGTGAGAAAGACAAGGTGAGGAGAGGGAAAGATGAAGCCATAGCCATGCTATGCTGAGTCAAGCAAGTGGTGGAAGAGAAGAGAGCAATAAAGTGAAATCTCAACATGTGCAACAATCTTCCCTTGCTGATTGGGGATAAGCTATTTACAAGGTGTCTGTGTACCTTTTTCTTTTTTTTTTTTTTTAAACTATAAAGTAGTGGTAAAGGCCTATCCAGGCCATAAAAGAGGCTAAAGAGAAGTCATTTAGTCTTGTTGTTCTGAATCTATGACTTGGGAGGTTATATTTTTGTTTGTATCTGATCTTGGCCAGGTCCCTTTCTTTCACTGTTCTCACTTTTCTTATCCCTGTAATAAGGCTACATCATCTAAGTCTGTTTTGAGTGCCTATTGTATATCATACATTTTATGTGCATTGTCTCATTCATTCCACAACAACCTTGCAAGGAAGTTATCTCAATTTTACAAATTAGGAAACTGAAATTTAGAAAGTTTAGATGGTTTTAATATTTATAATTTTTTTTTTTGAGATGGAGTCTCACTCTGTCTCCCAGACTAGAGTGCAGTGGCACAGTCTTGAGTCTTGGCTTACTGCAACCTCTGCCTCATGGTTTCAAGCAATTCTCTTGCCTCAGCCTCCTGAGTGGCTGAGATTACAGGCGTGTGCCACCACGCCCAGCTAATTTCTGTATTTTTAGTAGAGACGGGGTTTCACCATGTTGGCAAGGCTAGTCTCGAACTCCTGACCTCAGGTGATCTCCCTGCCTCAGCCTCCGAAAGTGCTGGATTACAGGTGTGAGCCACCGTGCCCAGCAAATATTTATAATTATATCAAAAGAAGATTTGTTATTGTATTGGGGCTGGAGAAAACATTTCTATGCAAAATTAGAGCTTGTGAGTTTTTAGGAAAATAATTACTCTCTATAAAAAATTTAAATTCTTGTAGGTTGAAAGACACTTAAAGACACTTAAAAGGCAGGTGGCAGGCTGAAAGAAACTATCTGCCTGGTGTATAACAATATGCAGAATATATAAAGAGAACTCATAAATCAATAAGAAAAATTGCAATGACCTAAGAGGAAAAAGTGAGCAAAAACTATAAACAGATATTTCATAGAAATGGAAGTCTACATGATTAAAAAAACATAAAAAGATGTTCAACATCTCTAGTAGTCAGGAGAAATTTTTATCTTTAATATTTTTCCAAAATATCGAAACATTTAAATTTAGTTAATCAAATGTTTTGTTTCCGAGAACTGTAATTGATTCTTTCTCACAGCAACCTCTTCTGTTTTAATGAGTGTGATATTCTCTTGGGATAATAAATTATATACTTTAAAAATTATCTTTCATTTCCTGTATTAATCCTATTTTCTCAGAGGTTACTTCAGTGAAATAAAATGATACCACACAATGAAATAATTTGGTTTTATTTCAATGTTTGGTAGTTCTATTGTTTGTTACTACTTGTAAAAGAGGCCTAGATTGACTGATGTGTCTCTGAAGACACTTGATCTCCCGGCAGTGAATATGACTTCCCGTCACAGGACCCAGCAATGGTGATTGAAGGAAGGGGAGGGCCAGGAGTACTGAGTGTGGCCAAATGAGCTCTGTTCTTCAGGACATCTGGAACCTAGGTTTCTGCATGTGGGAGCTCCCTGTCCCTCAAGCTAGTTGTCAGTTATAGGGGTTATTGCCTAAACTCTGTAGTCCCAGAGCTCACACTGGGAGTCTTACTCAACAGAATATTAATTTTATTTGGCTATTTGAAAGTGGATTCATGGCTTTACCCCAGGGCTGAGGCCAAGTCAGCAGTTCTGAGAGTTGCAAGCTGATGCAGTTATTCCCCAGACCCTTCATTACATGTTGGCTGCCTCTTAGACTCAGTTTCCTGCTAGCCCCAGCTACTTTGAATCAGAGTTTAATCCTATTCTTCAGTAGGAAAGTTTATAGGGTTTCTTCTAGCTGGATTAAATCTTCTAGAAATTCCATACTCTTCTAGTCTATTGGTACCTTTCATGTTACAGATTTATTTGTATTGCCATATTTCTTTCACCATGTCATTATGATTTTGGGAGGGAAGAGAGGTGAGTGAGGAGTTTAGTTAGCCATCTTAAACAAATCCAAATAATTATTTGAGTTCATTGGTGGTAAGTGCTTTGAAGGATAAATACAATATAGTGTGAAAGGGTATACTGGAGGTACCTATCCTAATCTGGAGGAGTTTAGGGAAAAGCCTTCCCTAGAGATATATTTTAAAAGTTAGACTTTTACTCAGAAGCAGGAAAATAGGCTAGATGCCCTTTAGAGATTTCATTCACATTTATGATTCATTGGTTTCCCAAGTTTGTGTTCAATTTTTAAAAGAATTTTTTTAAAGTGAAGTAGAAATAGAGGAAAGGAATACATTTCCTCTCAAAACAGGGATACTTAAAAACCTGAAATTGCGATGGCCTGAGCTCAGCATTTCAGCTAGCTCCTCTGTCATCACCTCATTGGACTTGCTGTACCCAACCTAAATGAGCTCCTCAAAGGGTTAGAGCTTTTACTGGAGACTGGAAGACTTTTCTTTTCTTTTTTTGAGATGTCTCATTTTGCCACCCCGGCTAGAGTACAGTGGTGCAATTATGAATCATTGCTCATTGTAGCCTCGACCTCCTGGGCCCAAGTGATCTTCCTACCTTAGCCTCCCGTGTAGCTGGGACTACAGGCATGTGCCACCATGCTTGCCTAATTTTTAAATTATTTTTTGTAGAGACAAGGTCTCTCTATGTTGCCCAGGCTGGTCTTGAACTCCTGGGCTCAAGCCATCCTCCCACCTCCGCCTCCCCAAATGCTACGATTATGGGCATGAGCTGCTGTGCCAGGCCCTGGAAGACTTTTCAAGGGATTATCTTTCCTTGGAGAAGAAAAGCTAATTTCTTGACTTGGCAATACTTATCTCTTTTCTTTAACTCTAATTTCGTGGAGGAAAAAAAGCTGCTATGGAAATTAATAGAATACAAAAAGCTAAATTGATCTTTCCTATAGAATTTAGAGTAATTTGAATTTATATTACTTTTTTGGTTATAATTAGTAATTATTTTATTATCGTGATTATACCTTGACCATCAGCATTAGGATTAGAACTATTATTACTCGTATAATCTTGTTAATAGGATAAACTAATGGCTCAATATAATGGGATTAAAGAAGACATTCTTCTTGTCATACCTAAGTGTGAGTTTTAGGAACTTGTATTAAGAAGAGGTTCTCTAGAATACAAAAACTTGAATGAATGTTCTGATAGTTTCCAAGCTAAGATCACCATAACAGTCATTTAATGTATACCTCCCTTACCTATTGAAGAATCCCCAAGTGTGAACATAAAATTTCATAAAATCTACTTAAAATGCATTGGAAGCATAGATTTGGTTATTCTATGGATCAAATTCTACCTCCTGTGTACATAGCAATGTTTACCACAGTATTAAAATTATAGTGAGTTTGTGTCCGCAATTGGTGGGTTCTTGGTCTCACTGACTTTAAGAATGAAGCTGCAGACCCTCGTGCTGTGTTACAGTTCTTAAAGATGGTGTGTCCGGAGTTTCTTCCTTCTGGTAGGTTCGTGGTCTCGCTGGCTTCAGGAGTGAAGCTGCAGACCTTTGCAGTGAGTGTTACACCTCTTAAGGCGGCGCGTCTGGAATTGTTCGTTCCTCCCGTCCAGAGGTGTTCATTCCTCCCAGAGGATTTGTGGTCTTGCTGGTCTTAGAAGTGAAGCTGCAGACCTTCGAGGTGAGTGTTACAGCTCATAAAGGCAGTGTGGACCCAAATAGTGAGCAGCACCAAGATTTATTGCAAAGAGCGAAAGAACAAAGCTTCCACAGTCTGCAAGGGGACCCAAACGGGTTGCTGCTGCTGGCTCAGGCAGCCTGCTTTTATTCCCTTATCTGACTCCACCCACATCCTGCTGATTGGCCCATTTTACAGAGAGCTGATTGGTCCATTTTACAGAGAGCTGTTTGGCCCACTTTGACAGGGTGCTGATTGGTGCTTTTACAATCCCTGGGCTAGACACAGAGTGCTGATTGGTGTATTTACAATCCTCTAGCTAGACGTTCTCCAAGTCCTCACTAGATTAGCTAGACACAGAGCACTGATTGGTGCATTTACAAACCTTCAGCTAGACACAGGGTGCTGATTGGTGCATTTACAAACCTTTAGCTAGACACAGAGTGCTGATTGGTGCATTTACAATCCTCTAGCTAGACATAAAAGTTCTCCAAGTCCCCACCAGATTAGCTAGATACAGAGTGCTGATTGGTGTATCCACAAACCCTGAGCTAGACACAGAGTGCTGATTGGCGCATATACAATCCTCCAGCTAGACATAAAAGTTCTCCAAGTCCCCACCCGACTCAGGAGCCCAGCTGGCTTCTCCTAGTGGATCCCACGCCAGGGATGCAGGCAGAGCTGCCCGCCAGTCCTGCGCCATGTGCCTGCACTCCTCAGCCCTTGGGTGATTGATGGAAACGGGCACCATGGAGCAGGGGGCGGCACCCGTCCAGGAGGCTCGGGCTACACGGGCGAGGCTCGGGCATGGCGGGCTGCAGGTCCCAAGCCCTGCCCAAGGGGAGGCAGCTGAGGCCTGGCGAGAATTCGAGCATGGCACCGACAGGCCGGCACTGCTGGGGGACCCAGCGCACCCTCCGCAGCTGCTGGCCTGGTGCTAAGCCTCTCACTGCTAGGGGCCAGTGGTGCTGGCTGGCCGCTCCGAGTGCGGGACCTGCCAAGCTCGTGCCCACCCAGAACTCGCACTGGCCTTTGAGCACCGTGCACAGCCCCGGTTCCCACCCACACCTCTCCCTCCATACCTCCCTGCAAGCAGAGGGAGCTGGCTCCGGCCTTGGCCAGCTCAGAGAGGGGCTCCCACAGTGCAGCAGTGTCCTGAAGGGCTCCTCAAGCATGGCCAGAATGGACACTGAGCCCTGAGGAGGCGCTGAGAGCAAGCTGCTAGCACGTTGTCACCTCTCAATTTGTCATATGATTAGCCATAAATTAACTGGTATTACCAATACTTTAGTTGAAAAGTGTATTATTTTAGTCTGGGTGCGGTGACTCATGCTTGTAATCCCAGCACTTTGGGAAGCTGAGGCAGGATTGCTTGAGCCCAGGAATTCAAGACCAGCCTGGGCAACATAGTGAGACCCCCATCTCTACAAATAATAATTAAAAAATTAGCCAGGCATGCTGGCTCACACCTGTAGTGCTAAGCTACTCAGGAGGCTGAGGTAGAAGGATTGCTTAAGCCCAGGAGGTTGAAGCTGCAGTGAGCTGTGACTATGCCACTGCACTCTAGCCTGGGCAACAGAGTGAGACCCTGTCTCAAAAAAAAAAAAAAAAAGTGATCCCAGACTTGTCTCTGAAAGAACAATTGGGAAGCAAATTTTGTTTTAAGAGTTTGTTATTTTAGAGTAACAATAGAAGGAATGTATTAGCTACTTGCTATTTCTCTTACTATGTCTGAGAAAAATTACATTCCCAAGAAGCAATATGTAATCTCAACTCCCCCACAGAAATTGCTTCTTAGAGATATGACTTAATAAGTTGCCCTCTCAATCTTTATGGAAGTTCACTCTTTGAAGGTCTTTTTACCCAAGACAAAGGTAAAATCCTGTTTGTATCCTAACATCTCTTAGGGAAAGATTTCTTTTGGTATTTAGTTAAAGAAATTTCCCTCTCTAATATACTTTCTTTTTAGCATATGAAAATGTATTGCTACCATTTTTGCATCATCAAACCTTATGATTTTGGCCTTTCATTCTTGTTTTTGCATCAGGCCAAGAGAGACATCGGCTATTTTGACAGCCTTAAAGCAAAATCCAGGAATGTCAACAATAGCATGACTTTTGCAACCAAATCTAGCAACCAGAACTTTATCATTTTCCTCAGTAAAGTTTAAGCAACTGTCATTGCATATGAGGGCTGTGATTTTATTACATTTCTTGGTTAGCTGGACCCTGATACACTTCTTGCTGGCAGCATTTGGCTATTTGGGTTCAACCTCTACTTTTTCTAGCACAATTCCCTTTGCATGTGAAGTGCCTTCAAAGGGGTTTGCCTTGGGCCGGGTGTGATGGCTCACACCTGTGATTACAGCACTTTGGGAGGCCAAGGTGGGAGGATAACTTGAGCCCAGGAGTTTGAGACCAGCCTGGCCAACACAGTGAGGTCCTATCTGTTAAAAAAAAATTTTTTTTTAATTAGCTGGATGTGGTGGCATGCACCTGTGGTTCCAGCTACTCAGGAGGCTGAGGTGGGAGGATTGCTTGAGTCTGGGAGGTTGAGGTTGCAGTGAGCTGTGATTGTGCCACTGCATTCCATCGTGGGTGACAGAGCAAGACCATTTTCCCCTCAAAAAAACTTGGTGGCAGATTGCCTTCAAAAATATACCCAAATGGGTCTTAAACTGTTTATTATGCCTCTTCTGGTCGCGGTGGCTACAGAACTTCCTGGCAGTGTAAAGACTGCAACATAGGCCGGGTGTGGTGGCTCATACCTGTAATCCCAGCACTTTGGGAGGCCGAGGCAGGTGGATCATGAGGTCAGTAGTTCGAGACCAGCCTGGCCAATATGGTGAAACCGTCTCTACTAAAAAAATACAAAACTTAGCCAGGCGTGGTGGCACACGCCTGTAGTCCCAGCTACTTGGGAAGTGAGGCAGAAGAATCACTTGAATCTGGGAGGTGGAGGTTGCAGTGAGCTGAGATCATGCCACTGCACTCCAGCCTGGATAAAAGAGTGAGACTCTGTCTCAAAAAAAAAAAAAGACTGCAACACTTGCCCATCTTGCTGGTGCCACAGGCCCTAGTGAAAGAGCTAATATACTTTTATTAAAAATTGTGGTAAAATACACATAACATAAAATGTATCATTTTAACCATTTTTACGTGTATAGTTCAGTAATGTTAAGTATAGTCACATTGTTGTACAGAACTTTTCATCGTACAAAGCAGAAATTCTATTACGTATTGTGATGCTTAATTTTATATGTTAACTTGGCTGGGCCGCAGTCCCTAGATATTTGGTCAAACATTATTCTAAATGTTTTTGTGAGGGTGTTTTTGGATGAGATTTACATTTATAAATACACTGCCATGGGATTTTTAAATTTAAAAAAAGATATACATATTTAAATTAATGGACTTTGAGTAGAGCAGACTGCCCTCCATAATGTGAGTGGGCCTCATCCAATCAGCTGAAGGTCTGAAAAGAACAAAAGACTGCCTCCCTCAAACAACAGGGGATTCTGCCAGCAGACAGCCTTGTACTGCAACATGGGCTCTTCTCTGGGTCTCCAGCCTGGTAGCCTTTGAACTTGAATTGCAACATTGGCCCTTGCCTGAGTTTCTAACCTGCCAACCTACCCTGCACATTTTGGACTTGCCACTCTTCATAATCACCTGAGCCAGTTCCTTAAAATAAACTTGCTTTGTGTGTGTGTGTGTGTGTGTGCACGTGCGTGCATGTGTGTGTGTGCATGTGTGTGTGTGCGTGTGTGTGTGCACACATATATTCACATCCTATTGGTTCTGTTTCCCTGGAGAACCCTGATTTATACAACCATTAAACAACAACTCTCCCATTTCCCTGTTTGCCCCTCCAACTCCCCAGGCCCTTGCAGCCATCATTCTACTTTGTTATTTATTTATTTATTTATTTATTTATTTATTTATTTATTTATTTATTTTGAGACAGAGTCTGGAGTGTAGGCTGGAGTACAGTGACGCAATCTCCCCTCACTGTAACCTCCGCCTCCTGGGTTCAAGCAATTCCCCTGCCTCGGCCTCTGGAATGACTGGGACTACAGGCGTGCGCCACCACAACTAGCTCTTTTTTGTGTATTTTTAGTAGAGACGAGGTTTCACCACGTTGACCAGGCTTGTCTCGAACTCCTGACCTCAAGTGATCCACTTGCCTCGGCCTCCCAAAGTGCTGAGATTACATGTGTGAGCCACTGCACCCAGCTTTTTTGATTTTAGAAATGGAGTTCTGCTCTGTTGCCTAGGTTGGAGTACAGTGGCACAATCATAACTCACTGTAACCTCAAACACCTGGGCCTGAGCAATCCTCCTGCCTCAGCCTCCTGAGTAGCTGGAACTACAAGTGTGAGTCACCATGCCCTGCTAATTTTTAAATTTTTCTGTAGAGACATGGTCTTACTATGTTGCCCAGGCTGGTCTCAAACTCCTGGCTTCAAGTGATGCTCCTGTTTTAGCCTTCCAGATTGCTGGGATTACAGGTCTGAGCCACTATTCCTGGCCTCTACATTCTGTTTCTATGAGTTTTACTACTTTAGATACTTCCTATAAGTGAAATCATATTGTACTTGTCTTTTTGTTACTGGCTCATTTCACTTAAGGTAATGTTCTCAAGGTTTTTCCACGTCGTAGCATGTGTCAGAATTTGCTTTCTTTGTAAGGCTGAATAATATTCCATTGTATGTATATACCACTTTGTATTTATCCATCCACTCATTAAAGGACACAAATTGCTTCCACTTTTTGGCTGTTGTGAACAATGCTGCTATAAATATGCATGTACAAGTATCTCTTCAAGAGCTTGTTTTCCATTTTTTAAATCTACACCCAGAAGTGGAATTGCTGGATCATACACTAATCCCATTTTTAATTTTTTAAAAAGCTGCCATACTGTTTTCCATACGGCTGCACCATTTTCCATTTCTACCAAGTGTACATGGGTTTCAGTTTCTTCACATTGTCGCCAACACTTGTTATTTTCTGTTTTTTTTTTTTTAATTTTACAGTTGCCATCCTAATGGGTGTGAAGTGATATCTCTTTGTGCTTTTGATTTACAGTTTTGTAATGATTACTTATATTGCGCATTTTTTCATATACTTGTTGTCCATTTGTATATCATCTTTGGAGAAATGTCTATTCAAGTTATTTGCCCATTTTTACTTCAGGTTGTTTCAGTTTTTTTGTTGTTGAGTTGTATTTCATTACATATTCTGGATATTAACTTCTTCTCAGATATATGAGTTGATATATCTTCTCTAATTTTGTAGGTTGCCTTTTCACTCTGTTAATTGTGTCATTTGATGTGTAGAAAGTTTTAATTTCGATGTAGTCCAGTTTATCTATTTTTCCTTTTGTTGCCTATGTTTTGGTGTCATATCCAAGAAATCATTGCCAAATCCAATGCCATGAAGGTTTCTCCCTACTAAGAGTTGTATAGTTTTAGGTTTTATGTTTATGTCTTTGACCAATTTTGAGTTAATTTTTTATATGGCATAAATTAAGTGTTATAGACTAAATTGTGCACCCTCTTCAGTTCATATGTTGAAGCCCTAACCTACAATGTGACTACATTTGGAGATAAAGCCCTTAAGGGGACAATTAAGGTTAAATGAGGTCTTAAGAGTGAAGCCCTAATCTAATAGGACTGGTGTCCTTATAAGAAGAGGAGGAGATACCAGAGATCTTGCTCCCTCTCCATGTGCATGCAGAGGAAAGCCCATGTAAGGACTCAGTGAAAAGGTGGTCATATACACAAGCCAGAAAGAGAGGCCTTCCCAGAAACTAATTCTGCTGCCACCTTGATCTTGGACCTACAACATCTAGAACTATGAGAAAATAAATCTCTATTGTTTAAGACACTCAGTCTGTGGTATTTTGTTATGGCAGCCCAAGTAGCCTAATACAATAAGTGTCCACCTTCATTATTTTGCATGTGTATATCTGGTTTCCTCAACATCATTTTTTGAGAAAAGACTGTCCTCTTGCCATTGAATAGTGTTGGCACCCTTGTTGAAAATCATTTGACCATATGTGTGAAGGTTTATTTCTGAACTGTATTCTATTTCATTGGTCTGTATACCTATCTTTATGCCAGTCCTACACTGTTTTGAGTACTGTAATTTTATAACATGTTTTGAAATCAGGAAGTATGAGCCCTCCAACTATGCTCTTATTCAAAATTGTTTCATCTATTTAGGGTCTTTGGGAGTCTATATGAATTTCAGAATGAATTTTTCTATTTCTGCAAAAAAAGGTGTTAGGATTTTGATAGGAATTGCATTAACTCTGTAGATTGCTTTGGGTAGTATGGACATCTTTACAATATTAAGTCTTCTAATTCATGAACATGGAATGTCTTTTAATTTATTTATGTTTTCTTTCAGAAACATTCTGTACTTTTCAGTGTATAAGTCTTTTGCCTCCTTGGTTAAGACTATTGTAAATGGCATTATTTTCTTAATTTCCTTGTGGATTTTTCATTGTTAAGTGTATAGAAACACAACTGATATTTGTATGTTGATTTAGTATCCGTCAACTTTGCTGAATTCATTTATTAGTTCTAACGGTGTTGGGGTGTGTGTGTGTGTGTGTGTGTGTGTGTGTAATCTTTAGGGTTTTTGTTTGTTTATTTGTTTTTTGAGATGGAATCTTGTTCTGTTGCCCAGGCTGGAGTGCAGTGGCACCATCTTGGCTCACCACAAACTCTGCCTGCCAGGTTCAAGTGATTCTCCTGCCTCAGCCTCTCGAGTGGCTGAGACTACAGGCCTGTGCCACCACACCTGGCTAATTTTTGTATTTTTAGTAGAAACGGGGTATTGCCATATTGGCCAGCTGGTCTCAAACTCCTGATCTCAAGGTATCCACCCGCCTTAGCCTCCCAAAGTGCTGGGATTACAGGCAGGAGCCACCGTGCCTGGCCTTCTTTAGGGCTTTCTATATATGAGATCATGCCATCTGTGAACACAGATAATTTTTACTTCTTTTCCAATTTGGATACCTTTTCTTTCCTTTTCTTGCCTGATTGCTTCAGCTGGGACTTCCAGGATTATGTTGAATAGAAGTGGCAAAAGTGGGCATCCTTGTCTTGTTCCTGACCTTAGAGGAAAAGCTTTTGGTCTTTCATCATTGATCATGATTTAGCTGTGTGCTTTTCATATATGATTTTTTAGAGATTCCTCAGAAAGTTATCTTTCTTTAAAAAATGATCAGCTTAATAAAGTTGGAAAATTAAATAAAGTAATAAAATATGTTTTAACTTAATCATTCCACAGAGTGGTTCCTGCTTCTTAGAAAGTTAAGGTAGGCTATAAGGAGTCTCATTTCCAGATATTTTAAGATTAAGAGTAATAATACCCCAAATGTGCTGGTTTATTATTTTCTGGTAATGTTCTTTTTCTTCAGTTGAGTGTTGATTATTTGGATGTGCTTGCTTTGTGAAACTCATCTAAGCTGTACCTTTATGATTCATACACCTTCTAATATTTATGTTACACTTCAAAAATATGCTAACAAACTTATTTTGATACAAGGACAAAAGATTTATGCATTTTATTAATGATTATTGTCAAAACTGAAAATGATATTTCCAACAATAATAATCCTGCAGGAACCCAAAATAATCTTCCACAGGGGTCATTGTGTTTGTGTGTGCGTGTGTGTGTGTGTGTGTGTGTGTGTGTGTGTGTGTGTGTTGGGGGCAATAATGGTGGTAGAGTCCATCCTCGAAAATATGTTGTTAAGACTTGATAGATACATAATTTAGCCTGAATCTACATGATATCAAACAATTATTTAGAAGTAAAAATTTGGCATGGCCAAATTATAGGCATGGCCGGGAGCAGTGGCTCATGCCTATAATCCCAGGACCTGGGGAGGCTGAGGCAGGAAGATTGCTTGAGCCCAGGAGTTCAAGACCAGACAGGGCCAAAAGTGAGACTTTGTCTTTACAATATATAAACAATGTTAAAAATAAGCCAAGTGTGATGGCATATGCTATTCATGGGGCTAAGGTGGGAGCCCAGGAGTTGGAGGCAGCAATGAGTTATGATCGTACTACTGCACTCCAGCCTGGGCAACAAAGCAAGACTCCATCTCTTAAAAAGAAAAACAAAAGTGAAAAATTCTGTCAAGAAGTTACTTTGCCCTGAAGTGCTAAATGACTAGAGTTGCCAGTTCTGTAGTTTATAATTTGTACACAAGCAATCTTATTCAAGTTTTTTCTCATAAAATGTGTATAGATCATTGTAGATGTCACCAAATCATTTTGAGTGGTAAGCATTTTTAAATTCTAAGGGAATTCATAATATAAAGCAGCCGGTACAAACTGGCAGGCCAAATCAGGCCTGCAGACATATTGAATTTGGCCTATACATTTGTTGGCCCACACAGTGTTTTTTGTTTCTGTTTTTTTGTTTTTTAATTCTCATTGTCAACTTATTAAATAGAGAGGTTTCATGCAAAAATCATGATTCCTAACTTTTTTGGAAAAATTTGCTGATCTGGCAAGACTGAGCCTCCATTCCCACATGGCAACAGTTGGCTGGAGCTGGGGAGCAGCTGCTGGTGCTATCCAGTTCTCCTCAGTCCCCACCCCATTCTGAGACTGGAGTGCTTGTGAACACTAAGGCAGTGGACCTCCCGGTCTCTCCAGGAACCTCTTCTAACTTCCCACAGTGGCTAGCAGAAGGCAGGGCTCAGGGTGGGCTCTTCGTAGGTGCTTGATTGTTCCCTGATTCTGATTCTTCAGACTTCTTTGCTTTCTTCCTTGGTTGAAATGGAGATGGTAAGACTATGGCCTTCAATAAATGAAATGCCACAAAAGGAAAATGATTTCGACAATTCAGAGAGAAGGGAATGCCTTAAAAGAAAATGTTAACACAAATACAATTTTTTACTATGTAATTTAGCTTTGAATTCTTTCTCTTATGTGAGGAAAACTGAAGAAAACAGCACCCAAGAAATAAGCCCTCTTTTTAATACAAGAAGGAAGCAGGGAGCAAAAGGTTAGTCAGCTGTATTACAGTGGTTGAATTCTTGAGTTAGCATAAATAGAAATAGATACAGAAAATGAGGACCATATGGTGGGCTAGGTCACAGCCACCGTGTGTGTGCGTATGTGTGTGTGTGTGTACGTGCATGCACCCGGCAACCCACTGAGAAAACTATTCAACTTAAAGTATCCCAAGATATTAACTCCCCCCTTTTAATTACTGAGGCAAAGTATAATAGTCAATCTTATTAAAATTGGATTTCAATATTTCTACCATTTCTACTAAAAATAATGCTCATTTTAAAAGTGTAAGAAATACAGAAATTACTAAGAAGAAAGGGAAAATACACCCAAGGCCCACTACCTAATACAAACTATTCTTAAAATTTGTTGCATACCATTCCAGAAACCTCTGCATATAAACCTCTCTACTTAGAGGTGTTTCTGATCAGCTTAGAAGGGTCTCCAGGGATGGTGGAGGATAGCAGCCTGAACTGAACTGGAATCAGTTCTCCACTCTCCTAGAACAGTTTTTGATCCCTTTTATTCTTTGAACTATGTGTCTGTTTGTAAGTGAGCTTTGACTCACCAGAGTTGGAGAACCCAAGGGACGTTGGAGAGAGGTGGAAGAGATAATGTATACTCATTGAAAAAATCAGCAAGAAATGAGGAGAAGAGAAGGAAAGGAACAGCATCCACAAAAGCCATCCAAGAGGGAGAAAAAAGAGCAAACTATGATCCACTGCTGAGGATTCTATGATGCAGACAGGCCTGACTTACTATCGGGCACAGTGTTGAGGAGCTAGAAAAGTGTTTTAATTTCTTTAACATCAGAAGAAAAATAAATGAGTCTTCAGGTTAAGAAAAAAGGTTGTTTTTTGTTTGTTTGTTTTTGAGACAGAGTCTCGCTCTGTCGCCCAGGCTGGAGTGCAGTGGCGCAATCTCGGCTCACCACAACCTCTGTCTCCCAGGTTCAAGCGATTCTCCTGCCTCAGCCTCCCGAGTAGCTGAGACTACAGGCATGCACCACCATGCCCGGCTAACTTTTGTATTTTTAGTAGAGACGGGCTTTCACTATGTTGGCCAGGCTGGTCTCAAACTCCAGACCTCGTGATCCACCCGCCTTGGCCTCCCAAAGCACTGGAATTACAGGTGTGAGCCACCACGCCCAGCCAAGAAAAAAGTTTCGATATATGATATTAGTGTGTTTATCATTATACCAACACAGTCATAAGATAATTTTTAATATGTTTTTATGAGGAACGGGTCCATGAAGGCAAAAGTGTCTAGGGCCCATAGAAGTCACAAAATGCGTCCCTGGGTACACTCTCATGTCCCAAACGGTTTAAATTTATTAAACATATACGTGCTATGCAGTTTTTTGCTGCTTGTGATATTCTTATTCTAATTTTACAAATGAAGACTGTGATGCGTGGAAGGCAGTGAAGAGAAAGAAAGTGATGGAGTTGGGGGCTGCTCTCAGGTGTCCTGATCTTCATTTCAGTGCTGTTTGCGCAAAGGGTGCCACAGGAGGTGGCAGATATGGGGCAGAGACCAATACGGAAAGAACAGAATCAAAATTTAAAATATGGAAGGATTTATAACTGGCCAAGTGTTTCCCCAGCCACCACATTTTCTTCCTGAGGTGACACTTAGTTGTCAAAATGTATACTTTTAGGTAGCTCAAGAAGGTATAAGGGAAAGTGAGGGGATGATGCTGCTGCCCAAGACAGGCTCATCACGGTGGTTATTATTAGTGCTTCACTTTCCTTTGTGATCACGTTCTATAAACATGAATAAGACATGACAGAAACAAAGCTTAAGCCCTTGGCATAAAGTTAAAGCCTTTTAAAGATATTTAGTAAGATTGCCAGTTGCTGAGTTGTTACTGTGTTTAGAGGAAGGCTGCATTAAAATTCAGTGGTGAGTTAAGGTTCTTAACTGATACATATGTGCTTCCTAAAAAAACCCAGTTTCTCGCAGAAAGATTGTTTTTGTCTTTCTTAAAATATATATATACACACACACCCGTATATATATGTGTGTGTTATATACATATATGTGTGTGTATATGTTTTGCTCCCTTTTGCTATATTATCTGTAAATTAATTTTATTCTGAACTCGAACTTGTGGTTTGATAGGTAGCCCAAATGAGTCATTCAAACAAAAAAAGACATGCTCTCATGAGCATTATTTTAAACATTTACTCTATTATTCAGAAGTCTTCATGTTTCTAGAAACAGCCATCTCTGCCTCCCAGATGCAGCTGTGGACAATGAGATAACCCCTGCAAAGGAGTGAGGAGAGGATAGTGCCTCTAGGAGTAAACTACTGATAATCACACCTCAAAAAGCCATGCTGCTCTGGTCTGAGACAGAGACCATCCCAAAGTCTAACTCTCCTAATAAACTATCAGATACTACATTAAAAATTAATTTGGACTAGAGTTACCCTGTGATTCACTTTATGTAGATCTAAGAAAGCAAGAACATGAGTTAGCTTACAGCTAACCCGGCAGCACGTTTTCCTTCTTAGCTGCAGGGGAGAATAATGTACAGGAAAAGGTGATGTAATGATTGTCTCACGTTCATTATTCTCTCCCAAATGAATAACCTTCCACACCAAGGATGAGCTCACTCACTATTAGTGGAATAACATCTGGTGAGCATGGGCCCCCAGCTGAACATGCTATTGGTTTGGGGTTATATTTAACCAGTAGAGACTCAACTATTGTTACATGTATCACATGTGCAGCCCAGTTATATGGCAAATATCTTTTTAAGGGGTAAGGAAATACTCCTTAAAGTATTTTAACATGCAAGACCTTTCCTTATGAAACAAGGCACCAACCTATTCCAAAAGAGATCTTAGGCTATTATTAGAGTGGAATATCTGAGACATGTGACAGATGCCTTGGTCCACTTTGGCTGAGGCTCAGATGCTTGCCATAGCTATCTAAGTTTAAATTTCAAATCACGGATAGGAATCTCTCTCCTTCAATTTCCCTTCCCATTCTTAATTTCCAGGCAGGCCTGCCACATGGACAATGGTGGATTTTGCAGTGTAATCTTTCTAATAGATTTACTGTAAATGATGAATCATCCTAGTACTTAACTCTAATGAGTAATGCTGTAAGTCAATTTGGTTTTAAAAAAATGCAGCCTAGCTAAGGTCATCAGTTAAATGTGCTAATACAGAGTAATGTAGATGTTCAGACACAAGCACCATCGGTCCTAATGGTCAGGAAGCCCAAACGCTCTGGAATCTGCTGTGTGTCAAAACCTGTAGGAGAACTGTTCCCTGAAAATCATGACATTTAGAAAAGAAGATAAGAATTTCATTCCATCAGCATGAGGAACACTCCCTCAAGTTTAGGCTCCTCTGATTGTTCTCTTCATAAAATGTATTAACACTGTAACACTTTATTGTGAAGACACTAGCAAGCTATTATAATTTTTATTTAAAAGACCAGTTATGAAAATAATGCATATTTATTGAAAAAGACACAAGAAATTCAGAGAAGCACAAAGAAAATACAATGCACCCTGATTCTAACCACGCAGACCTCTTGGCATGCGTTAGTCTTCTTTATTTGAGTCTATGTAAGCATCTTCTCATGTTATTAACTATTCTTCTATATTTTATTCTGAGTGGTCATATAATGGGCTATCATGTGACTGTACCATAATTTATCAAATCTGCTCCATCTTGGACTCTAATTTCTTGCTATTATAACCAAAGCTGTGATAAAAGTCTGTGTAGCTAAATCTTTGCATACATAGGTGATTATTTGCTTAGTATAAATTTGCAGAAATAAAATTGTTGGGTCAAAGTGAATGTGCATTTTTAAGGGTTTCAATAACTGTTAAGGATACCATCATAAGAGAATGGGAGATTTGCTTCCTTTCCTGCAAATGGTGTCCTCAATATTAGAGATGCTGCCCAAGTCCCTCTGCCTCAGTCAACCTCTGGTTCTTTATCTATAAAATAAGAGGGCTGGAACAATGAGAAAACAATGATGTTAATCCTGCCAAATAACTCTCATATATTACCTAATTTACTCGCTGTACGGTAATCCCCTGAGACAGGTTAAATGCCTTGGTGAAGTTCGATAGCTTGCAGAGAGAAGATCGGAGCTTGAACCTGGGTCTGCCCTCTCCAAAGCCCATGCTCTAACCTACCTACCTATACAGTTGCTTCCAGGACTATCACTGTTACTCACTGATCCTATACACTATGTGAGAGCCACTATTCCAGGTGCGGGGAATTCAGTGGTGAACTAAACAAAGTCCTTGACCTCGGGACTTCTAGTAGGGAGACAGATAGTAAGTTTATAATATAGTATCAGGCAGCAGTAAGTTCTATGGGAAAGACGAAGCAGGGAAGAAGATAAAGGATGGCTAGGATCCTGTTTTAGATAGAATGGGGGGAGAAAGCCGCTGTGTCTGAGTGGATGAAGTGAGTGATGCTGCCATGGAGATTTGTGGAGAGTAAACTCTCCAGCAGCAGTACAAAGGCCCTAACACTGGGACATGCCTCATGAGTTTGGGGAACTGCACAGCCATCATTAGGGCTGACACGCAGTGAAACTCACACTGAGTCTATGAATTGGCCCAAGCATATTCTGGGGCAGGGGTAGTTAGAGATTAGACACAGGTGAGCACTGAGCAGCCACTGGCAAGCAACACTGGTGGAGGTGACATCACCTCCATGCTTCTGAGGAGGAAAGATGGCTAAACTCCCATCACCTGATGCTCCTGTAGCTGGAGCTTAGGCCATAGCATTAAAACTCTATGCCCTGGGAAAACTCATGCAAATGCATTTCTGGATTCTAAGGGAAGAATTTTGATCCATGGATCATTCGGCCATATAATTACTCACCTTCTTCCAAGGAGAAGCAATGTTTGCTCCATATATCATTGGGAAATAAAATAGCAAGATAAAACATAAAGAATTTATTTGACTAGAATTATCATGCAGAATTGGAAAAATATTCCATTTCAAAGTCCAAAATGGTGAAGTTATTCATCACTTTAGAGAACAAACACATCTATCCAGAGACCAGCTGTTTCCTGGTGTCATTTAAATTTGAAAACCCCAGGTGTTCTGCTAGAGGAAGGAATCTAGCTTCCTTTCTGTTCTTGCAAACTTTAAAAATTTAATTTGGGATTCAATTAATTTATTACACATTATTAAGAGCCTAAATGTTCTCACAGACCAATTTTCAAGAGTATAGTAACACTGTATAGTATATCATTGCTTGGTTGGAGTTACCTGAAGCAAATGAACTGAGTAATACAGTATACATTAGATAGAAGACATGTGAAGTACATAGATAACTTTTATTGTTCCAATGTAATAACCCATGCAACTTATGCAAGAAAAAGCTGGTGTGCTTTGGAATATTCCAGCTTCAGGATTAAATTCATTCCATATACTCTGGCAGGGAGGAGGGAGATTCTTAACAGCTGGGACCAGAAGCTGTGCTAGTGGAATACTCCATAAACTATGAGCCATGGAAGATGCCTCCTGAGGACATGGGATAGCTGGGGACAAAGAACAGTCACAGCTAATTGTCTCTACAATAAATATCTGGAGATGGGAAAAACTGAGAGGAGGGAGAGTGAGTGGTGAAGAAATATGATGATATACCTTAAAATCTTTTCAGATATAGATTATGCAATGTTCAGTTTTAGGATCTTTTCATTTCTGTGATGTAAACCCACCTTCACCATCCCAAATCTTTAGTGGATTCTGCTGTTTACACAAATGCCTTGTGTGGATGCTGTGCATGTGTGAGCTTGTGTCCTGTGGGAATTGAGAGACTGAGTTCCATGTCTGGGTTAATGTGGTACAGAATAGGGACGGCACATGCCACATGGCAAGATAATCTATCAATTAAACTCATCAGTGGAAGCAGCACTCGGAGACAGAAATAACAATGAGAGTGAAAGTACCCTGGGAATTCCCAGATATTCTGGGGACGGGCATTGGATTTTCACTGAAGGAAATATGAAATGGGAGTTTGAACCACGTTAAGAGGCAAGGATACTCTTCTGACATCTGGGTTATCTGTTAGTGAATATTTGGAATTGAATGAGTTCTCTTGTATTTATCAGGTTGCTTTCGAAGCATATGATTGTAGTTAAGATATAAAACATAGACACCAAGATTTCTTACTTCTTGGCTGGGTGTGGTGGCTCACACCTGTAATCCCAGCACTTTGGGAGGCTGAGGCGGCAGATCACGAGGTCAGGAGTTCCAGACTAGACTGAGCAACATGGTGAAACCCTGTTTCTACTAAAAAATACAAAAATTTGCCAGGCATGGTGGTGCATGCCTGTAGTCCCAGCTACTCAGGAGGCTGAGGCAGGAGAATCACTTGAACCCAGGAGGCAGAGGTTGCGGTGAGCTGAGATTGTGCCACTGCACTCAAGCTGGGCAGCAGTGCAAGACTCCGTATCAAAAAAAAAAAAAAAAAAGAGGTTCTGAATCAATACACAAGTGTTATAGAAGTTACTGTGTATTGTTACTATAGAAACCAAAAGAAAATACTTGCAGGAAAACATCAGGAAATATTAGGCTAGAGGGTTTGTTGAATGTAGTTTCTTGAGTCTCCCTGGTTTTTCATGGGAGACAGACTTGGGTTGGTGGCAATGGCAATCTGTGTGGCCACGCTGAGTTCTCTCAGATCAACAGAAGCCCCAATTAGAGGCTTATAAAATGTCTCATCAACCTCACTACCCTAAAGCTCTATCATAATTTTTATAAAGTTGGAAGAAAAAAAAGGCTTTACTAAGTTTTATCACTTGGATAAAGATCATATTCCAAGTACAATTCTTGGTATGTCATATCACCATTTTGCTTCATTGATCACAGGTTACGTAATGATTATTAGACATCACATGCATAGATGCACAGCAATTGTTTCTGGAGGCAAGCCTGTGACATATGCAATTGGTTCAATACTTAGGAGTGGCAGGGCCCAGCAGGACCAGCCAGGGCCCCCCACAGAGCCGTATTTAACAATTGGTTGACTAGGATATAAAGGATCTGTGATATCATGCTAGCATGTTAGAAGTTGTTTTCCTAAGGGTCACAGTTGGCTATATATAGAATAATGCCATCAGCCAGAAAGGACTTCCTGATTGCATATATAGGATTTGCTTATGTTTACAGGAGGAGTAACTTCCTATTTTCATTTCCATTCTCAGGGAACGTGATTTGATCTAGATAGAGTATAATCCCAGGACTACTTTGTTTGCAAGAAGGGAAACTTAACTTAATCCAGTTTCAGTAAAATTTGAGCTTAATTGAAAGAATACTGGAATAGCTCAGAGAATTGAAGGATGGTTCTCAGGAACTACAGGAATGCTGAAGACCTTCATGAGTGGAACCAGGCACTCAAACTCTAAACAGCACACTCTTCTGAATCTTGTTTCTGTTTTCCTATGCTTGTTGGTTGTATTCTATTTTACTACGAGGAGCTTCTTTTTTTTTTTTTTTTTTTTTGAGATTGGGTTTTGTTATGTTGCCCAGGCTGGAGTGCGGTGGCACAATTATGGCTCAGTGCAGCCTTGATCTCCTGCGCTCAAGCAATCCTCCCACTTCAGCCTCCTGAGTAGCTGGGACTACAGGTGTACACCACCAAGCCTGGCTAATTTTTAAAAAATTGTTAGTAGAGATGAGGTTCTGCTGTGTTGCCCAGGCTGGTCTCAAACTCCAGAAGCTTTTTCTTTATGCTAGAAAACAAGATTTTCCCAGTCCTGGGCTTTCTTCATCCCTAGAGGAAAACAAGCTTCCTTTATCCAATGTTTAGGTTAAAAAAAAATCTTGGAGCAGGTTTCTGATTGGCCAGATTTAAATCATGTTTCCAACCCTTGGATGAATTGCTATGGATAAGAATATGAAGTACCATGATTGGCTAGTCATGTGTCCATTTCTAAGAGTAAAGGCGGTGGGGGAGATTCTATTACCATAAGAAGAGTATAAGATCACCGTGCGCCAGGGAGCCATACAAGTTGGTATGGTACATCTATTGGCATTTTCCCACTGTATCCCTTACCCTTATGGAGATCACTGAGAAGTGGAAGACTACCCATGAATTCAACCTGGCCCAAAGAAGAAAGCTTCTTCTTCATCTCTATGTGACTAACATTGGTCCTTGGGGCAGATGGTTCCTTTGGCAAGGTACTATGGTGGGCTTTATTTCTGAAGCACAGGTAGGCCTCTTGAAATTGTTTTGTTTGCAAGTAGGAAAAAGAGACCAAAACTTCTTGGCATTATCTTGTAAAGTGCTAGTTCCATTGTAGGCAGGGGAATTTAGGCAGATAACCTCACATTTAAAAACAGTTTATCTTCTCTCATATAGATCAGAGTATACTATGTTTGGAAAGTATTGTTTCTACTGGAAAAGGTATATGGGATGTAATTAGTCTAACAGTTACAGTGAAAACTGCAAGAATAATGAGGATGCATAGGTTTAAGTTGGACTGTCACGGAGATTTCAAAAGAGAGATTGGACTTGTGGTGCAAAGCCCACTGTGGCTGTCCTGTGAGTCTCCTCATTAAAAGCAAAACAAAACTAAAGAAGGGAACCTCCTACTGTGGGTGGGATATATACAGTAGGAATAAGGATTTACATTTGGAGAACTGAAGAACTAAGCATTTTTAAAAGGAGCAAGAGAAGGCTGGGCTTTTAAGCAAGGGAGCAAGGTTCAGAACTGGAATATTTCCACAGGAAGGCACCGGTAAAGGACTTCCAGTTTTTTCCCCACTTGGGCTGTGAGATTTGTCATCTTTGTCATGCAATTTTAAATTTTTTCTCCTTATCTTATAAATCCCTCTAATTTTCACCAACCTTTTAATTAAGTCTATTAGACATGCACAAGTTCTATGTTGGTGGTATTGTGGGGAATTAAAGAGAAGAACAACAAAAAGAAGCATGATCATGTATCCTTCCATGGAGATCATCATCACAGCACGAGAAAAGCAATCCCAGATCATCCAGGTGGCACCAGGACAGAGGATCAGGGCAGAGCTGAAGGCAATGGAGAGGAACAAGTGATTCATAGAAACAGCTGCAAAGAGGGTGATTCAGGAACAAACTGAGGGACAAACATCCTCTTTCTCAAATATTCTAGAGGAAGGTGACTTTCAGAGGTTGAGAAATGGGAATGGTTGGGGGGGAAGATAAACATTGATTTTATTCTCTGCAATTAGACCCTTTCATTCCTCCTGTTTCCGTCTCTCTTCCTCAAAATTTATTACATTAATTTCTCCCTCCAAGATGGATCAAATATGCTTTGCTTATACAAGTATTCAGAGTTCATTTTATTCAATCATGAATTTTTATTCATTTTATATCTGTCATCCCCATTAGACTGAAAAGACAATGGCTATGACCCGCATACAGGGAAGATAGTGCTTTGCATACTGTTGTTGCTTAATAAATGGTTTTAAATTGATTTGAAAATGGTTTACTTAGTTGACTTCCTTCTTTGCAAGAGCCAACTAAGTTCCATTGGCACTTCATTTTCTCCTTTAAATTGCCATATTATCTAGAATATTTTAATAACTTTCACCATTTTGAAATGATACTAAATTGAACTAATTTTTCACTAAGCTTCTCAAGGAAGCAAAATCACAAATACTTCAGGAGTCATAAAATCAAAAGCACACATTGTCTTCCCAAAGGGAAGAACCACAATGAGGTATTTGCTCTTAAGAAAAGTTCTTGATACTTTTAGGATGATCTCAACTTCCACTTAGGAAGTTGGACTGTTTTAGGAAGAGAGTAATTATTGACTGAGAGGGAGTCAGATTTTCTAGTGATCCAACTGAAAAAGCCAGCTATTGACAAATTGATACTTTAAAATTTTTCTGCTTGACAAACAATCCCTAACTCCAACCTTCTTTAATCACTACATATGCCTGTGGATGTAACAGGCATTACATAAAGGGAGAATCTGAAAAACAAACCTTAGCTTTTTTTCATTGTACCAGTCTTCTCTGAGCAATTCAATTTTTTTTTGTTTTAAAATGAATAATTGAAGAAAACTTTGAATCCTGGAACATGGCTGTGATATGGAAAATGAAAATAACAGAGTACAAAATAACATGCATACTGTGATTGCAGCTATTTAAAATATTTATGCCTATGAAAGATAATACTGCAAAAATAGCATAATTGTGTTGGAGAAGAGCAGAAAGAAGAAAGAAGCTGTATTATTTTGGTCAAACATGATCCTTCTGTAAAAGGACACCTGAAAATACAGTGGCTTAAAGGGCAAAAGTGTTTGCTTTCCTCTGTATCAGTCCAGGGCAGGGAGGAAGGCAACTGTGCTCCATGTGGCCACCCAGGGACCCAGGCTCCTTCTGTCTTATTCCCATGTCATTCCCTAGGGCATTGTCCTCATCTGCTGGGTTGCAGTCATGCCTGTGTTCAGCTCAAAGAAAGTGGACACAGTGTGGGGGATTTGTGCAATATCCTAGGGTCCATACTGAGAAGCAACACTCCTATTTCTGCACCTGTTCCTTTGATGAATATTGTCTCGTGGCTACACCTAGTTAACTGCAAAGAAGGCTGGGAAATGCAGTTTAGTTGGGCTCTCTTGTTTCCAGAGCAAAGTAGAAAATAGATTTTGGCTGATAGTCTCTGTTATAGTTATCAATCATTGAGAACTATGCTTAGTTATTTACAAATACTTTAATCCACACAACTGCATGTCCAAGATCTCCTTGCTTATAATAGTTACCAAATAAAACATTCTTGCATTACACCTATGTCTTTCAGCATAATGGCATTCTGAGTATTTATTATCTTAAAATATTTTAATGTTGTTATATAGTAGTTCCAAGTTACAGAATTCATATTTCATTATCTCTAAAGCTCCTTTCGGCTCTAAAGTATTGCTTATTTATTTCCTACAAAAAAGAAAACAGGGTTCTATGGACCATTGACTGGAATTGAGGTGGTGGGAGGAGGTGGGACTCTCTAGGAAAATGTGAAATGAAAAGAATGGAGAACTATTGATTCATGTATTATGACTTTTATATCCCACATATTTTTGTTTCATTATTCATCTCTATCAATGTATAGTTTTTAAAATACATTTGCTTTTCATATTTTAAAAAATTCAGTACATTATTATATCAGAAAAATGTTTAGGATCAGAATTCTGTGACTTTATTAAACATATGAATGTGGGCTTTTAATATTGATACTAGAAAACAAACCATTTTTATCATATTCCCTAATTTCTGACCTATAAGACCCTCCCCCAATAACACACATATACCTGTTAACTAAATCATACATTTTAGTGTCATCCTCGGGTGCCAGCTATTCCAACATATGCCCCAAATCTGATAACTCATCAAGTACTATCAATTTTACTCCTTAAATGTGTCTGTTTTCTCCCTTCTCCCCAGTCCCCCTCTCTTAGAGTAACACAGCTGACTGCTATTGTTTTCTGCATGTTCTAATCCAATCCATTCTGTATACTGCTGCCAGATAGATCTTTTCTAAAGCACAAACCTGATCATGGAACTGTTTGATTCACAACCCTTCTGTGACTTTCCAACACTTTCAAACTATGGGCCACCTTTCATTTGGTTTCACTGATATTCCCTACCTCCTAGACCACCATATCAAACTCCATGCAGCTCTCCACATATGCCATACACTCTCTTACTCCTGGGCCTTTGCATGTGCTGTGGCCTCTCACTTGGCTATCTCCTAGCATACCCCCATATTCTTTCTACATGACTGCCCCAAAAAGAGTTAAATGCCCTGTTTATGTGCTTCCCTAATACTCTGTTCTTAAACCTACCTATTAAACACTTATTAGACACTCATTAAAGTATCTTAGGATTTTCTGTTGATTTGTCTACCTCTGTATCTTTTTTTTTCTGAGACAGAGTCTTGGTGTGTCACCCAGGCTGGAGTGCAGCAGTGCAATTTCAGCTCACTGCAATCTCCACCTCCTGGGTTCAAGCAATTCTCCTTCCTCAGCCTCCCAAGTAGCTGGGATTACAGGTGTGCTCCACCATGCCTGGCTAATTTGTTGTATTTTTAGTAGAGACAGGGCTTCACCATGTTGACCAGGTTGGTCTCCAACTCCTGACCTCAAGCGATCTGCCCGCCTCGGCCTCCTGAAGTGCTGGAATTACAGGCGTGAGCCACCATGCTCTCTCTGTATCTTAACTGTAGGCCACTAGAAGGTAAGAATCGTCTTTTACTTGTTTGGTCTTTGGTGCTTGCCATTAGTCTGGCATTAGATAGGCACTCAATAAATGTTTTCTGAAGAAAGGAAGAATGGAAAGTCCTCACTTATTATTTAACCTTCATCTTTCTTAAGAAGAAGTGATGGAAATATCTATTGACTCTGATGTTACTCTGATGTCAGCCCTTCTTGAGCCTGCCAGAAGTAAAGTGAACAATTCAGGGCTCTCTGACTAACAGAGATGATGGAAGCAATTGCTTGTCCTCACTACTGGAGCCCAAAAATAAGTTGAATGAATCATGCTTATGTTCCTGGTATGCATGCCATGAAAATGGTCTAAGAACTCCTAGCAACTCTCTCAAAATGAAGACAAATTTCAGTGTTGGCTGCCTAACGTGTTTTCTGTCACATATATTTCCAGGGTCCACACCTGGCAGAAAGACGGTATCATAAAATTGAACATGATTGTGTTGGACAAGTAAACTGTGCTTCTGGTAACATAAGCACAAAAGCTACATTTATATTCTCATTCACTGAGGTATGTAGGGGTGACTAACAAAGATATATCTGAGATGGGTGTGGGTCCAGGGCAGGATTAGGGCCTAAATTTGGCTGCTGAATGCATGTCCACTGACCTTTTCAGTATCTGGCAAACTTTACTTTAAAAACAAGGTTGATCTTTAAATTATTAGTAGAAAAATCTTAGCTAAGCAGCGGTCCCTGCCCAACCTCCTCCCAATCCCAAATAAGAGAATAATGGTGTCTGTCTTTAAAAAGTTACAAACTATCCTCTAAATAGGTAGGATCCACATGGAAGATCATTTTTAAATTTCCAGAGCCCTCACTTAGAAGTTTCATATCAGTAAGGAATTAAGTTCTGTTATGAATACAGAAAACCCTGAATATATAGAGGCTTAAACAAATTGGGAGCTTTGTGTTTCTCTTGTCATAAGTTCAAAGGTAGAAAATCCAGCTGGTAAAGCAACTTCAGAATGCCATTAGGGACTGTTTTGTGTTGAATTGTGCCATCTTAAAAGATAAGTTGAAGTCCTAAGCCCTGATACCTGTGAATTTGACCTTTTTGAAAATAGGGTCTTTGCAGATGTAACCAAATTAAGATGAGGTTATTAGTATGGGCTCTAATCCAACATGATTAGTGTCCTTATAAGAATCAAAATTTAGATAGAGTCACTCAGGAAGATGGCTATCTGAAGATGGAAGAAGAGATTTAAGTTACAGTCTAGCAAACCCGGGAATACCTGGGGTTCCCTTCTAAGGGGCAAAGAAAGATCCTCGCCTAGAGACTTCAGAGGATGCGTGATCCTACTAACATCTTGATTTCAGACTTCTGGCCTCCAGAACTGTGAGAGAACAGATCTCTGTTGTTTTAAGCCACCCAATTTTTTGGATCTTTGTTCTGGAAGCCCTGGAAAATAAATACAGGGATGCAGGATCCTTCCATTTTTCAACTCGGCTGAGCTCTCTTTGCCTCATACTCACATGGTGGCTGGTCCACCTTCAGCATCACGTTTAAGTCCCATGTAGGAAGAAAAGAAAGGAAAATAAACAAAAGGCATCCACCAGTGAGATCTACCTTCTTTATTTTCCTGAAAATTGGCATTTTATTTGAAGAGAGAATAAAAATTATTTACATTAATATATCTATGTGTCTTTTTAAATTTTTAAAATAAACTTTATGTTACAGCAATCTTAGTTTCACCATGAAACTGAGCAGAAAGTACGGAGTTACCATATACTCCCTGCCCCCACATGCATAACCTCTCCTGATGTCAACATCCCACACAAGAGTGGTACATTTGTTACAACAGATGAACCTGCATTGACACATCATTATCAACCAAAGTCCATAGTTTATCCTAGGGTTCACTCTTGGTGTTGTACATTCTGTGGGTTTTGACAAATGTATAAAAACATGCATATACCATTATAGTATCTTACAGAGTAGTTTCACTGCCCTAAAAGTCCTCTGTACTCTGCCTATTTATCTCTTCTACCTCCAGCCACATCCCTGGAAACCACTAATCTTTTTACTGTTTCTATGGCTTTGCCTCTTCTAGAATGTCCTATAGTTGGAATTATACAGTGTGTATCCCTTTGATACTGTTTGGCTTTGTGTCCCCACCCAAATTTCATCTCAAATTGTAATCCCCAGGTGTTGAGGGAGGGACCTGGTGGGAGGTGATTAGATCATGGGGGCACTTTCCTCCATTACTGTCCTCATGATAGTGAATGAGTTCTCACAATATCTGATGGTTTTATAAGGCAGTTTTCCCTGCTCTCTCTTGCACTTGCTCTCTTGCCTGCCGCCATGTAAGACATGCCTGCTTCCCCTTCCAATATGATTGTAAGTTTCCTAAGGCCTTCCTAGCCATGCAGAACTGTGAGTCAATTAAACCTCTTTCCTTTATAAATTATCTAGTCTCAGATAGTATCTTTATAGCATTGTGAAAACGGATGAACACACCATTTCAGATTAGCATCTTTTACTTAATAACATGCATTTAAGTTTCCTCCATGTCTTCATAGCGTGATCGTTCATTTCTTTTTAGTGCTGAATAATATTCCATTCTATCAATGCACCACAGCTGGTTTATCTATTTCACCCACTGAAGGAAATCTTGGTTGCTTCTGAGTTTTGACAATTATGAATTAAGCTTCTGTAAACACCTGTGTGCAAGTGTTTGTGTGGACATAAGTTTTCAGATCATATGGGTAAATAGTAAGGAGTGTGATTGCGAGATCGTATGGTAAAAGTATGTTTAGTTTTGTAAGAAATGGCCAAACCATCTTTCAAAATGACTGTACCAATTCGCATTCCCAGCAGCAATGAAAGAGTAACTGTTGTTCCAGATCCTCCCCAGCATTTGGGGTTTTAGTGCTTTGGATTTTGGCCATTTCAATAGACATACAGTAGTATTTCATTATTTTAGTTTGCAGTTCTTTAATGACATGCTACGTGAAGCATCATTTCATATGCCTATTTGCCACATCTTCTTTGGCAAGGTGTCTGTTCAGTCTTTTGCCCATTTTTACATCAAATTGTTAATTTTCTTATTGTTGAGCTTCAAGAGTTCTTAGTATATTTTGGATAACAGTGTTTTATCAGATATGTCTTTTGCAAGTATTCTCTCCCTATCTGTAACTTATCTTCCCATTATCTTGGGAGTCTACTTTCTTTTCTATTTTATTTTATTTTATTTTATTTTATTTTATTTATTTAGAGATGGAGTCTCACTCTTTCATGCAGACTGGGGTGCAGTGGCGCTATCTCGGCTCACTGCAAGCTCTACCTCCCAGGTTCATGCCATTCTCCTGCCTCAGCCTCCCGAGTAGCTGAGACTACAGGTGCCTGCCACCATACCTGGCTAACTTTTTGTATTTTTACTAGAGACAGGGTTTCACCGTATTAGACAGGATGGTCTCAATCTCCTGACCTCATGATCCATATGCCTCAGTCTCCCAAAGTGCTGGGATTATAGGCATGATACTTTCTTTTAAAAAGGTTTACTAGAAGCCTCAACCAGTAACTGCTACTTCCATCTCATGATCACCTCATGAGCAAGGGTGTCTGAAAATGCATTATTTTGGCTACACACACTGGAGGCACACATTAAATCGGGGTTCTCTTAGTAACGAAGAAGGAGAGAATAGCTATTGAATGGAGTATTATTTCCATTTGGGCTGGCATAACAAAATACAAGAGGATGGGTAGTTTATAAACAATAGAAATTTATATCTTACAAAATGATTTCTTTAGAAGGTAATATCCTAATAATTTCTTTACCAAGATACAGAAAGCAAGCTAAGAGTCTACTAGACACAAAAAAACCTCATCCAAATAGCTAAGTGTAGCATCCATTCACTTTGCTTCTTATATCTTATTTCTAAGCTTGAGGCAGAAATGAAAGGTTTGTGCTCATAAGGCATAGGAGCTACAACCTAGATGACCTATATTTGGGTAAAAAAAAATAATAATAAACTCTCTGTCTACTCAACTTTGTTGATTCCATGACTAGATTCCTAGACCAAGAAACATAAAAAGTAAAAATTTAGCTGATTTTAGACCTCCAAAAAGAGTAAGGAAAATAATTTAGTCATATCTTTCCAAAAAACTATTTGTTAAAATCTTGAAGGTTGAAAAGCATTATGGAAGACATCTTGAATCAATGTATGTTCTTGAAATTGGTCCCTGAGTGTTAGAGGTTCAGATGATTTTATGATTTACATATAAAAAGTGTACTGCAAAGTTAATGGAGCAAGGCTGGATGGCATGAAGTTTTATATAAAACAAAATACATTTAGCATTCAGGTAAGAGATAATGTATCTATTTCATTAATCAAAGTTACTCCCACAGTATATACAGCAGCACATAATGAGATCTAATCCACTCACCAAGAATACCAAGATATAAATCTATCAGTTAGATTAGGAGAATGGGCCTCTGTTATAAATCAGATGTTAATAGTAGTTTATTGTTTCTTAAAATGCAGGCACTGTTTTTGAACTGATCTAAAGAAACTTGCATGGAAAAATTTGCTTCATAATGATATAAACTGTAATGCTTAGGGGTCCTGTTCTCTGAATCCTTCTAATTTTGGTTTATATGTTGCTGAATTAAGCATTGCTTCAGAAGAGCGAGTCATGAGACAATGAGCAGGAGATCAGGACAGGGACACTGGAGGAAAAAGTAACCAGCAGCTTGTCCTGAGGCTCTCCTGCTGTACAAGCTTCCACACACCTGCCAGGGAAATTTTAAAATGTTGACTGTATTCATAAGTACATTTCAATGGTTTGACATTTGAAGATACAAAAGTGGAGGCAGGGAAGAATCTCCTTCCTATTCCCGCTCTCAGACACCCCTTTCTTTTTTCTTTTTTTTTGAGAGGGAGTCTCACTCTGTCACCCAGTCTGGAGTGCAGTGGCACGATTTCAGCTCACTGCAATCTCTGCCTCCTGGGTTCAAATGGTTCTCATGCCTCAGCCTCCCAAGTAGCTGGAACTACCGGCATGAGCCACCATGCCCAGCCAGCTACCTCTTTCTTAAGGCAACTAATGTTATAAATTTTTAATGTACTCTCATAACATTGTATTCATGGATGTATGTATGTATTCATGATTTGTTATTAATCTCATTTAGATAAAAAATTAATTGATATCAATGAAAGATGAAGAGAATTTGCCATTTGACACAGGCCAAAAATTTTGGAGTTATCCTCCCTTCCTTCCTGCATTCCTTCTTCCTTTGCTTCCTTCCTTCTTTTTATGCCCTATCTCAATGCATCCCCAATATAATTGGCCTTCCTTTCAAAATACATGTAGATTTCAAATATTCCTCACCACCTACACCTACATCTTCCTGGCCTCAGACACCAACATCTCTCACCTGGACTATGTCGACAGCTTCCTCGTGCTTCTCCTTGCTTCCTTTCTTGTCCCATTTAAAACTAGCATGATCCTGAAGCAATCCAAGTCAGATCACATCACTCCTCTACTCAGAACTTTCCAATGGCTTCCTACTTTACTTAGAGAAAATATGAAATTCTTAACAATGGGCCACACATCCCTTTATCATCTGGCCCTACGTCTCCTTGATCTTACCCACCAACTGCTCTCATCCTCACTCATTCCCCAGTCACACTGTCCTCCTTGCTTTCCTTGAACTTATCAGCCTTACTCCCATCCCACCAGCTGTTCAGCTGTTTCCTCCGTCTGCAGACCTTCCCAGACACCTACATGGATGGTCCCTCACCCCCTTCATCTACTTGTTCAAATGGCACCTGCTAGGTGAGGCCTCCCTAACCACCCTGTTTAAAATGTCAGCCTCCACCCCAGCCCCTGTATTTCCCATCCACCTTACCTGGGCTTCATAGCATTTGATGCCTACTAAAGTACTGTGATTTACTTGCTAGTTTTGTTTATTTGCTGTCTCCCTTCATTCGAATGTGATAACTATGAAGGGAGAGATTTTTGTCCATGTGGCTCACAGCTGTGTCCTTGGTGCTTAGAACAATGCCCAGTAAACGTATGTTAAGTGAGTAAATTTCAGACACTCTAAGAAATCTTTCTACTTTCTTTTGCATAAAACATTGTTCTAAATTATCCCTGCCTAGGCCACATACAGAACAAAGTTGACAGTACTCAAAAGCTGGCTGACTATTGTAATAATTCTGTCCCTGTATATTCTCATTCTTGAGAGAAAAGTACATTTGCTTTATTTATGAGGCACAGAGGGTCATTGCTGTGTAATTATGACTATTGAGGATGTGTTATGGGTTGAATTGTGTCCCCTCAAAATCCATATGTTGAAGTCCCAACCATCAGCACCTCAGAATGTGACCTTATTTGGAATAAGATTATTGCAGACGTAATTAAGATGAAGTCATACTAGAGTAGGGCAGGTTCCTAATCCTGTATGACTGCTGTCCTTATAAAACAGAAAATTCAACACAGACATGCAGACAGAGAGCACCATGTGAAAATAAAGACAGAGATCTACAAACCAAGGAATGCCAAAGACTGCCAGCAAATTACCAGAAGCTAGAAGAGGGGTATAGAACAGTTTCTACTTCATAGCTATCAGGAGGAACCACTCCTGCTGACACCTTGACTTCAGATTTCCAGCCTCCAAAACTGTGAGACAATGAATTTCTGTTGTTTGAGCCACCTGGTTTATGGTACCTTGTTATGGCAGCCCTGGGAAACTAATATAGGACCTATGGAACCGTGGCATCTTTTTGTTTTTGTTTACAAGTGGTTCACATAACTGGTGCAGAATACCACTCAACAAACTTATCGAATGAGCAATGGGGAAAGTTCGCCATGATCTGCTTCAAGGAGGACAAGGAAGATGGGAAATAGAAAATCAACATTGGACTGTCATTCCCACCAGAGCATTGACCTTGTCATTTAATATTCAGTTTCCAGCACAGAACCTGATTCTGATTCTCAAGACGCATTTGTTGAGAAAAACTGAATATCAGGCAGAGCAGGCAGCTCTATGCCAAGCAAGAGATCTTAGATTGGAGATTGTGGGGCTGGGGAGCTGGTGCTCCCTGATCCATTTATGAAGTTTAAACAACCATTCTGATTTCACATTGCCAGGAGTCTCCCTACTGACAGGACACCCAGGTTCTGCATCATTACTTGAGTTTGCTTTTACTTTGGTAGACAGTATGTGGTTTTTAAAGTGTATTTCTGGGATTATTGGTAGGAACAGATTTATTTTACATTTAAACAGCTGGTTCAACATTCATTTAAACTCAGATGTATAATTCTGTTGTTAAATTATTACATTGTGTTTCTAAAAACTTCACTTTCTTAAAGGTTGATGTAAATACAAAACCTTCAGAAAGATTGTTTGAAGCCACAATAGGTGTTCCTAATAGGTTGCCTTTCTTGGTTGGTTATTTTACATTAGAGGAGAAAATAATGCTATTGTTATGGATTAAAATATCGTGTTTTAAATGTCATTGCTATTAAATATCAAGGACATAGGAAACCAAAATAGTGAGGACAAAGATTTAGCATAAAAGAAGTGGGATCCAATATAATATTTTTGAAATGTGCTTATTCATTTGAGCTCAGAATGCATGTGTCTGGACAACTCAAGTAAATTTTTTTTTCCATCTGAAATACTCTTATTTTTATTTTTATTTTTTGAGACAGAGTCTTGCTCTGTCACCCAGGCTGCAGTGCAATGGCACACTCTTGGTTCACTGCAACCTCTGCCTCCCAGATTCAAGCAATTATTGTGCCTCAGCCTCTCAAGAAGCTGCAATTACAGGTGCATGCCACCACGCCTGGCTAATTTTTGTATTTTAGAGACAGAGTTTTGGCATGTTGGCCAGGCTGGTCTTGAACTGCTGACCTGAAGTGATCTGCCCACCTTGGCCTCCCAAAGTGCTGGGATTACAGGTGTGAGCCACTGTGCCTGGCCTCCATCTGAAATACTCTTAAAAAGAAATCATGACTTTTTATGCCTGAAATTTTTAAATGTCTCTATCATTCATCTGTGGTTCACTAAAAAGGGCCATAATTCCCTGATTATCTATATCTTGAGAAGTGTGAAGTGTGATCTAGTCGCTCTCCTCCTGACCTCGTGCAGACCAGTGACTGCTTTGACCACCGAAGTATGGTAGAAGAAATGCCATGCCAGTCTGTCTGGTCCTCTTGGACTCTCAGTTACCATGTGAGAAGTCTGACAGGCCTGCTACCATACATTGAGAGGACCCTAGGTGGCCACATAGGCTTGAAAAGAGAGAGAGATTGAGAGAAAGAGAGAGATGGCCGGGCCCTTTTCCCATCTCTTCCAGCCCTTAGCCATTTGAATTATCCCAGACATTGTTAAGCAAAGACAAGCAGTCCCCACCGTACCCTGTCCAAATTCGAACCCATAAAATAGACATAATAGACCCAGAGTGGGACATACTACTCCTACTAATAAATTGTATTAAGTCACCAGTATTTGGGGTAGTTTGTTATGCATCAGTAGGTAACTGGGCCATCATCTTTCTCGTATAGATAGCTTCAGATGAGATCTTGTAACTTCCCAGGTGTTCTATTTATGACATCTAACAATACCTCCAGTCTTCAGAATTGGAATTTCTTCTTGAGTTATATTATGCTTTCCAGCCCAGCATATACTGATTAATTTCTTGTCACTCAGAAATAATCTGTTCAAACTATTGATATTATTTACTTGAAACGAAAGGTGCCAAAACACTATTTTGTATACTTTTTCTCTTGGTATGGCATGAGTATTATGCTCACTAAATTATTTAAAAGAAAGTACATGCATCTGATATGAAGATTTTCTTTTAATTGATACTAGGAAAAAGTAGACTTCTCATTAGCATAAACAGTTTTCCAGTGTCTCTTGTAACAGAAATTGCAGTTGACTCCCAAGAAGTGTAATATGGTATGTGTTGATAAACATGATGAGCAACTGGGCTTGCTACCCTCTTTGTATGGCCACCAGAAACTACACAATGTGCTTCATAAATGTTTGGCACATATTAAATTCTCAAAAATGCTACTTATCACCATTTCTCCCTTTTTTATCTTTTTTGCTGCTATGTAACATTTAAAACTTTGAAAACCCCATGCTGATTAAAACCATAGTCTATTGCACGTATGTGTTTTAACCATTTGTAAGTTGAGTTTTAAAAAGAAACTATTTCTGTGGCTAGCAGTTAAAGAGAAATTCGAGGTACATCATAGTATTATAGGTAACAGATTTGCAAAGTTCCTCTAGCATTTTGCGTTTAGAGGGATTGTATCAGAAGCTTCCATTGAAGTCAATTCATTTTCCTTTTAAAAGAGATGTATTTAGCACATGAAATTGAACTTACTTGCAAAATTCACTGTGTATCCCCAGAATTAAGTCAGAAGACATATGCAGCAGTTGTTTAATGTGCCAAGAAAACAGGACGTTTGTTTGTATTTAGTATAAATAAATTACAAATACATGAACATGTGAAAAAAATTATCTTTAGATGAAGTCAATTGTGCTTTATGTGTTTAAGGGTTCTTCTAATTAAATGAGTTTCTTTTGCCTTGACAAAACAGCAAGGAAATTCCACACAGGAAAAATTATTATATTTTAATTTGAATATAAATTGAGTGGTAGAAGAACACCAAATTATTTTGTCTCTCCTAAAAGGGTAGAATGGAGGGCTTACTTACACACATACCAGGCTCTTTATGTCTCAAGTGAACAGGAGTTTATAGCCCTGGTCTTCAACTGCATTTACTTTCAATCTCAAAACCACTACAGGCTTTAGCACAACTCATAATAATGGGTGGCCTCTGTCCAAGAGGAAGTTCAACATTGGCATGCTGGCCAAGTTAAGAGCCAAGTATATGCATCAGCAGACTTCATGGGTTTTTGCATAGTACTTCACTCAAATGATTGCTATAAATCACTCCAAAATTCATACTCAAAAATGACTGTAGGACTTTTAGCAGGAATACAAAGGGTACAGTGGGAATTTACAGCCGTTCTGTAAGGTTCCTGAAATTTTGATTCTGCTTTGCAAGGTACATGAACTTGACGCCCCTGGGAACCATTGCTGTGGAGAATGTATCAGGTTTTTAGTACAGAGGTCAGCTTTTCACTTACTTTGTCACTAGTATGCTCAAAGAAAATTTGTTGGGGCATTTCTTCTCATCCCTGAGATAAAAACAATTGCCCAAGTTTTTTCCTTTTAAATACTTTGACCCGGAGATAGACGATTCTCATCTGTCTAGAGGTGCTCTCAGAATTGCTCTCGTTCTGTGCAGTACATTTCGACAGTGCTATTTATATTAGTCCTCTGAAGCAAAGCATCATATATAGTGGCAAAGCCATCCACAAAGTGACACATGAAACTGGATTTGCAGTGGGGGCAGCTGATCTAAATCATTTTTTGTTTCTCATTGTAAAAGCCCCTTTATGAAATCCACAAGCTTTTGCCAAGCTCTTCAAACAGTCTTTTAGCCACCACATGAGTTGAGTTCCTGCCTCTGTGCCCTGACTGATTGCCCAGGCAGCTGTGTGGGTGGCTTCAGAGTTGCACTGAGGCTTTTATGTGGTTTTTTGGCTGATGGGCTATTTCTACTGTCTTGTCCCTATGGGTAGCATCTCAAATTTGACTGGCTGTGATGAACACATCGTTAGTCATTTGAGAAAAATATCTGGTTAAAATGCCCTGTGGTGTAAACACAAATTTGTCTTCTTTTCCCAGCCTGGAAAATTTTCTGCCTCAGAAAATTGTAAAGGACATGGAAGAATTAGATTGTGTCTCATTTTAATGAATAAAAAGTCAACAAAAACATCATCATCTTTGCTGCATTCAAATCTTGAATCAGAAGATAAAAGTAAAAAACAAGAAAGGAAATTTGTTTGCCTCTGCCATGTTACTAGACCATGACTAGGTATATAGTTTGCCATACACTGCAGTAAATAAAGTGAGTCCTGTTATCACATATTTATTGAGCACCTCTTATGTTCCAGGTACTATGCTAAGTAATCTGGTTACAAAAATGAATAAAATGTATTGCAGGTTAGATCCTCCGGAGGGCAAAAACTGAGATGGAATTAAGAGTGCAAATATTTTACTGAAGAGTAAGTCCTGTGAAAGAGAAGCTGAAGAAGCAAGACTGAGAAGAGGGAATCATCAGAACATGATGAAGATCTTACAATGTCTGTGCCAGCCCAACAGGAAGTTCCACAGTAATGACTGCCCACTGGAGGAGGACTGCATGGTAAACAAAGGACTAGACCCTTACGCCACTGCCATACTCAGTTGTTGGCTGGGCACCACCCAAAGAAGGGCCTAACCTCTGCTACCACTGCCTTGCTCAGTCATGAACCAGGGTCTCTCCAAAAAGAATCTGAACGTGACTTGAACGCTGAGGTGAATCCTGAAGCAGACAACTGGAGGCTGCTGGGTAGTCACCTTCTTTCTTCTGGTCAGCAAGTCTTTTCTCCAAGATATTTGGAAATAGCTAGCTCCTCAAGGGCTCTGGTGGATCTAATTTCCTGAAGGATACTTCAGAGACAAAATAGAGTCCTTGTCTCTGCAGTTGGTCTCTAGGCTACAGCTGGAACTCATCATCTTTCTCCTCCACTATCTATTCTAAATTCTCTTCACTCTATGTTGGCCTTGGCAGTTTTTCTGGAGTAGAATTCCCCATTAAACATAAACTTCTCTGGCTAGGCCTGCTGCATGTTTCTATTTATATGGGCAAAGAGTGGCAAGAGATGCTCAGATTGGATCACTGGAGTGCTACATATATTCCTGCTTTTCCTGCTTGTCTCTATTATACCAGGAAATCTTCTTTCTCATGCATTTTAGGGTCAATTATGACAAGCTGATGACTTCTTTTCTTGTTTGGTTATCCCTGGACATAAATATCCCAAAGTGTTCAAGGGGCAGCTGTATCCTGTACTTCAGGGAATCTCTTGCTATTTCCCTGGGTGAGCGCATGCCCCCTTTAGAAATGAGGGCTTCTCATCCTTCAGAGAGCCCAGGCAGGAATCTGCAGAGTACCCCAGTAGATCTTTGGGAATGATAGTAAGTGGGGCCGATTCTACTGCTATCCCTTGGTTCCAGACCCACCCTGATGGTTCCTGATGAAAATGCGGTGCCACAGTGAGGTCTCTGATTCAATGAATGTTCTGCTTCCTGGAGGATGGTGCTGCATCTCATAGGGCACTGCTTGTGAGCTAGTGCATCAGTTGCCCCTTCAGCAAGTTGCTCAACACTTTAAAACCCCAGCAGCTTCTGGGTAGTGTGGGAGAAGCAGTGTGTAATATGACTAATAAATTGCATAATCATGGGCCCACCTTGCTCTTGTATTACAGTTAAAGTGGGTTCTCTGGTTGGATGTTGTGTGGAATTCGATGTCCATAGGCATTCCATAAATTCCCAGGTAGTGGTGCTTTCCTGTAGGTGGGAAAGGCAAATCCATATCAGGGATAAGTATCTATTCCTGTGAAAAGAAACTGCTGGCATTTCCAACATGGAAGAATCCCAGTGAAGTCAGTTTGCGACCAAGTGGCCAGTTGGTCTTTTTGAGGAACACTGCCATGTCAGAGGCTTAACATTTGTCTCTGTGGTTGGCAGGTTAGATACTGGAAGTATTAATGGCTAGATGGGCCTTGATGAGTAACAGTCTCTGCTATTGGGCTCATGTGTAATCTCTGTCTCAACTGCTATGGCCACTTTGTGTGTGCATTCTGCCAGCATTGCAGTGGACACATTGACAAAGGTTTGCTAACATAAACTTGGGCCAACCCATTTTGTCTACTGGGTTTACATACTTCACATGCAAATCCACATGTTTATCTCATTCCTCTACCCAAGAATTCCTTACTTTGAAGATTTCCGAGGCTCCCACTTGGCTTTCCCCACTGTGATAGTTTTACTCCACAGGCCAGGGACCCAGTGGAGCCCAGGGTTCCAACTGCCAGGTATGTCAATACCACCAGTACATTCAGGGACAAGGAAAATATGTCAGGCTTTGGCCAGGACTCCATTTGTTAACTCTCTCCATATGCTCCAGTTATAACAGGTAGACCATGATGATGCTTCAGGTCTCTGGGAATCAATGTCAACTTAGACTCTGTGTCCACCAGACCTGTGTTTATTTCCATCTCCACAGTGTATGTAGCCCCTTGAATATGACTGTAGGTTACTTAGTAGAGGCACTGAGGAAATCTTTACAACATACACTTGCCATGGTATAGAAAGGTCTTTCTTTCTAGGGACCCAGACACTTCTTTAGTCAATGGGTTCTGGATCTTAAAATTGGCTCAGGGACAGGAACTGTATAAAAGATCATGAATTTTTATTTGGACAACCATTCTCAACTTCCTGCTTCTCTAGTCTTGCTTCATTCTTACAACAAATGTTAAACAGTACCCTTGTTGCTGCCTATTTTACCCCTAGGGACACATGTTCAATTAACCATCTCTACAACTCCCTATAGGTCAAAGGCCTTTGGTTGCCCCTCTGAACTGGCCCCCAATGATTAAGTACCAACGCATGCCTATTGGTACTTCGCCATGCTATTAAAGAACCCAGCTCTGTGACCACCTTCTGCATCACCAGCGCTGGCATGCAGAAGAGAGTCATCACTGAACATCCTAATGATACTGGTGTCTTTCTTACCAGCACATTCCTGATTATGACATCCAAGACTTGGTCATAAAAAGCTTAGCAACTTCCCCTTGGCATTCCAGGATCTCAGATATCATTATTGCGAGGAAGCTCAAACTAACCCAAGAGAAGAGGGCAAACAGTCCACATCTAGGTGTTCTGCCTAAAAAATCAGTTGAGGTCCCACTCAGCAGCCAGTATCAATTACCAGGCATGTAAGTGAAGGCACCTGCAGAGAATTCCAGCCCCCAGCTGTCAAGTCACCTGCAGCCACTAAGTCTTCTCAGCTGAGGCCCCAGACATCATGAAGCAGAGACAAACTCTCCCCACTGTTTCCTATCTAAATTCCTGACCTCCACAATACATGAGCAAAATAAGATGGCTGTCTTAATGCCAGCAAGTTTTGGCATGCAATAGTAAACAGAGCAAAAAATTAAATTCACAAATATAAAATATATTCTTCTCTAGCAGAAACAACTAACTAGAAAATATAAAGTAAAATATTTAGAATAGCAATAAAAACTATTAATACATAGAAACTAGGAATCAGTCTGACAAATGCATAAGAACTTTATAGAAAAAAAGTTGAACTCTGTTAAAGAACATAAAAATTAAATTCAACTAAATCTGTTTTAAAAAGCAAAAGTAATTCAGCAAAAATCCATTGGATTTGACTATATATAAATCAGGATTTCTGTTTGAAGAAGTACACATGTTGAAGTTAACATATACTAAAATGAGATAAAATATTTGTGAAGTCTAAAATTAACAAGGGTTTAATATTTAGACTGTATTGCAAACTTTTATAAATTAGCAGTAAAAAGATAGGAAACAATAAAATATGAGCAAAGGAGATATATTGGCAGGAATGTGAAGGCTGAATGAGGAACAAGTTTTTAAAGTAAAACTCTCAGGCAGGCACAGTGGCTCACAAACACCTGCAATCCCAGCACTTTGGGAAGCTGAGATGGGTGGATCACTTGAGCTTAGGAGTTCAAGATCAGCCTGGGCAACATGCCAAAATCCTGTCTCTACAAAAAAAATACAATTATTAGCCAGGTGTGGTGGCACACCTGTAGACCCAGCTACTTGGGAGGCTGAGGTGGGAGGACTGCTTCAGGTTGAGGCTGTAGTGAGCTGAGATCACACCACTGCACTGCAGCCTGGGTAACAGAGTGAGACCCTGTCTCAAAATAAAAAATTAATTAATAAAATAAATAAAGTAAAACTTGCTAATAATTGAGGAAAAAGGCAAACTAAAACCAAGATGAAATACCACTTGTATTGGTCAGTTTCACATTGCTATAAAGATACTGCCTGAGACTGAGTAATTTATAAACAAAAGAGGTTTAATTGACTCACAATTCTGCATGGCTGGAGAGGCCTCAAGAAACTTACAATTATGGCATAAGGTGAAGAGAAAGCAAGGCATGTCTTACATGGCTTCAGGAGAGAGAGAATGCAGGGGAAACTGACGCTTTTAAACCATCAAATCTCCCAAGAACTCCCTTACTATCATGAAAACAGCATGAGGGAAACCACTCCTATGATCCAATCACATCCCACCAGGTTCCTTCCTCCACATGTGAAGATTACAATTCGAGATAAGATTTGGGTGGGCACACGGAGCCAAACCATGTCACCATTTTATGCCCAAACGTCAAAAATTAGAAAAGTGGATCAAATATAAAATATTGATGAGAATGTGAGAGTATGAGCCCTCTTATTCACTAATGAGGGAGTTTAAGCATGGCAGCCGTGCTTGAAAGGGCTTTAGCAATATTTTTAAAAATTACACATGCATATTCCCTGTAACTGATGATCTCACTTCTGAGTATAATTCCCCTTTCTCCCTAAAATGATTGCACAGAGATTCAAGGAGATGAATCAATCAGGGTCCAGACAAGAAAATAAAAGTCATGCTAGGTATTTCAAAAGTAAGCATTCAATACAGGGGGCTGATTAAACAAGTATTGGAAGGATAAAAGAGGTCATAGTGCACACTGGGGTAACTTAGGGATTAATAACTGTGGATAGCAGCTATCACTTTTGCAACTGGGGGAACAAAAGGAAAGAGGTGGTATGACCACAACATAGGGACTTTGAGGAGGGAAACTTTGGGGTTGGTGCCCAGACCTCTTAGAGGAAGGTGCCACAAGGCTGATGGTACATGAACCACTGAAAGTGTATACAGCTGGTACTCAGACTGCTGAGGGGCACAGCTCATCTGCTATCATCTCCGAGCAGGTGTGATGCTGCTGGTGCTATGCACACTGAAAGAAGCTCTAGGCTGCAGCCCTAGTTCCCTGCTGCTGATGGAAGAATGCCAGTAGAGGCTGTTAGCAGGAAGAGTCCCTTTTCCCCACCTCATGTCTTGTGATCTTCTGCCAGTACCTTCTACTGGAAGAACATAACTAGAAGTGAGCTGACAAGGAAGTCTGGGAAGTGCAGTTTGCGGAACCTGGCCTTCAGAAGGGTTGGCTAGAGTCTGAGAGGTAATAAATAAAAGATTTTCATGCCAGTATTGTTTACAGTAGCAAGAGACTTCAGCCAAAGTAGGTGTCCATTGATAGGAGAATAATACATAAAATATTGTGGATGCAGAGTATGAAATACCATGCAGCCAGGAGAAACCAGTTGACTCCTGAGCAACACAGGTTTGAACTGTGAGGGTTCACTTATATGTGAATTTTTTTCAATAAATACAGTGGAAAATTATTTTGAGATTTACGACAATTTGAAAAAAACTCATAGATGAACCACATAGCCTAGTAATATCAGAGAATTAAGAGAGAGCTATACATGTCATGAATGCATAAAATATATGTAAATACTAGTCTATTCTATCATTTACTAACATAAAATATCACAAATTTATTACACAAAGTTAAAATATACCAAAATTTACAAATAAATTGACATTAGACAATCTGACACAAACACAGATCATATGTGGTGCCGTTTGCAGTTGACAGAAATCTAAAAAATGTAAAGATGCAGCATAAATCATAACTGCATAAAAGTAACGGTAGTATATACTGTACTACTGTAATAATTTCATAGCCACCTCCTCTTGCTATTGCAGTGAGCTCAAATGTTGCAAATACCCATCTAAAATGCTGTGTGATGCTAATCATCTCTGTGTGAGCAGTCCAGTTCTCCAGTAAATCGCATATCACCATAAAAAGTGATCTCTTGTTGTTCTTGCATATTTTTCCTCATGTTTAGTGCAATACCATAAACCTTGAGTAACACTATGCGATGTATATGAAGTGCCCCTAATGACGCTTGAAGTGCTCCCAAGAAGCAGAGAAAAGTCATGACATTATAAGAAACAGTTGAATGGCTTGATATACGCCATAGATTGAGATCTGCAGCTGCAGTTGCCCACCATTTCAAGATAAATGAATCCAGCATAAGGACCAGTGTAAAAAAAGAAAAGAAAATTTGTGAAGCGGTTGGGGCAGCTACACCAGCAGGTGCAAAAAAAACCTTATACTTTTTGAAAAATGCCTTCTTATATTGAAAATGAAGTTTTTATGTGAGTGAAGGATTGCTATATGAAAAGCATATCTATAGACTCTAATATGGGTTGAGAAAAAGAGAGGTCATTATATGACAACTTAAGGAAAAAGGAAGGTGCAGGATATAAAGCTGAAGAATTTAATGCCAGCAAAAGATGGTTTGATAATTTTAGAAAGAGTCTTGGATTTTAAAATGTCAAGATATCAGCTGGGCCCGGTGGCTCATGCCTGTAATCCCAGCACTTTGGGAGGCCAAGGTGGGCGAATCACCTGAGGTCAGGAGTTTGAGACCAGCCTGACCAATATGGTGAAACCTGTCCCTACTAAAAATACAAAAATTAGCCAGGCATGGTGGCACACACCTGTAATCCCAGCTACTCAGGAGGCTGAGGAGGTAGAGATTGCACTCCAGCTTGGGCGACAGAGCAAGACTCCATCTCAAAAACAAAACAAAAAACAAACAAACAAAAAAGATATCAGGAGAAGCAGCTTCTGCCAATCAAGGGCAGCAGACAAGTTCCCAGATGCCATTAAGAAAATCATTGAAGAGAAAGGATGTCTGCCTGAACAGATTTTTAACAAAGATAAAAGTACCCTATTCTAGAAACAAATGCCACAAAGGACATGCATTAGTAAGGAAGAGAAGTGAGCACCAGGATTTAAGGCAGGAAGGGGATACGCTACCTCTACTCTTGTGTGCAAATGCAGTTAGGTTTATAATCAGGACTGGCCTTATCTATAAAAAGCTGCTAACCCCTGAGCCTTGAAGGGAAAAAATAAACACCAGCTGCCAGTCTTTTGGTTGTATAACAAGAAGGTCCAGACAATGAGAACCCTTTTTCTGGATTGGTTCCATCGCTGCTTTGTCCCTGAAGTCAGGAAGTACCTTGCCAGTAGGGGACTGCCTTTTAAAGTTCTTTTGATATTGGACAATGTCCCTGGCCACCCCACGAATTAAACACTGAAGGTGAAGAAGTAGTCTACTTGCCCCCAAACACAATGTCTCTAATTTAACCTCTAGACCAGGGGTCATAAGGATCTTTAAGGCCCATTACACAAGGTACTGTATGGAAACGATTGCCAGCGCTATGAAAGAAAACTCCGATAGAATAACATGAAAGTCTGGAAAGACTACATCATTAAAGATACCAGCATTGCTATAGGAAAGCTGTAAAAGCCATCAAGCCCAAAACAACAAATTCCTGCCAGAGAAAACTGTGTCCAGGTGTTGTGCATGACTTCACAGGATTTGCAACGGAGCCAATCGAGAAAATCACGGAAGAGATTGTGGATATGACAAAAAAAAAAAAAAAAAAGGTTGGGGGTGTTGTGAAGGGTTTCGAGATATGGATCGTGAAGAAATTCAAGAAATAACAGACACCACATCAGAGGAATTAACAGAAGATGATTTGATGTAGAGAACCAGTGCCTGACGATGAGGAAGAAGATGTAGTAGAAGCAGTGCCAGGAAATAAATTGACATTAGACAAGCTGGCAGAAGGGTTCTGATGACTCAGAACTGCTTTTGACTTCTTTTGTAACATGGATCTTTCTATAATGTAGACACTGAAACTAAAGCAAACAGTGTAAGGATTGGTATTATAGAAACATTTTTAGAAAAATGAAAAAGCAAAAATGTCAGACAGGAATTATCATGTATTTCTGTAAAGTTACACCAAGTGTGCCTGCCTCCCCTGCCTCCCCTTCCACCTCCTCCACCCCTTCCATCTCTGCCACCCACGAGATAGCAAGATCAACCCCTCCTCTTCCTTTTCTTCATCAGCACACTCGATGTAAAGACAATGAGAATGAAGATCTTTATGATGATCCACTTCCACTTAATGAAGAGTAATTATATTTTCTCTTCCTTACGATTTTTCTAATGACATTTTCTTTTCTCTAGCTTACTTTGTTGTAAGAATACAGTATATAGTACTTATAAAATACAAGCTATTTGTCAATCAACTATTGGTGTTATTGGTAAGATCTACTGGTTAACAGTAGGCTATTAGTAGTTAAGTTTTGTGGGAGTCAAAGTTATATATAAATTTTCGACTGCATGGAGGGGGTCAGTGTCCCTAACCCCTACATTGTTCGGTGATCAATTGTACATATAAAAAACATGGACGTCTTAAATCACTTCATGTTGCTATAACAGAGTATTTGAGACTGAGTAATTTACAAAGAAAAGAGGTATATTTAGCTCACAGTTATGCTGATTGGGAAGTTCCAAGGGCATGGCAGCAGCATCTGCTCAGCTTCTGGTAAGGGCCTTGTGCTGCATCACAACGTAGTGAAAGGTCAGAGGGGAAGCTAATATGTGCCAAAAGGGAAAACCCAAGGGCCATCCTGATTTTATAACAACCTACTTAGACAGGAACTAGTCCATTCCTGTGAGAACTAATCTAGTCTCACCAGAGCAAGAACTCACTCACTCTGTGAGAATGGCACTAAGCCATTCACGGGGAATCTGCCTCCACGAACCAAACACCTCCCACTGGGCCCCACCTCCAAACACTGCCAAATTGGTAATCAAATTTTAACATGAGTTTTGGTGGGAAAAACCCATATCAAACTACAGCAATGGATAAATATCAAAAACAGCATCGACAGAAAAAATTAGAAAAAGGCATAAGATTTAGTGTTCAACCATAATAGTGGATTCATCCATTTCTCCTTATAGTTCTATTAATTTGTGCTCTGTGTATTTTGATGCTCTGTTGTTAGGTACATAAGCATCAAGAATTGTTATTAATTTTTTTGAGAACTGGCCCCTTTGTCATTATGTAGTGCCTCTCTTTAATCTCTGATAACTTTTCTTCTCTGAAGTTTGCTTAGTCTAAAATTAATATAGCCACTCTTGCTTTCTTCTGATTAGTGTTAGCATGGTTTATCTTTTGTCATCTACTTATTTAAAAAACTTTACCCTTTATCAGAATTTATAGTAGACTTTTGATAAGTTATTATAACTAGTGATATACAATAACTCAATGTTTTAAATTTGTTTTTGCACACGTAAGAGATTATCCAATCCCATCTATTTACTTTTAATTTGAATGTGTCTTTATATTGAAAGTGGGTTTCTTGTAGACAACATATAGTTGGGTCTTGTTTTTTCATTTACCCTGATGATATCTGTCTTTTAATTGGCATATTCAGACCATTGATGTTCAAAGAGATTATTGATATAGTTAGATTAATATCTACCATATTTTTACTGCTTTCTTTTTTTGCCCTTGTCCTTTGTTCCTATTTTTGTTTTCCACTCTTTGTATGCCTTTTGTGGTTTTATTTCTATTTCAGTTTTTGTTGTTGTTGTTGTTTTAAGAGAAGGGGCTCACTATGTTCCGCAGGTTGTTCTTGAACTCCTGGGCTCAAGGGATCCTCCCATTTCAGCCTCCTAAGTAGCTGGGACTACAGGCATGTGCATTTTAACTGAGCGGTTTGTGATTCCATTTTCTCTCCCCTCTTAGCGTATCAGTTGTACTTTTTTTTTTTTATTACTACTTTTAGTGGTTGCTCTAGAGTTTGCAACATACATTTAGAATGAATTCAAGTTTCCTTTCAAATAACACTAGACCACTTCGGGGGTAGTCCAAGTACCTTATTATAACAAAATAATCTTAATTCCTCCCTCCCATGTTTTGTATTGTTGCTGTCATTCATTTAATTTATACATAATTATACACATAATGCATAATTGAATATACATGTATTCAACAATACATATAACTATATATAATATATAATTGAATATATCATTGCTATTATTTTGAACACTGTTATCTGTTAGATGAATTTAGAATAAGAATTTTACTTTCACTATTGTTTCTCAGAAGCTCTCCTTTATGTAGATCCAAGTTCGTGACGTATATTATTTTCCTTCTTTCTGAAGAACTTCTTTTAACATGTCTTGCAAGGCAGATCTATGGGCAAAAATTCTCTCCATTTTTGTTTGTCTACGCTTCTTAAATGAGGGTCTGGGGACTGGAAATCCCAAGGCATGAGATTTAAAGTTAAACATCATTTATAAATATGTAAAACAATGCACAAAATAGCACTACATATATTAAAAGATTGCTCACATATTTTAAGATATATGAGTAGATATTATTAGAATGGGTAGCAAGATTGCTACATGTAGCACAATTCCTGGAATTATGCAACATAGGAGCTTTAGCGGTTGCCTATGCTAAGCAGAGAAGCAGAAGTGAGAATTGAAATGAAGGGAAAGAAAATAAGTAAAATAAGAGAAAGAGGCCATTAATAGATTTAAAAAAAATGTGCTATGAACTGAGGAGTATAACTCAAATCTCTATACCTGAGAGTTTTACAATAAGCTTTTATTAGTCATATTTATTGCAGATTTTTTCTAATGTTGTCCCTCATTTATTATTGTTTCATAAAGCATTTGACAATCTGAATTTTTTCCTATAATTGTAGGAATTAATCTTTTCCTTTCTTATTGCTGTTAGTGGTGGATTAAAGATGTCACTCTTCCCACTGAGAGTTATTTCTCTTTTCCCTCCTCTTGAATCTGGGCTGACTTATTTTGGCATATAGAATATGAAATGATATTACATAACTTTCCAAGTTTCACCTTAAGAGATCTGCAATTCTGACCTTCCAGCCCCATGGAGAAGCCCATAGAGGTGAACTGAGGCACTCCAGTTGACAGACTCAGTTGACCTTTCAGGCGACTGCCATCACCAACTGCAAGCCATATGAAAGAGACATCTTAGACCTCCTGACACTGTCAAGCCTCCAGATTTCTGCAGCCGTATTCAACACCCTCTGGAACAGAAGAACTACGCACCTGATGCCAGTCAACTCAGAGACCCATGAAAGATGATAAATGACTGGGATTGTTTTGAGATGGTTTGTTAAAAAGCAACAAATAACTGAAACACTTCTATTGCTTCAATACTGAGAAAATCCAGATGCCAATGAACTCTTTTCCTATATTTTCTTCTAATTTTTTAAAGTATCTTCTAGAGTTTTGGCTTAAATTTCATTTTTTAAAATTCAGCCAAATGACAACTCCATTTGATAGATAATTTATTCACTCTTTTTTTATAATTTTTTTTCTCTAAGCTATTGAAGGAGGGTTTAGGTTATTTTTCCTGTCATAAATTAATACACACTCATTCTAGAAAGTGAGGGTGAGGAGGACAGAGCTTGACTCTGCCCTTAATCTCACCTCTTCAGGGACAACCACTACTACCATTTTGATGCATTTCCACTAATTTTCAGTATATATTGTAATGTTAATACTATTATGTTAATATAATCCATTCTATAACTCAGGTGTGTTACATATTTTATAGGGTAATTCACAATGCAGAGAACTCTGCTGAGAAAGTGCATGAGTACTGAAAGCAGGGTTACACTAGCCCAGAGGAAGGGTGTATTTTCCTAAAAAAGATGCTAAAAGCTTATCAAGCCCTGAGCCCTCAGAGCTTTTTCACCCAATGGTGGAGGCTTCTTAAGCTGTGGGTCTGTTATGACCTGCTCTATTTTTTGCGAACTTTATAGTTACATCCAACATGGTGTAACTGACAATGTGATTCCTTTTGAAGTAATTATGATGGGTTCTAATTATATCCAGACAGATTCATAATGCAGTTGGTTGAAAATATGGAGCTGGACTATTTGAGAAAAATGAGTGCTGGAGGCATAGTTTTAGGAGTCATTAGCAAAGAAAAGGTAGTTGAAAATGTGAATAGATAAGCTTACTGAGACTTGCTCTATTCTAATTTTTAAAATTTTCATATATCATTCCTTTTGGATAGGACCAATTAAAAAGAAAACAAAAGGTATTCTTTGAATAATGATTAAACATATTTTCTATTCATAATGTATAGTCTCAAAGCAGCATTTTAAAATGTCTTAACTGGATAGTTTATGTGCTATTACATAAATTAATATTGTCTTATGGTGACTTTAATGAATTGACTGACCCACATGCCTAATTAATGAAATTCTTACAACCTGAAGTTTAACTGGATGCTTTAGTAGAGTACTTCTTTCAGTTTTGGTTTAATGGAGCAACTGAAGAAACTGGGGAACAGTTAAAGGTACTCACATTTTCTATGGCCAAGAGTGAATCTAAGCTCAATGTCTTCCAGATTTCTAAGATGCCCATAAGGTGCATTGGCAACAACACATATCGAGGGACAAGGAAGTGTAGGGGGAGGGAAACATCTTCAAATTTCTTTAAAAAATATTTTCTTGAAGACTTGCATAGAATTCTGGGATTGGTCTGTCTTTGTGAGTTAGTAATGAAATTCACATTAGAGTTAGATCTACTATAAAGAATTTCCCTACTTCATTTGCAGTATTTTAAGAGCTAATTTGCAACATCTGCCTAAGTAAATGGAACTTACTTGAAAAGTAGAGAAGCAAAACCATGTGTCTGAAGTATTACACACAAGTACTTGATGGCTTAACTAAATCAAACCCAGATGGACATGTGGCCCTGTGGAATCTCAGTAGTTTTCTTGCACAACATTTGACAAAGGCCACATCATTAAAGTCAAGTTGAATAATCAAGGCCAAGGAATTCCTATTGTTAAATAATATGATTAAGAAAATAATCGATGGTCTCCATTACACTGGCTAAGGACTCTTAGAGACCTTTTCTCTGAGTACCATATCTCTGACGTTCTGGGAAGCAACTAGCCAAGGTACCCTGGCTTATGACTGAGAAAGAATATTGGCACCATAGAAAGATTTAAATTTTCATTCGTGGATTTTTTTTTAGTGATTTCATACAAATGTCAAATATTTGAGATATTTTCAGAGCCTGGAATCCATTATACACCTGTTATGACTTGATAGAACTGTTTATATTATCTAAGAAACATGTTTACAGCCAAAGATATTTTTATAGAATATATATATATATATATATTCTGTGCGATAAATCAAGAGGAACAAAGATGACAATAATTTTGTCACAACAAATTCTATGAGAAATTCTTCAAGATGATTTAATAATTCAATTCAAACGTATCTTGATAGTTGCTAATTAAAACTGGGCAGATAACTGAGCTTATCTCCTTCATGGTATGCTATATTGCAATTATCCAGTGATAAAACAATTTATTGTAGGGAATTGTGATCTATTAAGTTAATAGATTTGAATGCTTAAGCCTGGTAATTCTTTCACACATGTAAGGTTGCTGAGATTGAAAGTAAGATATCCAGAAAAGCAGACGGGAAATAACAAAACTGGTATTCTTCCCCTAAAGGAGAGATGATAGGTAACTATTTTTATATCACTCTCTTTTTTTAAAAAAATACTCAAGTATGTTCTACTTCTGTAATTTAAATATTCCAATGAAGGAAAAAAGATCAAGTAAATTTATAACAACTTGAGCAGTTGCATCGTGAAGAAACAGATCAAGAGTTTTTCTAGGTGATGGTTTATCTAGAAGTTAGAATGGTTTATTGACTATCCCAAACTCAAAAGACATTCTACAGCAAAATATCTTTCTGTTGCAAGGACCAGGCTAAGCATAGTCACTTGATAAATACTTTTTGATGATTGTTAGAAAACCTCCTAAACCTTTAAAATTGAATAAGCACAAAACATTCTACACTAAGACATTTTCTTGGCTTTCTTTTATAACTCCATGAAAAATCAAATTAGTTTCCACTTTGGCTAAATATTTCATCATTTGTGGTTAGAAGATGCCAAGCATCATTTTAGTTATTTTCATTTAGGAACCAAATGATAAATTGACCCTTTGTGAATGCACATATTATACACAGTGTAGTCTTATTTCAATCTTTCAAATTGACATGCTAACTAAGGAGGATGAGAAGAAGATCATGACCCTAGGGATTGGTATTCAGTGCAAGTGAGAGTCCTTTGGAAGCATGTCTTGGCTCCCACCCCATCCTGCCCATTCAGTCCTCCACTTAGCTACGCTGAGTTGACCCTGTCTAATGTACATACCATATTGAACAGAAACCACATGCTTACGTGTCTGTTTTCCCTCGCCAGAATATAAGCTCAGGATACTCCAGTTGATCACTGAGCAAAGCAGGGTAGTTGAGCGCATACTCTTCTCAGATAACCCCTAGCTTATGACCACATAAGAAGGTAGTAAAAGGGTCTGGCCATTTCCACCCAATCAGGATTCTTCTTACAGGTAGTCTTTGATCCAGAGCTCCCATTGGGCTGGTAGAGATTTGTCACGTCTGTATTGTGGTCTGATGCTTACCCTGCCCCACCCTGCTTCCATCCGTTTTCTTCTACAACTGTTCTTCCACATAAACTTTTTCACTCCTCAATCAAGCTCACATCCATTTTCTGGAGAGTGCATACTGTGACTGCTGGTGCCTGAAATTGTCCAAGAACACAGTAAGGTGGGATAGAGGAGCCAGTTTACTGATTCCTTGGCTAGTAACGAGGAACCAATTCCTGGTGCTAATTGGTGTACAGAAAGCCCTGGGAGCAATTGGCAGTCCACTTGATAAAACTTTCATAGGTAGTGAGCTGGGATGTGCAGGTAGAGAGACATATACTCATCAAGGGGATGATTTGGGTCATTGAAATGTGTAGGGGGATAAGAAAAATGAGTAAAATTGAGTGGTTATTTTTAAATTGCATTAAAACTCTGCAGATTAATAATGAAAAGCTGAGGGCAATTAATGAACTGAAAACTACAAAAGTCAGAGGGCTTTTGGTAGCTTTCAAAGAAGCCCTCATGGTATGCAGTGTGTTCACAGGAAAAGCTGATCAAGCCTGGGATTTGATATTCAGACTGGCTAAACTTCAAAGATGGTTGGAAGCTCAACCACAGTAGCCATGACTCTTTTTGGGAAAACCTGAACTCCTGACACATGAGATGAGGACATTTGAGGGAATGCCTTTATAGATTTTGACTCCCAAGGCTATTGTGAAACTTACGCGTGTGCATAAGAGGCTTCCCCTCCTTGTTCCAAGCCAGCACATTAGAGTACTGACTGGGTGTTGAAAGGGACTGCTGAAGGGGCAGCTGAAGTGCCGGCACATAGACAACACTCTGGCCCTACTTATTCTCCTTTCACCAACACCCTACCATTGCAGTTACATCACTTTCTTTGGCTAAAATAATAACTTTGTGTTTTACGTGTTGTGAGTTAATATTGTTTTCTATGGGTCCAAGAAATCCAGTATGATTATATATTTTCTTTCACAAGCTATTAGTTTTTCTGGAGTTCCTAAACTGAACACACCCACAACCCACCATGCCAAGTCATGTTTACCGCAGTTTTTCCATAAAGAGACCTGCAACCATTTATATTGGGCAAAAGGGAATTGCCAGCATTCGGAATTCTTGTTGGACATAGAGTCCAAGTTCACATTTGTATCCAGAGACTCAGAGACCCAAAGCATCATCATGGCCCCACTGTCAAAGTGAGAGCACATGGGAGGAGGTCAGGTCATAAATGGAGTTCTGGCCAAAGTTTGGTCTACAGGAGATCCCCAGGATCTGTAGACCCACCAAATGATCATTTCTCTGGTTCCCAAGGATTTAATTTGTATTGACATACGTGGCAGCTGGAGTAACCCTGCATTGGGTCCTTTTCCCTGTTCTCCTTTCCGCAGACGGGAATTGTAGGAGCTGATGACCTGTCTGCATAGGAATCCAACTGCTTCATTTTCAAACACTCAACCCATATCACTCTTTTTCAGCCCTGTTCCTCTTCTTTGCCCTCTGTGATACCAAATACCTCCAAGTCCTTTGAGCCTCTGGGAGTTTTGGCTTGCTTTGAATCAGGTACCTTTTTTCAAGGCATTTTAGACTCTAGTTAAGTCAGTTACCACTCTGATCTACTTTATGTCTTCCAAACTTTTTTTTTAGCTCACAGTATTTCTCTTTGAAATGTTTCATTTGCACTTGTTCTTGAGTTTCGGTAACTTTAAAATCCACTTATCATTTTAGCAGAGATTTGAGAGAAAAATGAACTCCTTATCCACCATAGTTAATTAAGCATCCAGCCCTTTTCTTACGTAGAGCAGTTACTTCTCAGCTTCAGCAATTTGTATGCTCACACACCATGCTACTGGATCATTCCTGGAGCTCACACCACTTGGAAGACAGTAGTATTTGTAATTAAGAAATAATTTAAAATGATTAAAAAATAATACAATACTGTTGTATGTGTTCTATATGCATATTCATATTATTTTTAATTCAAAAAAGTAAAGTTGGAGAGTTAGGCAGGACTGGACTATGAGGACCTTCGCATGTGAATTGGACCTTGAAAAATGAATAATAAACAATAGCTAATATTTATTGAGAGCTTACTATCTGCCAGATACTGTGATAATTGTTCTGTCTACTATGAAAGAAGAACAATTATTAGCTCTATTTTATGAATGAGGAGACTGAAGCTCAGAGAGATTATTATGCCATAATCACTCATCTCAATGAGGCACCAGGGCATGATTATTTGCATACTAGGTTTCCTCCTCTGTTAGTCTTATGAGCTCCTCCAGGGAGTACACACATGTGTCTCAATCTGTTTTTAGTTTACTTCAGTGTAATATCCACCATAGAAACAGTGTTCAGAAAAATGTATGATAAATGAACATTGGCTACTGATTTCCAACATTAGGGAGAAAAGCAATTTGAAGCAAAATACAGATTTGTAGAAATGGGGAAAAGGGGGACTTCTTAACTTTATTTTAGTACTTACAGGAACGGAAACAGGAGAATCTTACTTTGAACTTGTAGAGAAATGTATTCTTAGCTTATGGTATTCTTAACTGGTACCTTTAAAAAAATCATCAAAGTCTGGCTGAGTATCCAGAGAATATTGCTATAACTAGCTGTGAACTATGACCAAAAAGGACAGCTCTATATTTACAAACTGTGGTGGCTTCTGGAATGGGTAAAGGAGGAGGAAATAGAGGGAAGTGAAGTTTATGGTTCTGTAAATTACAGCCCATGGCAGGACCAGGATGCCTCCCCAGCCTAAGCCTGGAGGCAAGTCAGCCAAAGGGCGGCTACTCATACTCGTGTAATTAACGATGCATTTTTAGTGTAATAAAAAGACTTACATTTTGGCTTATGTTTCCTTGTTAACCATTATAGTGACAGGCAATTTATTCCAAAGGACAGCTGCCAGGATAGTCCCTATTATGGGAATACAGTGAGTAACCTACCTCTAAAGTTGGAAAAACAAGAAAACAAAACGAACAAAATGACTGAAAATCAAGAACTGAGGAGAGAGAAACCCACAGTTAAACTCTGAGATACAAGACATTTTACCTTTATCCATGCCATTCAGAATTATTTACCTGTCAATAGCAAAATTTAGGGTAAACATCAAGAAATCCCTTCTAGTACATTGAACATTGAACCCACCACAGAGTGAAAGATTGCTCTCCCCAAGAACTTTTTTTTTTTTTTTTTGAGACGGGGTTTCGCTCCTCTTGCCCAGGCTTGAGTGCAATGGTGCGATCTTGGCTCGCCGCAACCGCAACCTCCACCTCCGGGGTTGAAACAATTCTCCTGCCTCAGCCTTCTGAGTAGCTGGGATTACAGGCATGCGCCACCATGCCTAGCTAATTTTGTATTTTTAGTAGAGATGGGGTTTCTCCACGTTTGTCAGGCTGGTCTCGAACTCCTTACCTCAGGTGATTCACCCGCCTAGGCCTCCCAAAGTGCTCAGATTACAGGCATGAGCCACTGTGCTTGGCCTCCCAGGAACTTTTAAAAGAAGAGTTAGCTATTTCTTAGGGAATGTGGAAATATATGGAATTTTCCAAGATGTATGTTTCTGATGCAAAAGGAAAGCTGAGTAATTGATATACATTAGGTTATTTACTACAGTATATATATATATATATATACACACACACACACACAGTTAAAGTTATTTTACTAAGAATAACCATATAAATTGATAGGGTTTGGCTCTGTGTCCCCACCCAAATCTCATCTTAAATTGTAATCCCCACATGTCAACGGAGGTTATTGGATCATGGGGGCAGTTTCCCCCATGCTGTTCTCGTGATAGTGAGTGAGTTCACATGAGATCTGATGGTTTAAATGTGTGTGGTGGTTCCCCCTGCCCCCCTCTCTTTCCTGCTGCCATGTAAGATGTGCCTTGCTTCCCCTTTGCCTTCCACCATGATTTTAAATTTCCTGAGGCCTCCCCAGCCATACAGAACTGTGAGTCAATTAAACCTCTTCTCTTTATAAATTACCCAGTCTCAGGTAGTTCTTTGTAGCAGTGTGAAAATGGAGTAATACATAAATGTGTGTATATATATATTTATTTATAGTCCAAAGGGTCTGGAGCATGGCCATTGATTGGTCAGTCTCTGAGAACTTTGGTAGCCTCTGGACTCCCAAGCCTTGAACTAATTGAGCAGTAATTTGACTTGTTGAAAGTCCTTTGCTTGGCTGGGCACAGTGGTTTGCACCTGTAATCCCAGTACTTTGGGAGGCCAAGGTGGGCGGATCACTTGAGATCAGGTGTTTGAGACCACCCTGGCCTACATGGTAAAACCCTGTCTCTACTAAAAATACAGAAGTTAGCCAGGCGTGGTGGTCTATGCCTGTAATCCCAGTTACTCGGGAGGCTGAGCTCAGCATGAGAATTGTTTGAACTCAAGAGGTGGAGGTCACAGTGAGCCAAGATTGTGCCACTGCACTCCAGCCTGGGTGAAAAAAAAAAAAAGGAAGTCGTCGGTGAATTCTTTGAAAGTAGGGTCTACTGATCTAAGGCAACTGGGTCATACACAATTCTTAGGTTATTTCCAGAAGATAATAGTAGCCATTGAAGAAGTTGAGGTGGGTAAGGGTTACTTAGTTATTCCTCAACCTTGCTAGAAGTTGATAAGGAATGCAAGTTTCAAACCAAATTCTGCCCCACATACAGATATTTATTCATCAAACATTGATGAGCAAGCAGGTCCAAAACTATTTATGCAGTTCTGTACATTTAATGAAGGCTCAGCTGTCTATCATCTTAGGTTCTCTGAAAACTCCCATGCCTGCTTAGAGGCTGACACAGTCAGGATCTTTTACCCGTGTTATAGATCAGGCCATCAGAAGTCATCATAACCAATAGCTAGACACAAGACTGTGTAGGGGGCAAATCCTGGGCTCCAGCTAAAGGGTAAAGGCTAAGTCTTAGTTTGCTTTTTTTTTTTTTGAGATGGAGTCTTGCTCTGTTGCCAGGTTAGAAAGTACAGTGGTGCAACCTTGGCTCACTGCAACCTCCTTCTCCCAGGTTCAAGTGATTCTCCTGCCTCGGCCTCCTGAGTAGGTGGGATTACAGACACCCACCACCATACTCGATTAATTTTTGTATTTTAGTAGAGATGGGTTTCACCATGTTGGCCACACTGGTCTCGAACTCCTGACCTCAAGTAATCCACCTACCTCGGCCTCCCAAAGTGCTGGGATTACAGGCATGAGCCACTGCATCTGGCCCTTTGTTTACTTTTTATACCCTATTCATGCAAGCTTGGAGAGAGTCTCTAACATATTTGTAACCACTCTCCTCTTCATGCATCATGAATACTTTCAATTTCACCAGCAATGTCGAATAGCTAACATTCCATATTCATCATGGCAATCAACACCATTAAACCCAAGAGATTTGCTTCTGGCATTCAGTATGCTAATCAACAGGTTGTAGGGTGTTGATTTGGAGGTACAGGAAACTGAATAAAACTGTAGTTGCTCCCTCTGGTATGTGGTCTGAACAACCCTGAACTGATTTATGATTAAGACACTGTAACTTAATCAAATAATATTTTAAAGTAAATTACAGACTATTTTAATACTGACAAGTTCACCAAACAAAGTACCTGGCCTAGTGGAGCCACTCAAAGTTCACTGAATTGAATGGGGTAGTTTAAAGGGATTGTAAATTGGAATATGGTTATGTTAATTAGATTACATATTCATAGGCAGTTTGGGCGTTAAGATTTGATTATAGTAACTCAATCAAATTTTGATTTGATTGATTTGGGCTTATTTTGATTTTCCAGTTCTCTTGGGGCACTCTGGAGAAAGCCCTTGGTTGGCTTCAGGCTCCAGAATTAGTAAATTCTGTCATGTTTCTTTTGGGAAGGTTATTCATTGGTAGACTTTGCCAATAATTACTTTGAAGTGATGGTTCAAATTATATATTTGTGAGAATTGCTTAAATATTTTCAGGTAATAAGTTTAATTGTTTATAAAAGAGTGGGCTTTTTTTTTTTCTTTTTAGGGGAAGCAGAGTGGGGTAATAGCTACACATTCCTGAGAAACAGGCCATATCACTGTCAATCTGCCTCAATGTCTTCCTCTGATGTGCTTGGGCAATCCAGAAGTGGAAGCCATAAAGCGGATGATGGTGCAGCTGGATTGTTGACTGTCACATATGTCCTTTTCCAAACAACGCTAGGTGAAAGAGCTATAGAAAAGAGGTTCCAAGCCTCCCCCCACAAACATCAGCTGATCCACAGGAGTCACACATAGAACCCTCTCAGCTCCGACAAGGAAGTGAAGATCCCAGATTCCCATATCTGGATCTCAAGGCCTAGCATATGGTTCAGAGTCATGAAAAAGGGTAAATATCATTTAGATATTCTTTTTGGAAATATCTTCACTTAAAATTTCTTTTAAAAAATTCAGAAAGTCATAAGCTATTTGCAACCATCTCTTGTTTCCTAAGTCACCTTAGTTTGAAAAGCTTACTCTTGGGATGAATGGTAATGTCTCTTTAACTAAAGAGGCTGTGTGTGATAAGCATCAATTCCATTTGCTTCCTCCTCACCCTAGAACACATATTTTCCTTCCCACACCCCAGTCCCTGGAGAAAAATTTGTGGCCGCACCTGTACTGATATGTATCAGGTGTTCCCAACTAACGAATGCTTGGTCTGCAGGCTTCGAAAGCATCCTCGTGTTTTGCCTGCTAGCTCAAGAGAAAACACGCACTTCTGCACTCAAGCTTTGATTTCTTTCAGTCTGTGGCTTACTGGAATAACATATGTGCTTGCTCGACGTCTTTATTTTGCCAACAAAACACCCACAATCTCAATGATATTTTCAACCCCTTGTATGGTATGCTGATGTCTATTTATATTGACATCCGGACATTTTAGTCACACTACTGGCATAGAGATGACATTTTCGTGACTAATTATTATTGTGATAATGTAACGCAGTCTTTCTCCAGACAAAACCCCTTACTGCCAGCCACAGCTCAAAAATTTCCTTTTTGAAAGATTTTTCTGATCATTGTCTTTGGCTTCTAAGAAACTATCCATTTAATGTTGTGTGATTTCAGGAGATTTTGAAAAGCAGAGGGCCATGCATTCCTCTTTAACGCTAAGTGTTTGTACCAGCATCAGAAGATGTGGTATTATTATTCATGTGACCAGAACACTTGACTTATACATCCTTGGCCTTGCTATTATTGGCTTATTGTGGGATCATATATATTACTTATCCTAGAATATGGAATAAAAGAAGCTCTACAATGTTTTAAATATATCTATTTAGCCTCTGCTATTAGGTGAGAGCTTAGGATGGGCTGGGGGTAGATGAACATGTGAGGCTATACTCGAGTAAAATGCCATGATGACACACCCTAGAATAATGAAAATTTGGGTATAATCCAACTAGCTCCTATCTTCTGACCAGGCGCCATTCTTAAATGCAGGTGTGTTGATGTTCTTATGTTCTGGGAGGTGGCGTGGGACAATAAAGGGAGCATGAAGGTTGACAGGAAAGCAGCAGGTGATCCCAACTGGGAAGCAGGGTGCCAGGGCAGAGATCTGCAGTATTCCCATTGGTCCAGCCTTTCAGATTGGTTTGGCAAAGCAGCTTTCAACAGAGCAGGAGGTTCCTGGAGTTACTCTGCCTGGAAGTCCCAGCCATGCACGAGACCCAGAAGCCTCTACACTGATATTTAGGCTGGGGGGCAGGGGGATAACTCCCACTAGGTGGTTCCCAAATGCACCAGGGACTTGGATGGGTTTGGATCATACTAAGAATTCCCTATGGTAACTCCCAGCCAGCAGGCAAGATTTTATTAGCCTCACAGTAATGCAAGCCCACAGGTGACACAATCTATAGTAAGCCTTTCTGGACTCCACTTATGGTGGGATTCTACCATAGCTCCCTACTTTCTATTAAAATATGACTGATGTTTCCTTAACATTATGGAACTCAGACAAGTGTATCATGACATTGACTCTTCAGTGCAAGTATCTTTTTCCTAATCCTCAAATATATTCTATCAAATAAGGTTAAGATCATGGTTTTCAGACAGCTTTGCAGTGGAAGGGCAAACTACATTCCAGATTTTGGCACTGGGATATATATGAGTGTGTGTGTGTGTGTGTGTGTGTGTGTGTATGCAATACATATATTTACATATTTAAATATGCTGCTATTTTTACTAATTAAATGCAAAATCATAGGTGAATTTAGCTTTGCATTTAATGTACAGAGCATGAGATGCTAATGTACAGGTTGCAAGTGACAAACCAACAAAGCATCACAGTATCTGTTATGGATACCCTACCAAACTAACACCCAGCTTGCAATTCAATTTGAGCATTTACATTTTTTCATCCTATTTTCTTTCTTTCATTTTCTTTTCTTTCTTTTTTGGAGACAGTCTTGCTGTGTTACCCAGGCTGGAATGCAGTGGCGCAATCTCGGCTCACTGCAACCTCCACCTTCTGGTTCAAGCAATTCTTGTGCCTCAGCCTCACAAGTAACTGGGATTACAGGTGTGCATCATGCCTAGCTAAGTTTTGTATTTTTAGTAGAGATGGGGTTTCAACATGTTGGCCAGGCTGGTCTTGAACTCCTGACCTCAAGTGATTCACATGCCTCAGCCTCCCAAAGTGCTGGGATTACAGGCATGAGCCACCACGCCCGGCCTTTTTCATCCTATTTTCAAAGACAGAAGTTGGCAGCTGCTTTAGTGTACAATGAGTCTGCAGGAGAATTCTGTAAAGCAGATAATTATTGTTTGGGGAAGAATCATTTCAGTGGTTTCCTCACTTCCGTAAGCGTGCTGTGAATAGACTCCGTTTTCCTGATGGACAGTATCACTTTAAAAAATTTTCCTTTTTCTGGGAAGGGTCATGCAAGTGGCCTTGCTTAGTCACTTAAGTGCAGGGCGAGTTGGCTGTTATTCTGGAAAAGGAGTATAATCAGAACTTTGATGTCTTAAGCGTCTTTATAAAGTCGTGAGGTCATTGCTGCAGAAAAAGGTGGGAATTTCCCTGGCTAACTGCTCCTGGGGTCATGTTCCATTCTGAGAAGTGACCCTGGACAGGAACTGAAAAAGTTTAGTCACTAAGGAATTCTTGAGCTCAGAAATCTCAGATCAGGAGGATCTTGTAATGGGACAAGATGTTGAGGATGGTCTTTCTTTATAAAGAAGTGATGTGAAAAGAGGGAATAGAGGATTGAGCCTCCTCTATTGAGCTCCCACACTGCCCTCTGCATGTGGCTTCTAGGGTGTCGGTTGCTTTTCATCTTCTTGTATTGCTCCAGAGAACTCCAAACAAATGTTCTTGGACACCTCTCACCCCAGGTTTCTCAGCCTTCAGCACCCCTGGATGTGCTAACATTTGCACATCCAGCCTATGCAGGCAAACACAGACCTTACCTGCAGGGTTATCCTGATAATTTTCCCTGGTTTGCTTTGGGCATATCTGGACTTAGTCAACACCTACATTATCCTCTGTAGTAACTGCTCTAGTTTTCTCTTCCTCCCTCCTTACATTTCTCTTTCGTTGTTTGAAATTTTGAAAATTTGTTTAGATACTTGCACCTGAGGGCAAATAAGACTATTTCCTGTATGAAGGAATTTAACTTCGTCTTTGAGCTCTGTCTGGGTGCTGTGTGAAGGGGAGGACCATTCAGGCTTTGGATCCATGTCCATAGGGGTCATCTCGTGTCACTATCTAAGAGATTCTCTTTTTATGGTGTATGAGCCTGTTTTCGTGCTGCTGATAAAGACATACCTGAAACTGGGCAATTTACAAAAGAAAGAGGTTTAACTGGACTTACAGTTCCACATAGCTGGGGAAGCCTCACAATCACGGCTGAAGGCAAGGAGGAACATGTCATGTCTTACAAGGATGGCAGCAGGCAAAGAGAGAGAGCTTGTGCAGGGGAACTCCCCTTTTTAAAACATCAGATCTTGTGAGACTTCTTCACTATCATGAGAACAACACAGGAAAGACCTGCCCCCATGATTCAATTACCTACCACTGGGTCCCTCCCACAACACATGGGAATTCAAGATGAGATTTGGGTGGGGACAGAGCAAAACCATATCACATGGGGAGTCAGAGATTACAGTCTTCACCGTTGTCTCTGGGGATTAAGTCGGGGTGGGAAGAATTCAAATTCTCATTTTTTGTCTCTCTGCCAAAGATCAGTCATTGGATACTTAATGCCTAATCAACCCACTGGTCACTACATGGCCAAGTATAGAGGATCTACCACTTATTCTCAAGTTTGGCTTTGGATACAAGGACTCTGCTTTAGGGTGTGCTTCTTCACCTTCTCCAGGTCTTTGCTTAAATGTTGTCTATTCCTGAGGTCGTCTTGGAGCACACTATTTAGGGTTCCCACCTTCTGTCCCAGCAATCACTGTCTCTTTTCTCTGCTTTATTTTCTCCATAGCACCCATCAACATCTGACCTGCCACGAATGTAACTTACATACCTTCTTCATTGTTTCTCTTCCCATTAGATACCATAAATTTCATGAAGGTGTGATTTTTGGTCTCTTGTTCATCACTGCAGTCACAGTGACTAGAACAGTGTCTAGTTCAACACTATTTGAGGAAAGAATGAAGGAAGGAAGGAAGGAAGGAAGGAAGGAAGGAAGGAAGGAAAGAAAGGAGGGAGGGAGGGAGGGAAGAGGATGAGAAAGTAGAGAGGGAGGGAGGAAGAAGAGGAAGTAGAGTTCAGGGAAGGAAGCCAATAGCTTCAAAGAATCACTAATGGAAGACAGAATTATTATTTTGGTCTCCTCTAAAGGTTCTAGTCTGTGTTTGAGAGAAACACTGATAAAGGGTCTTTTAGGACTAATCAGATTACCACACCTTAGAAATGGCCACAGAAACTGCTGTTATACACACATGCTCATACACACACTTAAATCTCTGCATGACATGTTTATTTGTATTTGCAGCCTTTCATATATCTCTTCATGGAAAGGTAAGGAATAAAAAACTTTATTTCCTAGAACATGATGTTAATGAGGTCATGACTGCAGGTTCAGTCCTTAGATAGCCCAAGTATATTGGCGTTGTCTAATCGCCCAGAGTGAGCTTCTAAGTCTCGCCATTGCCTGAAAAATGCTTTAATTAATTGTTTAGTTTCATAGTAATGGGGCAAATGAGTGAGTGTGGGAATGTAAATGGATTGATGCAAATCCATTACTGCTCCTAGAAAAGCAGCTCAAAGTTTCTGACCCACCGCAGTTGGCTCAAGAGATCAGTAGATCTTTACTCCCAAAAGCTAGCATATAATGCCCATTTCCCCCCCTCAGATTTAGAAATATAATTTGTCTTCAAAGTAGCTAAGTACAGAAGTCAATTCAGAATAAATGATGAAATCTCTAACTTCTTCCAGCTAAGGACAAAAGTTTGATTATCAGATCCTTTTCTTCTAATGTTAAGAGGCAGATAGGCAAGCATATGAAAATAATATCCATTTGGGGATAGTTCCCACTGCCTCTCACACTGTTGGCTAACAGTTAAAAACCTTGGAACATCCAGAGGTTATTTTTTCTTACTAATATTATTCACTTAATTTATAAACTTTTTGAGAATTTGCTATTTGTAAGGCATAGAACTAGCTTTGCAGATGTCAAAAATGAATCAGACACAGACATCGCATTTATGAACTTATGGAGTCCGTAAGAACTTATGGACCAATAAGCAGACAAGACAATAATGTCTTGTCAATATCCTGTTGTTTGCCACATTTACTATGCGATTGAAATCAATAAGAATACTATAAATAATTCTGTGTTTGCTTTTTTATTCAACATACACAAATGTGCTACTAGTTCTTTGAACAAAAAGAAAAAAAACTGGAAGCATCTCCATGCACACCATTCTAGGTTTCCCTAATCATATTCAAACACCTTTGAGCAGCACCCTCAAAAGTCTAAAATCTTGCAGCAACTGAGCTGTAGTTAAAGCTGCAAGGCTCACAAAAAAACAACAAAGAAACAAGAGTGAGGTATTGCAAGGAAGAATCCCAAAAAATAATCTCAATCTGAGTTTTCCCAATTTAAGATAAACTTTAAAATGCCTGAAGTGAAGAAAAGATGTGGACAGTTATGCTGGAACAAGCTGGGTCTCCTGCTGAATTTTTATCAGATTATCAACTGGGAGAGGCAGTGGTAAAAGAAGTAAAAGGTGAAGTTGATATTATTTTTTAAAAGCCTGAGAACAAGAGTAAACGGCCAAAGGCATATGAAAAGATTTTCAATGTTAGCAATCATCAGGGAAATGCAAATAAAAAACACAAGGGTGTAACAACTTATACCTGTCATCAAAAAAGACAAAGATGACACCTATTATCAAAAAAGGCAAAAGATGACGGATATTGGTGAGGATGTAGGGAAGCTGGAACTCTTGAATACCATTGGTGAGAATGCGAAATGGTGCAGCTGCCATGGAAAATAGCATGGAGGTTCTTCCAAAACTAAAAAATTGAATTACCATATGACCCAGGAATCTCACTCCTGGCTATAAATCCAAAAGAATTGAAATCAAGATCTCAAAGAGATGTCTGCATTTCCATGTTCATTGCAGCACTATTCAAGATAGCCAAGATGTGAAAAGAACCTCAATGTCCATCACCAGATGAATGGATAATAAAAATGTGGTATATATATATACAGTGAGTATTATCCAACCTTCAAAAAGAGGAAAATTCTGCCATATGTGGCAACATGGATAAACCTGGAAAGCATTTTGCCAAGCAAAATAAGCCAGTCACAGAAGGACAAAACTGCATGATTCCACTTACATGAAGTGTCTAAAAAAGTCACACTCAGAAGTGAAGAGAGCAGAACAGCTGTTGCTGGGGGCAGGAAAGAGGAAAAAATGGGAGTTGATAATTAATGGGCATAAAGTTTCAGTTATGCAAGATGAAAAAATTCTACAGATCTGCTGTACAACACTGTGCCTACGGTTAACAATACTGTATTGGACACTCAAAAATCTGTTAAGAGGGTAGATCTCATGTTAAATGTTCTTGCCATAATGAAATAAAAATTTAAAAGCCTCAGAAGTTACCCTGTTATAAAGGGACTTGGTTAAATAGGTAGAAACAGATTCTCATTGGCGTTCTCATGGTGGTTTCTGCAAGAATTGCGGAGATGTCCATCTCCCTTATATTGGAGCAGTATTTCCAACTGAGGTGTGGAATTGGGGGATACAACTGCTTCCAAGCATTTAATGGCAATTGGAGAAATGGCTGGTGGCAGACTCCACGGGGTAGAACATCATTCTTGGTAGCTCTGGTGTGTGCATGCACATGTACACGTGCGTGCATGCACACCAAACACACACACACACACACACACAGTGTGGAAAGACCTCGAGGTCTGTCCTAAATTTCATCAGAAGCCCCAGGCCACCTTGGACCTGCTCCTCCTGGTTGTAGAGCCCCTGCCAGGCAAAAGCAGGCGGCTTTTAGTTTAAGCAGCCACTGTGGGCCAGCAGGAGGGGAGGCAGCCAGTGCAGTGACTGTTTCTGTGGCCATTTCTAAGGTGTGGTAATCTGATTAGTCCTAAAACCCCCTTGGTTCTTATCCACATGTCTATCAATGTTTCTCTCAAACATAGACTAGAACCTTTAGAGGAGACCAAAAGCAGCTATCTCCACTGTTCCTTTCACTGTGGCTTTCACCTCCAGCCCTCTTGACCTTTTCCCTTTTCCTAGGGTGTGTTCTTTTCGGCCCAAATGGTTAGAGTATGGTGACAACTGTTTCTCTCAGCTTTTTTTTTCCTTTTTTTTTTTTCTCCTTTTGAGATAGGGTCTCCTTATGTCACCCAGGCTGGAGTGCAGTGGAGCAATCATGGCTCACTGAAGCCTCAACCTCCTGGTCTCAATAAATCCTCTTGCCTCAGCCTCCTGAATAGCTGGGACAACAGGCATGCACCACCATAGCTGGTTAAGTTTTTTTTTTTTTTTTTTTTCCTGTAGACACAGGGTTTCACCATGTTGCCCAGCCTGGTCTCGGACTCCTGGGCTCAAGTGATCTTCCTGCCTTGGCCTCCCAAAGTGCTGGGATTACAAGCACGAGCCACCACACCACACCTGGCCCCTCTGTATTCTTTTGGAAAGAAAACTCCCAACCAGCACAACCCCTAACTTTTGCTCTTGATGTTTCTGCTTTAGCTTAATATGGTGGGAGCTTTTAGGCCTTATTGTAGTGTCTGGTTTTCTCAACACTTATGATTTGGCCTTTCAAACGACCTAAAGTTCCTATTTAAAAAATGGATATTAGAGTCTTAGAAGAAATGAATGAAGTGACCATGAATGTGATTGCGAAAAATAATTACTGACAGACATCTTCCACCTCTTGGCTATTGTGAACAGTGCTGCTGTAAACACGAGTGTATAAATATCTCTTTGAGATGTTGCTTTCAACTATTTTGGATATACACTCAGAATTGGAATTGCAGGATTATATGATAATTCTATTTTTAATTTTATGAGAAACTGCCATACTGTTTTTCATAGCAGCTGCACCATTTTATATTTCTACCAACAGTGCACAAGGGTTCCAGTTTCTCCATATCCTCACCAACACTTGATATTTGCTGCATTAGAGTGTTTTGCTTGTTGGCTTTTGATAGTAACCATCCTGATGGATATGAGGCAATATCTACTGTAGTTTTAATTTGCATTTCCCTAATGATTAGTGCTATGAACTGAAAGTCCCCTCCAAAACTCAGGTTGAAATTTAATTGCCATTGTAGCAGTGTTTAGAAGCAGGACCTTTAAGAGGTCATGAGGGCTCTGTCCTACAAAGGAATTAATGCTGTTATCACAGAAGTGGGTTAGTTATTTCAGGAGTGGGCTCCTGATAAAAGGATGAGTTTGGCTGCATTTCTTCTCTTTGTATTTTGTGCTCTCTTGTTCTTCTGCCATGGGATGACCCTCATCAGATACCAGTGCTCTTGGACTTCTCAGCCTCCAGAATAGTGAGGCAAATAAATGTCTATTGTTTGTAATTACCCAGTCTGGATATTCTGTTATAGCAGCAGAAAATGGACTAAGAATTAGTAATGTTGAGTATCTTTTCATATGCTTTCATAACATATCTTTCATATGTTAGCCATTTGTACATCATCTTTGAAGAAATGTCTATTCAAGTCCTTTGCCAATTTTTATTTGGGTTACTTTTTGCTGTGTTGTTGTTGAGTTGTAGGATTTCTATATATCTTCTGGATATTGACCCTTTATCAGATATATGATATGAAAATTTTTTTCCATTCACTAGGTTGCCTCTTCACTCTGTTCATTGTGTCAAATGTTAAATTTGAAGAAAATTGTAACAGGGAAATCTCAAATCTAGAGTTTTAAATTTCCTCAACATTATAGAAAATAGATTTATTCCTTATACAAACAAGTCTGCCTCTGAATTTTCTAAAAACTATAGAATTCTAAATTTAGGAGACTAGATGTCAGGGTTGGAAATTTCCAACTTTGATAAAGCACAGTGTATTTTTCCCCATAAAAAGCATGATTTTGCATGATAAAAAAGAAGTGGTACGTAAAGGATGTAAAATAAACAGGCAGGTACAGATCCTGAGGCAAGTCGGCACCTAAAATAACAAAGGGAATGCAGAACAAACCACGTAAATACCATTGTAAAACACCAGGATTCTAATCTGAAAACCTAAAACAAGAAAAGGGGATCCTAATCAACTGACACAAAATCAGGAAGAATGAGGAGAGAGAACAGTCACAAGATAAGGTGATTTAAGATGTAAATTTGTTCAAGCAATTCATACAGGTTATAATCAAGTAAATCAGGAATGTTTATAGTGTAATCCCATTAAGACTGCCAGGAGAACAATAGGCTTCCGAATAGCTGCTTTGTGGCTATAAAGGAATAGATGGCAGCAAAAAATCACAGAAAAAAGAAACAACAAAACTTACTTTATATTTTAAATTTTTAGCACACAAAACAATGCTTTATTTAAAAATTCAAAACCTGACAGCACAGGAAATTGGACTCTTCTGACTCTCAATCGCCAGGCCTACCACATGCCCATTGGCAAAGAATTAGCCCAGAATACTCTGTATTTCCAGCTGGAGAGTCAGTCTAGAGCCTCAGGTGACCCCAGCTGTGCAGCAGAAAAATGGATAGCTCACAATATTCTAGTTCTGTTCCACATTGGAGGCCTACCCAAGTAAACTGGCAGGTGCCAGAGCAAATAGAAACATCAGATATTGATTTTGGAAATATCCCAGAATACTGACCTGGACCAAAGGGAACTTAGCATTATGGATGTAAATGAGGAAGGCAGCAACCTGTCAGAGGACTGCTAAGAGTTAGAGAGACCTGAAGAGAAAGACTTCCAAACCGGCCGAACCAGATCTGAGCGTCTGTTGGATAATGATCTCAATTTTTAAAGAACAGACTCTTAGGCACAAGCAGAAACTGACTTAGATTTCTATTTATCTTACACTAAAAAAAGGCAAAAACAAAAACAAATCAAGCTTAAGCAAATAAAATGGACTATTTACAGCAGGCTGCGCTCTGCAGGAGAATCAAGAAAGACTAGGCCACCTAACTTTTCGCTGCAAAGCATTCCTAGAAACACATGTAAAAATAGATCTTCATACAGCAGACTGTACCTTCCTGTAGGAATGAGCTTGTAATTTGGGATTGGCTTCCTGATCCAGGGTTTGACCAACAACACATTATAAGGCAAAACTTCATATATAAATTTCTACAATTTTTACAATTATAAAAGTGTGCTTCAAGTCTGTAGAAAATGCACTTTATGTACTGATTATATAAAAGCAAATAAACTGGGCATGCTGGCTCATGCCTATAATCCCAGCACTTTGGGAGGCTGAGGCGGAAGGATCGCTTGAGGCCAGGAGTTTAAGACCACCCTGAGCAACATTGTAAGACCCCATCTCTACAAAAAATCTAAAAGGTTAAGATAGGCATGGTGTTGTGCACCTGTAGTCCCAGCTACTCAAAAGGCTGAGATGAGTTCGAGGTTACAATGATCAAGCTACTGCCCTTCAGCCTGAGCAACAGAGAGAGACCCCCATCTCAAAAGATGATAATAATAGGCCAGGTGCAGTGGCTCATGCTCATAATCCCAGCACTTTGGGAGGCCGAGGCGGGCAGATCACAAGGTCAGGAGTTCGAGACCAGCCTGGCCAACATGGTGAAACCCTGTCTCTACTAAAAATACAAAAATTAGCCGGGCCTGGTGGCGTGTGCCTGTAATCCCAGTTACTGGAGAGGCTGAAGCAGGAGAATCGCTTGAACTCGGAAGGCGGGGGTTGCAGTGAGCCGAGACCACACCACTGTACTTCAGCCTAGGTGACAGAGCAAGACTCTGTCTCAAAAATAATAATAATAATAGATAAAGTAATAATAAAAATGTTAAAAGCCAAATAAGCTCTAAATTGTCAACAGAGTACATAAAAATGTAGATCTGTGATTTCAACTTTATTTTACAAAATGTGCTGCTACAATACAGATGACACAACTGCCTGTATTTATTAAGCACTTACTAAGTGTCCCCACAAACTAAGAGCTTTATCTGCATCATCTTATTTGATCTTCTCAATGAATCTATGGGGAAACTGAGGCTTAAAATGGCAACATCACTCATCCAAGTACAATTATTTAATAAGTGACCGAACTGCAATTTAAACCCAAGGCATCTAATTCTAGAGCTAGTGAAATAAAGCTCTGAATTAGGGTGAAACAAAGTGAATTTTAAGCATTTCATAAATCTATGGAGTTTGAGAGCTTAAAGAAGCATCAGATAACATTTAGCTCAGTTCCTTTATGTTATAGATAATGATCATAATTTCAAGAGAAGTGAAATTACTTATAAGTGTTTCTTAGTGACAAAACCAAGGCCAGAATTCCATTGATTTCCAAATTCTTTTTTTTTTTTGAGACGGAGTGTCGCTCTGTCACCCAGGCTGGAGTGCAGTGGCGCAATCTTGGCTCACTGCAAGCTCCGCCTCCCGGGTTCACGCCATTCTCCTGTCTCAGCCTCTCTGAGTAGCTGGGACTACAGGCGCCTGCCACCACGCCCGGCTAATTTTTTGTATTTTTAGTAGAGACGGGGTTTCACCGTGGTCGCGATCTCCTGACCTCGTGATCTGCCCGCCTCGGCCTCCCAAAGTGCTGGGATTACAAGCGTGAGCCCCCACGCCCGGCCCCAAATTCATTTTTTTCCACTTTATCCAGTTGACTCAAGACAGTCTCTTCTCACTTTAGTCCAGCAATTTTATGATGTGTACAATTTCCATATACAGAATGACTATTCAAGTTCCCTGAAAGAATACTGTAGTCCCAATTGGTTACCTAATTAATCTATTGCTTCAAAACTTAGTGGTTTAAAACAACGAACATTTACTGTCTCAGAGTTTTTGTGGGCAGGAATTCAGGACGGGCCTTGCTGGGTTGTCCTAGCTCAGGGTTGCTCATTCACTTTCAGTCAGGCTTTTCATGGGTCGGGACTGCAGGCAGCTGACTGGGCTTCCTTACTTGCCTGTTGGCAGGAAGCCTTAGTTTTTGCCACGTGGGCCGTTCCATTGGCTGTTTGAGTGGCATGGCACCCAGGGGCAGAGGGGACGTTGTTCAACTTTTTGAAGTGGGAGGAATATCAGAGAATTTGTGGGCAGATTTTAAAACCACATCTACCTAGCAGACATTTTCTTCTTCTTCTTTTTTTTTTTTCCTCCGAGTCTTAGTTTGGTTTGGTGGTCCCCCTCACTCCTATGTAACCTGGAGGTAAATTTTAATTAGTCTGAAACAATCATGGCAATCCTGTAAGGGACATAGGATTCAATCTCAGCAAGAATGTATCAAGAGATGTCTGCTGGAGGCTTTATAAGAATGGTTTTCGTACACCAAAGTAAAATTCTAAGCCCCCCCAACCAACTGATGGACCCCTTTCTCAGCCAAGGGCATTCCAGAGAAACCTGAAAAACTAATTCAGCTCATGGTAAGAAGGGGGGTTGGACATACCTCATTATACCCTCCTCCCTGTGGAATCAGGCACACCACTGTGTGGACCAGCATTAGCATTGAAACAGAGGTCTTCAGACTGACAAAACAGACTCTTTGTAACAAAAGATACCAACATGATAGATAGCAGGCCCTGAGATAAACTGAAGTATATTACCCCAAAATACATTTCTTTGACATATTTTGAAATGGCCCTGCAAAACTGTCTTTTATGGGGAAAATCTACATTCTGTAGAGAATCCCTTTCCCTTTCCAGGTCTTTTCCCTGATCCAGGAGAGATTTTACTAAGAGTCTGGCACATTTTTAAGTCCATAAGAAACATTTATAATCTATTCTCTCTGAAGCCTGCTACCTGTAGTCTTCATCTGCATGACAAAAGCCTTGGCCCTCAAACCCCTTATCCTAACCCAGACACTCCTTTCTGTTGATTCCAGGTCTTCAGATAATAACTTAAATTTTTCAACCAATTGCCAGTCAGAAAATCTTTGAATCCACCTATGACCTGTAAGCATCCCCGCTTTGAGTTGTCCCACCATTCCGGACCCAGCCAATGTACGTTTTACGTGTGTTGATTAATATTTTATGTCTCCCTAAAACATATAAAACCAAGCTTAAGCCCAATCACCTTGGGCACCTATTCTCAGAACCTCCTGGGTCTGTGTCACAGGTCATGGTCCTCACATTTGACTCAGAATAAATCTCTTCAAATATTTTACACAGTTTGGCTCTTTTCTTACTCTTAAAAAGAGGCACATAGGAGGAGATGGCATCTTCCATTTGGGATCTTTTCATGTCTTGATGGGACATCTGGAACTACTGCAGCCATCACGCAACCATCAGGAGAGCCAATCTGAGGACAGAGGTAGTGTGTTCAGGGGATGGCAGAGAGAAGACCTGGAGAGAACCTAGGTCTTCATGGTGGTGTCAAGTCACTCTCTTCACCAATCTTGAAGGATATTCCCAACCTCTGCCGTTCTTATTACATGAGATAATACATGTCCTTTATTGTTCAGGACATTTTAAGTTGTGTTTTCTGTTGCTTTCAGTTAAAAGCCATCTAATATCCTATGTAAGATTTAATTCCTCCTCCAAAATGTGGAGTTGGTGCTTTTCTTGGCTTAGTCCCAGGCCAGAGCTGTATAGCACTTAATAGTTCAGAATCTAGAGTGAATAACACAGACTCAAAAGGGCTTTCCAGAATACAAGGACAAAAAATTGGTTTTCCCCATTCAGCCATTACACCCCCACCCCGCCCGCTGCAACAGTTTCCAATTATTTTCCAATCATCTTTGGAAATTAAGTTTGGGGTAAAGAGAAGGAAGGGAAGGGAGGATAAATGCTTGACCTACTGGCATTCCTCTGCACACTCTGTACTTATCACCTAAACTGTTTTCTCTCTTGTCCCTTTTAAGTAGCTAAATCTAACCTCCTCTTCATGGTTTTTCAAGTCACTTCTTGTTCAATAAATTTGAGAGCGGTGCAGTTCCTTTCACATTGATCTGTAATTCCTCTGGAGTCATAGTAACACATTTGCTAACCACCTGGAGCCATCTCTCGGGTTATATATTCCACATTGCTTTTCTCTTGTTTATTTATTGCCCTCCCTTGTATATTCTAAATTTCCCTGAGGTCAGAGACTCCATATGGTGCCTACCTGCATATGGTGGATGTTTATAACTAGATCTTGATACACTGATTTAAAGGATAAGTGCAAATGTGGGGACAGAAGGAAGACAAGAAGAGGAAAACCTAGGAATGTGTGTAATCTTGATTTGGGCTATCTTGGAATTTACAACGTCTGGATCTGGTTGCAGTATGATGCAGATGCCTTAGGATTCTTAACACAATCATGTTATTTTTCAGTCATAGCTGCACCTAGATATCAGAAAAGGAAGATGGGGGAAGCTGAACTGAGTCATGAATATAGATTTGCTGGGATTTCAGAGCTTTGCTAATACTCTTGGTCATGGCTTGTTTCACTTAAATGTGTTTTCAGCCTAGTCCCTCTAAGCAGTGGTTCTAACTACTGCTCCTCAGGGTATAAAATAACAAGTAAAAGCAGTTGACACCACCGACCGTAATTTTTGCCAAGAAATTTTTAAGCAAGTTCCAAATGGACCTGATGAATGCTCATATATTAGAGTACTGGACAAGGAAATTTCCAGGGACAGTAGCCTCTGCTGGCACCTCTTCCAGCCCTAAAGAAGTGCCATTTACCTGACAGGCTTCTGCCAAATGCTTCACTGCTCCCTAGAGTAACATATGTTTACCTTCAGGGTTGTAGCCAGAGCTGTAAACTGCATGTTTTCAGTCCCCTAGAAAGGGGAATGTCTCAATAGAAATATGTTCAGTGCATCCAGGGACCCCTTTCTAAAATTTTTTTCTTTGTAATCCTTTGTGACCTTAAGTTGATCTAAGTTGATTCTTTGAAGTTTAATCTCAGATATACAGGATGCAGGAAGATGCTTACAATTCAATCAGATGTCAGGATTCTGTTTCCTTATATGCAAAGAAAAAAAACTGGATGAAAAATTATTTAATTAAAACATAGGGTCACAGTTCTTTCTGGACAACTTCTGGTAGTGATGCATCTTTTAAAAAAAAAAAAAGAAATCTCAAAGCAACTAGATTTCTTCTTTGTTCTCTCTCTCAAATTTTCCTCTTTTGTTTTTTCACATTTGTATTTTTTTCCAACTCCTTTAAGAAGTACTTTCTCTTTCCCCTTGTCTTGTTTGTAGAATTATCAGCAGTATTACTCCTGACTGACGACCTCAACAATATACAAACGTTTGAACAAGGCACATGCCTCTTGTTTCAGCTTTTATACTTCACTCTGGCTCTTTATTTCCCTTTAGAACCATGATGGTCAGAGCATACATATTTTCTGATATTTCTTCAGAATATTTTACCAGGACACTGCTTTCACTTGCTTTCTTCATAAACTCTCGATTTCTACCAAATGGCTTCTGTGGTGAAAGAGTCTTTGGGCCTCACTGTTGCACATACCCAACCTTTGAGCCGAACAGTAGTTCTGGCTGGAGGATGCCCTTTAGCTCACAGTTAAGAACAAGAGGGGCATTTTACCCCACCACTGGTCTAATTAATTTACAAACAAACAACAGAGCAAATGGCCCAGCTGCTGCATGGGCCTTTCCCTGTGTCCATGTCTCTGACCCCCAGAAGAATGGGTTTCCCATCACTACTAATGTCAACTGGTGCCTGATCATGATCCTGACTGCCCCTCAGCCTTTGTTTTGAGTGATATGAATGTAATCCCATATATAACCAGACTCTAAATCTGGATTCACAAACAACTATCATTTTCAAAATGACAGTGGCTGCTTCTTAACCCTTAGCAGTAATTCTTAAATCTTAGTGTGTTTCATAATGCGAACTCCCTGTTCTTTACCTCAGATAATTGAAACAGATTGTATGGGAAAGTGATTCTCAGGAATCTGTATTTTCAATAAGCAGCCCTAGGTACTCGTGATGAAGGGAATCTAACAGACTAGTCTGGAAACATTGTCTTAGAAAGTGTATTTTTCTGGTTCTAATGATTGATATGGAAAAAATGCTTATTTTAGTAATAGTTTATTTTATTGGAAGATTTCATTCATCCAACAAATTATGTGCCAGGTTTGCACACTGTACTGAAAACACTGGGATTAGTAATACAGCATTTCTCCCATCAAAGAATCTCAAATAATCCACTAGTTTCTTTTAACCCAATGATCTAATATTTAAGAGCTCAGTCTTTAGAGCCAGGCAGACCCGACACTGCCAATTACTAGTTGTGCGACATTGAGCAAATTACTCAAAACTTCTGAGCTGTTTCCACATTTGAAAATGGGGATAATAACACCCACCTCATAAGGTTTGTTGTGAGGATCAAATAAGATAAGGCACGTCAAGTGTTCAGCACTTTTGATAAATGCAAGAGGAAGATAAGGGGGAAGGTTGCTGGAGAATCTCCGACCAGCATGCGCACTGGGAGGATGAGGTGGAGCCACAGGAAGTTCTAGCCCATTGCAGCGGGGAGGAGCCTGGGCTCTCCTGTTCCTAGGTGGGAACCTGGGATTCAATCTGTGAGGCAGGAAATCTGCTAACAGGACTCTCTCTTGCTTTGTGGAGAATTATTTTTCCTTTTACTTTTTGCCCACTAAATTCCATTTTTCCTCACCCTTCAAAGTGTCTGCATGCCTAACTCTTCCTGGTCATGTGACAAGAACCTGGTTTTTGCTTTTTTCTACAACACTTCTTTCACTCAAGTGTCTGGAACATAATAAGTGGTCAGTAAATGTTAAATAAGGATGAGGATGGCTAATGATAATCATGATACGACAACAAAAATACTATTTATGAGAATTAATTAGCTCCTTAGAGTCTTACAAAGATAAATCCGTTTTCCTTCTCATATGAGGAAATTTTGCATTATTTCTTCTGACAAATATGCTACATAGACTTCACACCCCCAACTCAAAAGAGTGACCACTTATAAAGAGTATGTATTTTGGGGGAAATCTAAAATCTGCCCCTAGGAAAGAGTCACAGGAGGTTCTTATTCCTTGGGCTCGAGAACCTCTCATTTGCCAAAAACGAATAGAAGATCTATAGAACACAAACTAATTTAAAATAAAATTCATTATAACTTTAGTCCAATAGGTGAGGTAAACAAGAAAGATTACTTCCAAAACATTTCTAATTCATAAGCATTTACTGAATAACTTTCTATATACATGCTCAAAACTATTCCTAAATGTAAGATTTGTTTCTTACATACATGTACACGACAATTGAATTATTTAATAATAATTCTGGTAGTTTTTGAATAAGTTTCTAAGTCAGTGCTACAAACAATGAGTATTCTGGGAGTAAAGAGAAAGAAGGGACATGGTGGGCAAAGAAAGTTCTGGAAAATAGAGGGTAGATTTCAGCAAGGCATTGAAATATGGGTGGTAAGACTGGAATGAGGAGAAGATCTGTGCATGGGAGTGAAGCACCCCCTACCAAAGCAAAAAAAAAAAAAAAAAAGAGAGGAAGAAGAATGCACTAGAGCATACCATATACCAAGTGAGAGAATGGCACTTTGGCGACAGAACCAGATTCTCATACATGCTTGTCAGTTGGAGCCAAGCACAAAGAGGGATGAGAAAGAACATTGACCCCACAAACATGACTGTGTCTCAAAGGAGGTTTCTAATCTAAAACACAGAACCAGTTTTCCCCAATGTACAGGCTGCCTACTAGAAGTAAATTAATTAACTTTGGAAGTTATTGTTATCTACTTTGATTTAACTACCATTATGTCTATCTTATTTGATGGGGGACCCAGTGCATGCAAATTTAATTTTCAAAACACACTGCAGATATAAACATATAACCCAATTTTGATATTATACATTTATGTCAGTTGCTTACATCCAGTCGTACCTACATGTGTGTATGTCAGATTAATTGTGGATACCATATTTGGCTATAGTATTTTACTGTGTTTATTCAGACTTTATAATATCATAATTTCACCTATCTTCTGAAAATATTAGAGAAATCCAAGTCAGGTGTGACCAAATTACATTTTGAAAAATCGTAATTTACAATTGATATCTTAAAGTCTATTTGACCAATGTCATTGGAGAATAAAGTTGTTAATATAGAGTGATCCAAACATATGCCATCAAAAGACTTTCTCTGTAAACCATGAAATCCTCATTTTGACATTAATTTTGTGATGTATAGTCAACAGTAACATGATGAAAGAATTTGGAATGGATTATTGTGTTGTTGAAAAACCTGTACTGAAAACAACGTAATGAATATTGAAGTATGAACAAATTGCTATAATGCTACTGCTGTTACTGCTGAAAATTATGGTGATGCCTAAACTTATTAGCATTCACTACCTACCTGGCACTGTTCTAAGTGTCACACACACATACACATATATATTTATACTTCTTTACTTTGTTAGTGAGTACAAACACTATATAGAGACAACTAGCTTCTAATTTTTTCCAAGATGATGAGTTTCTACATTAATCCTGCATAAATTAATATATAAGTATGAACATATGCTTATAAATGTCCTTACTGAATGAAGTTCTAATGCTTGTGAGGAGACAAACTGAATGGAAGTTGAAGAGTAAGGATTCTTATATATTCACAGAAATGAAGAAAATAAAAATATTATGAGTATAAAATTACATTAGTTTTCAATTTTTTATTGTGTTTATATATAATTCTATTAAATATGTGATATTAAAATTCAAAGTGAATGGAACACTCACTGAATATCTCAGGCCTTCGTGTTATACTGTGCAATTTTTATTTGAAATGTTTACCTGAGTCTTAATTTTGTCATTTTTTTTAAAATGGGAGAATTGCATTGCTAATATAAAGTGATCCAAACGTACCTCATGAAAATGGTTTCACCCTCCCTGTAAACCATGAATTTGCTGTAGCTGTATCTAGATTTTACTAAAATTCCCAGATAGATCTAACTTGAATTTACAGTTATGATCAAAAGAGCAGATGACAATGTTGCAAGAACAATCTCTGAAGATTGTGTGTTAACATAGCTTAAAGAGTAATTAATAAATACAGTAAAAACTTAATCTCAACTCCTGGTTTCCAGTCTGGCATGTAAGGAGCTTGAGAGTTGTCATTTCCATAGTCACAACAAGAAAAATGCTGAACAAACTAAACAACAACTTTTCTTTTTTTTTTTTTTTTTTTTTTTAATTATACTTTAGGGTTTTAGGGTACATGTGCACAATGTGCAGGTTTGTTACATATGTATCCATGTGCCATGTTGATTTCCTGCACCCATTAACTCATCATTTAGCATTAGGTGTATCTCCTAATGCTGTCCCTCCCCCCTCCCCCCACCCCACAACAGTCCCCGGAGTGTGATGTTCCCCTTCCTGTGTCCATGAGTTCTTTGTTCAATTCCCACCTATGAGTGAGAACATGTGGTGTTTGGTTTTTTGTCCTTGCAATAGTTTACTGAGAATGATGTTTTCCAGTTTCATCCATGTCCCTACAAAGGACACGAACTCATCATTTTTTATGGCTGCATAGTATTCCATGGTGTATATGTGCCACATTTTCTTAATCCAGTCTATCGTTGTTGGACATTTGGGTTGGTTCCAACTCTTTGCTATTGTGAATAGTGCCGCAATAAACATAAAAAATATGGAACGCTTCACGAATTTGCGTGTCATCCTTGCGCAGGGGCCATGCTAATCTTCTCTGTATCGTTCCAATTTTAGTACATGTGCTGCCGAAGCGAGCACTAAACAACAACTTTTCTTAGTTCCATGGGAGAACAGAGATCACAGGACAAACTGCTGCCCCAGAATTGAAAGACAGACATTCGGGTACAGAGAATCTCAATTTATGGGAATAGAAACCCAGGAGCAGGAATCACCACAGGAACCAACTAGGGTAGGAAAACCAAACTATAATTGTCAACTTGCTGGAGGCTAAGTGTGGACAAACTTGAGGGATAAAAACTGCAGGGGGAAGGGGACCACACCTTCATAAGTTTTACCCTTAGGAGCTCCACCAGGTTCTCATGATGAGTATAGGAAGAAAATCTCTTCATGCTTCTGACACAGGGAGGGACAAAGTAGCCATTTTTAAATATGTCCAGAACATTCCGTTCTTTTTAACAAGGCCTGCCTTCAAGGCAAATTATTTTACCAGAGTCTAACCAATCTAGAGGAAGGGAAACACCTGAATTTAGCTTCTACTAGCCTCGGATTTCACTGGCAGACGGAGGACAACTGAGAAGCATATGTGAAGATGACAACCCAGGGGCACAGGCTCTCTGAAAGACTGAGACCTAATCCTAGGACTACAGAAAACTTCTTTCCCACAGCTTACCACTGCATCAACAGGGCTTCTGTATAACAACAGGGAATTACAGCTGTAATCTGAATATCTCAGGCCTTATTTAGAAGAAATCTCTAGGGAAATCCAAGAACAACAGAGGAAACAAACATAAGGACACGAGGAAATTTTTGCCTCTGATCTACAACTCCAGGAAATAGTAAACACAGCCTAACTCTTAGACAAATAAACATAAAACCTCACACTAAAGTCCTATTTACTTCACTTCCTTTTACCCAATATATCATGTCTGGCTTTCAATACAACTTAATTTCATGCATTTAAGGAGGGTCATCATTGTCATTCTGCTGTTTGGTCTTAGGCACAGAAGACCAAATATATTAAACGTATATATTATACACGCATACTTATTCATTCATTTATTTATAATTGTGTTGCCTTTATATTGTCAGAAGGTTAACATTTTCTTTCTTTCCTCATCTTATTAATTCCCTAGCATCAAAGGCCACAGATTTACTGACACCAGGTGAAGATTTTTTCTTCTTGACACTAAAGTTGTCATCAATCTTCACTCCTAGCCTCTTACTTTATTATTCCCTCTTCACTGCCACCACCTTATCTCAGGTTTGAGGCAGTGTCTGAAGTAGGAGCTCCAGCTACTTTCTAGAAGAGCAGCCACAGGATGCTAGGCACCAAAGGCCTTTCAGACAGTGGTAACTGACTCATGAGATTGTGGACAATTTGCTGCCATAAGGCCTTCTTGACATTTCTCAGAATGACACTTTGTGAAATTAAGGACAGGCAAGGGAGGCTCACCCTATTGACAAGAATAGGACTGTGACTGCCTTGCCTGATGACTCTTAATAGGAACAGTGGAAATTATTCTGTTCAGTCAAATTATTAGATTTCATTTAAAAATGAATTCATTGTACATTCCTGGAGTGCTAAGACCATGTCACATGCCTCTGTGCATCCCACACAGCTGGTTAGTACTCAGTAAAAATCACTGAGGCTGGACTCAGTGGCTCACACCTGTAATCCCAGGACTTTGGGAGGCTGAAGTGGACAGAGTTCGTGAGTTTGAGAGCAGCTTGGCCAACATGGTGAAACCCTGTCTCTACTAAAAATACAAACATTATCCAGGCATGGTGGCGCATGCCTGTAGTCCAAGTTACTCAGGAGGCTGAGGCAGGTGAATTGCTTGATCCCAGGAGGCGGATGTTTCAGAGAGCCAAGAATGCACTACTGCACTCCAACTTGGGCAACAGAGTGAGACTCCATCTAAAAATAAATAAATAAATTACTTACTTACTTAATTAATTAATTAAAAACAGAAAAAAAATCATTGAAAGGAGTCTTGGGTTCTGAGGCATGAAGTCATGGAGGAGATTTGAGAGGGTGGCCCAGGCACTGCCTGAGGTCTCTGGGTCCCTCTCAAGCAGTGTCTCTATTCCTGATCACTCTGTCATCACCTGGGCCTCTCTCTGTTCACCTGTGCCATTCCATGCTTCATGCTTTCCATGTGTCCGTAACACTGCAAACACATCCAGGATACAATGCCTTCAACACTGGGGATCTCAGTGGACACTGAGAAATTTAGAAAATGAACCACAATTAAGACTGAAATTAATCATTACTGGATCAAAAATTATCTATAATGAAGTGTTTGAAGATGAGCAGCGTCTATCCACCACAAACAAGACTGGAGTCTAGAAACCAGAGTAAAAGCAGAAGTTTGAGGTATATCACTCACCTCTAAGAATATCATCATGATTATGACTATACCAGCTCTGAGGACATTAGAATACCACTATATCAAAAGGTAGCCCAAGTCCTTAAAACCACACTCAAAAGCATTTCTGGGTACCAGGAGCTGCTAATATGGTCGGTGAAATCGTGTCCCAAGCATGTACTTCCAGTAAAAACATGAAAAATATCCCTGATTTTACCCTAAAAAGTGTTATTCTCACACCAACGTTATCAGAGCTTCAACTATATTTTACATAGAATCTTGAAGTACATTGTAATAAAGAACCCTGAAAATAATGTTAACTTCAAAAATAACAAGCAGCGAGTATTTACTAAGTGCCAGGAACTGTGTTATTCGATTTATAGGCATTCTCTCATTTATCAGTCACAACAATTTTATGAGAAACGTACTAAAATTATTCCCCATTTACAGATGAGTAATCTGAGACGTAGGGAGGTTAATTACCTTGCTTGTAATTAGCTGAGAGCTTAAAGCTTGAATTCAGCATTGTTAAACGCATCCTCTTAAATAGTGTGTGTTAGCTCAGGTCTTCCAAGAAATCGACTACAAGAAGGTTTTAGCCGTGTAGTTTTTTTTTTTTTTTTTTTTTTTTTTTTTTTTTTTTTTAGGGAAACCGTCTGTGCGAGAGCAAAAGGGCTGAAGAAGCGTGAGCGCCATAGGGCGCAAGGCCAGAGTGACCCGGCGAAAGCGCGGGCCTGGCGGGGCGGCGGGGAACCCGGAGTCCCCAGGGGCAGGCGGCCGTCAGGGAGGGGTCTGCTTGAGGCGGGCGGCGCGGGCCCCAGGGAGACGCGTTGCCTTTGCTATTGGAGGGGCAAATTCTAACTCTTATCAGAAGGATTTTCATTTCTCAAGATAGAAACCTGAAAACCCACAGCCTGAGTTCCCGGAGCTGCTAACTCCCTCTCCTGCCTCAGAGGCGTGGAAACGCCGTGGGGTCGGAGTAGCTTCCACTAGGAGCCCCGCGGTCCCCAGCGCCCAAGAGAGGAGGCCTGCGCGACTTCTCCCCGCGCCCCAAAGAACTTTCTTCTGCAGATAGTCCCCTGGGTTCCCAGAAAGCCCTCACTTGAGAGAGGGGCTTCTCCTGGCCATCTTCCAGAAAGTTCTCCATGAGGCATTTCCTGAGCCCTGGAGCCCATGGAAACAGGCAGGCAGTTGCAGGAGGGCGTCCTCGCTGAGCACGAGGCTGGGACACCAGCGGCTCTTCATCTTCCTTCTCTCATATTTTCTCTTGCCCAATCAAGCCAACCTTTGTTTTCCCACAAAATAAAGACAAATATGACAACCGTTTGCTTGATTTTGTTCAAACCTCAGGAGAGCGGGGCTTTATCCACCATCCTGCACCCACTTAGGCAGGGACTGGGCCAGGTGTGACATGTTAATCTTCTGAGCTCTGGCTCCAGCTTAGGCTGTGTGCACACAATATGCATGCGAGGGCACTCAGTGGAGCCTTTGGAATATATGACATATATTCCTGTATATGAACACGCACACAGTAACATACATACATGTTCATTAAACTGCCTGAACGAAAGGGTGAACCCTGCTTCTCCCTGGCCGGCCGAGCACCACAACGCAATGCATGCATCATTTATCAGCTTTTGACCTCTCTATGGTGTTCGCCTGATGACTCCAGGACATCCCTCCTGCTCTCCCATCACCTCCCAATGCAAATTGGAGAATGAACAAATAGAAAATATCAACAAATGGAAAATGAACAAATGGAAAATATCAACAACTCTCACTTGTGACTAACAGAAACAGAGTGACAGAAGAAGCTCAATAGAACAAGAGGCAGTTGGACCCTTGGACGCTGGGAACAAACTGCCCCAGCTTCTCATCTCAGCTAAGGGCAGGCATGCAGTGGGGAGTCAGCCAACTTGAAGAAATTGAGGTAGGAGACTGGACAGAACAGTAACCAAAGCTTAAAGCCTTCAAATGAAATTATTTTTGCATTTAGTCCTATTTTTGAAAGGAAGAATTGCCTTGCCAGATTATATTGTTTTATATATATTTGTTTGCTTGCTTAAGGACAAGTAATATTTTTACTATTGTTTTGAAAGTAGTATTTAATTTTACTGCTTCTATAGAACCCAAAACGATTCACTCTTTCATGATATATCACTGTCTCTTGCAAAGGGTAAGGATCGGCTTTTTAAAGAGCAGAGATTTCACAGTTAGTGCTTCCGTAAAGCAGTGTTTAAACTGCCAAATACGGCATAAAAAATAAATTTTCATCCTCCTCCGATGTCTCAAATTCATCAGGATTGGGTGCTGTGGATGCAAGTGGAGGAGGAAGGGAAGGGCGGTGGTGAGGGAGAGTTGAAAGGCCAGGAGTTCTGAGGTTATAAATACACAGTAAAACAATCTGAGGTCACAACCAGGGCTGAGACAGCAGCAGCACTCCAGGTTGAGGGGCAGACCCCAGAATGCTTGGAGTTTCTGTTCACTCATGCTTTCTTCCCTCCCCGCCCTCGAATCCAGCCAGCAATGAAATCCTTCAAACCACTTACAGTTAGGAAAGCTCAAGACATTCCACAAGTTCCTGGTTTTGACATGGTTAAAAATAACAGAAAATAAAAAGGGATCTCACAGAATTTATAGTTCTAGAGCAGTGGAATAGAATCAAGAAATATAGAATGATGATAATATTTAGCTCTTACACAGAGCTTTTCATGTTCAAAGGACACAATAAACAAAAACTAATTTTCACTGCAGCGTTGTGAAGAAGTACATAAGTATTATCTTCGTTTTATGACTATAGGACCTGAGACCAGCCCACAGAGGCCAAAAAGGAACCTTGGAAAGTGGCCTCCATGGGCTTTGTTGGTGTAGGTGGTTTAGTCTTTCCTCCAGTTTTTTTTTTTTTTTTTCTCTTGTCGCCTGGACATTGCTGTTAGTTTAACACTCCTTGGAATTCAGTTTTACAACACTGGCAGCTTCTAAAGATATATGTATATTTGCTCACCAGATGGAAGGCAGGCCTCTGTAACAGATATGAGACAGGCCTGGATTGGAATCCCAGCTCTGCTACCTCTTCTGTGTCTTTGGCTAAGACTCAGTTTTCTCATCAATTACATGGTGAGCCATTGCAACTTCCGTTTCCTCCTAGCCACTAAAACTAAGGACTTCCCTTCCATATTTCAGCCACCCCCCAAAGTTTTCCAGAACCCACTTTCTCCATTCTCCTTCTGTGGGCTCTGTGTCCCCACCCAAATCTCATCTTGAATTGTAGTCCCCATAATCCCCACGTATTGAGGGAGGGACAAGGTGGAAGGTGATTGGATCATGGGGGCAGTTTCTCCCATGCTGTTTTCATGATAGTGAGTGAGTTCTCATATGGTCTGATGGTTTTATAAGGCAGTTCTCCCTGCTCTTGCTAGCTCCCTCTTGTTGCCATGTGAAGAAGGTCTTTGCTCCCACTTGGCTTCTGCCATGATTGTAAGTTTCCTGAGACCTCCCCAGCCATGTGGAACTGTGAGTCAATTAAACCTCTTTTCTTTATAAATAACCCAGTCTAGGGCAGTTTTTGATAGCAGTGTGAAAACAGACTAATACACCTTCTTTGCTAATACATCCCAGAGCCTATTAATTGAAAGAGAGAGCACAAGTTAGAGACTGATCCCAAATTAGGCTGTGCCTCAGAATTAGTTGGAAGGCTTGTTAAACCCACCAAGGTCCCAGCCCCATCCCTAAAGATTCTGACCCCATAAGGGCCCTAGAATTTTGTTGTTATTGTTTTGTTTCATTTCATTTTTAAATACCCAGGTAATTTTGATGCAACCCAGAAGATTATACCAGCAACCAAATCTCTCTTAGCACCCTCAGCTCCAGGGTTAAGGACCTGCTAGAAGGTTTCCAGCATAATGCTGCCTTCTGTCTTATCACCCTGCCTGACTTTAAACCTGAGGTCAGCCTTTCCAAATCATTGTGCCTCATTTCTAACCCTTGTTCTCTACTTGAAATGAAAGGAAGCAGAGTGATGTTAAGAACAACCTTGAGGAGGAAGAAGGAAGGGGAGAGAACAAGGGCATTGCTTTTGCAAGGGGAAGGAGACTCCCGTGTCAGTGCAAGGACTTGCATGCCCTGGAAAATCAATCTTGACTTCTTTGTTTGTTCATATGATTTTATCTTTTAAAATTTAGCAAATACTTTTTGAGTGTGCATTATATGCTGGGCACTATGACAAGCATCAAGGAAACAATGAATGAGATGGAGGCTGCCCACAAGATGTTCACAGCCTAAAGGAGAAGAGAGAGAAAACCCACAAACTAAAACATGATCTTATAAGTACGTATGCTGGCTGGGCATGGTGGCTCACACCTGTAATCCCAGCACTCTGGGATGCCAAGGCAGGAGGATCACTTGAGGCCAGGAGTTTTGAGACCAGCCTGCGCAACATGGCGAAACCGCATCTGTACTAAAAATACAAAAATCAGCTGCGTGTGGTGGCTCATGTCCGTAATCCCAGCTACTCGGGAGGCTGAGGCAGGTGAATCGCATATACCTGGGAGACAGAGGCTTCAGTGAGCCAAGATCGAGTCACTGCCTTCCAGCCTGGGTGACAGAGTGAGACCTCATCTCAAAAAAAAAAAAAAAGTACACATGCTGAAGAAAGCACATATGGATTGGGAACACAGAGGAAGGAACAATTAGGATAAGGGAACAGAGAAGTCATAGTGGATAAGATGTCACATTGAAAGGGACATGAAAGTTCAATTCATGAGAGATGGAAAGGCATGTAAATCAGAGAGAAGGTATCAGCAAAGACCCTGAAGCATGAACATGCCCAGATACCTAATATCTGTCTTAAACCATTAGCCCACCCAAGACAGGACAAGGCCCTGCTACTTGAATGGAAGAAGCACACAGCCATGAGAACATTCTCAGGTTTACCTTTTTTTTTTTTCAAACTTTCATGTTTTCAAACCAATTTTCAGCATCACACTGAAATTTCAGGGAAACAATTTCAGTACTTTCATTTAAGATTCTGCTTTAGTAATATTCACTAAATAATTATATAATTGAGTCAGTAATGATTTCCTAGAACTTCCCAATTTTGTGACTTGCTTTGCTGCTATTTGTGTTGGGTAATTCCTTACATGCTCCTTAGAGGTTAGTAGTATCCCTGTCATTTTATAGATGAGGAAACAGGCATGGAAAGTTGGAGACTTTTCTAAGTTTATAAGTATCAAATAAGAATCAAATTAATTATGTGACAATATATTCCATTTAAGTATACAGAAAACTTGTGTGAATAAACTTTAAATGAAGAGTTAGAAAGCTGGATTTTCATTTCATTACTACCGTAATCTCACTGAAGAAAATCTCTTAACCTTTTGGATCCTATTTTTGTCATTTGTAAAATGGAGTTAATAATACCTGCCTTGGATCCTCTTCTCATAAACCTTGAAAAGGTAAATGAGATAACTTTGATGTGATGCTTTGCATGCAGAAGCAGAGCACAAAATAAATACAAGGCATGGCTTTTATCCCTAGCAGTTAAATGACAGAGCTAGGCCACAGCATCAAAGGGATACCATAACCATTTTTAAAAAAGAATAAGAGGTAGTTTCCGACATAAGTAACAAGAGGCGAAAAATTATTTTTATCATCTGACTTTACCTATTTTAAAAGGAGAAATAAAAACATTAAATGTAGAATTATCATATGATCCAGCAACGTCACTTCTGGGTATATACCCAAAAGAAGTGTAAGCAGGGACTTGAACAGTTATTTGTAGACCATATTTTAGCAGCATTACTTACAATAGCCAAACAATGGAAACAACTCAAATGTCCATTGACAAATGGACACACAGTGTAATATAAACCACATCAGAATATATGATGCAATATCATTCACCCTTAAAATGAAAGCAGATTCTGATACATGTTACAACATGGATGAATCTTGAGGACATTATACTAAGTGAAAATGAAACAGTCACAAAAAGGCAGATGCTGTAGGATTCCACTTATATAAGATACCTAGAGTAGCCATAGAGACAGAAAGTAGAATGGTGGTTGCCAGGCGGTCAGGGAGAGGAGAATGAGGGGTTAGTGGGGTTAGTGTTTAATGGGTATGGAGTTTTAATTTGGGGTGATGAAAAAATTCTGTAGATGGATGGTGGTGAGGGTGGCATAACAATGTGAATGTACCTAATGCCACTGAACTGCATACTTAAAAATTGTTAAAATGGTAAATTTTCTGTTATGCGTATTTTATCCCAATAATAATAATAATAATAAATCTAGCTCATAAAAAGTAGGAAGAGAACAAGCCCACACTGAACTCAGAGTTTACAGATCTAAATTGGCTTCCAGCCTAATTTCACTGTTATGTATCTTGGATAAGGTACATAGGTTCTCCTCAGTTTTCATTTCTATAATATAAAGACAATAGTACCTTCTTTACATGCTGTAAGGATTAAATATACATAAAACACTCTATAAACTCTGACTTCTATACAATATAAAATATTGTATTCTATCTTACCATTTTGGGAAGTGAACAATTTTAGAAGCAAAGAAACCTGAGATTCAAAGAAGGCTGTGAGTGGCAGAGCCTGGTCTGGGACTGAAGGTTCTTGCATCCACTCCAGCACAGCCTGCTGCCTTTCTTATTGCTTTGTTTTCTTAGGAAAGCAAAACAAAGTGAAGCCAGCCCCAAGTAGCCTACCACCGCCATCTGACTTACTGGTCCTCATACAAATTCTTCTCAGGTTGGCAGTACCAGGAATTTAATGATAGACTGAGGAGAAGGAACATTTCCTTCTGTGGGGACACTTGGAAAAAACTATCCTCTTGTTTACCTGGATTCTCTTTTATTCCATAAATCATGTCATTCTTTCATCCCAGTTGACCTACCTCAGTTCATTTAATTTTTCATCCTGCAAAATGTTCTTAATGTCTTGGTTCCTAAGGAAAAAGTTTTGGGAGTGCTGAGGCTGGGAGAAGGGCAGGGTTAAGTGTGACCCATCGCCTCTCGCTTTGGCCAGAACAGACCCCTGTCAGTTAGCCACAGGGCCAAGAGACTGCGTAAAGCTCCACACCTGCACTCCTCATCTCCTTATCCCCATGGCAGTATAAGCCATATCAGGTTTCATGTTCCAACTCGTGTTCCAAAGGAGCAGCTTTCGATTTCTAGGGAGTCGGGGTAAAGTAGGACATTTGGCACTGATGACAGATATAATTGTGTGTGTATGATACTCTTTTACTCATTAACAACGGCAACAGGAGCTGCTAAAAATCTTACAGAGCAGGATTCATTTTTTAAAAGAGTCTTTACAAACAGATCCTGAGTCCATTTTGTGGAATCTCTGACTGAACTTACACAAAGGATTTAAGTCTATTTTCTCAGTACTGAGTCTGCATGGGTGAGGACCCAAGCCAGTCTGCTTAGAGACCTTGGAGATGAAAGGCCCAGCCAGGACAGCCAGCCAAACCCACTGGAAGCTGGCCCTGCCACAAATGGAGCCAAAGGTTGGATTATTCCTGCTAGAATTTTCTTTTTCTGAAGGACTGGAATGCCACAGGAATAAGAAGTCCTGGTGAAGAAAAGTCACCTGTAACCTATGTCACCACTAAGCATTAATCATTATTTTCATCATCCTTGTGGCAAAATTGTCACTGGACATATGAGGATAGGTAATATACTAGATATTTACAAGTTGATACTGCCAACCAAAAATAAACAAACAACAACAAAATAGATTGCTGGGACTACAGACATGTACCACCACACCCGGCTAATTTTTTTTGTATTTTTTGTAATTTTTTTTCTGTATTTTTAGTAGAGTCAGGGTTTCACCATGTTGACCAGGCTGGTGTCAAACTCCTGACCTCAAATGATCTGCCTGCTTTGGCCTCCCAAATTGCTGGGATTACAGGCGTGAGCCACCATGCCTGGCCTGTTGCACACTTCTTATAAGGCTCTAATGCCTAATGATCTGTCACTGTCTCCCATCACCCGCAGATGGGACTGTCTTGCTGCAGGAAAACAAGCCCAGGGCTCCCACTGATCTACGTTATGGTGAGTTATATAATTATTTCATTATATATTGCAATGTAATAATAACTAAAATAAAATGCACGATAAACTTAATGCACTCGAATCATCCTGAAACCATCCCCCACCCCTCACTGATTCATGGAAAAATTGTCTTCTGTGAAACCACTCCTTGGTGCCAAAAAGGTTGGGGACTGCTGCTATACACTGTAGTCAACTAAAGTAACAGCATCCTAAATCCTGTTAACCCTTAACATAATCCTATTTCAACTTCCATTTACCTTGTTAAATCTGTAAATTCACTTTGGATCTCTTTTAATTGTTTTAAGTTAAAATTGAATTGGTGGCTTACATAAAACATTCACCCACATAAACCACATTCCGGGCCATAAAACACACCTAAACACATTTAAATGAATAGAAATCATACAAAGTATGTTCTCAGACCAGAGTGGAATTAAATCTGAAATCAGTAACAGAGAGATAGTTATAATATTCCAAAATATTTAGATATTAAATGATATACTTCTAAGTAACAGATGAGTCAAATAAGAAGTCTCAAGAGAAATTTTAAAATATTTTGCACCAAATGAAAATTAAAAATACAACATCAAAATTTGTGGGATTCAGCAAAAGCAATAATTAGATGGAGATTTATAGTACTGAATGCATATATTAGAAAAAATGGAGGCCGGACACAGTGGCTCATGCCTGTAATCTCAGTACTTTGGGAGGCTGAGGCACGCAGGTCACTTGAGCCCAGGAGTTCAAGACCAGCCTGGGCAACATGGTAAAATCTCATCTCTACTAAAAATACACAGATTATCTGGGGGTGGTGGTGCACACCTAAAGTCTCAACTACTTGGGAGGCTGAGGTGGGAGGATGGTTGACTCTGGGAGACGAAGGTTGCAGTGAGCCAAGATTGTGCCACTGCACTCCAGTCTGGATGACAGAGCCAAACCTTATCAAAAAAAAAAAAAAAAAAAAAGAAAGAAAGAAAGAAAGAAAGAAAGAAAGAAAGAAAGAAGAAAGAAAAGAAAAGGAAAAAAGAAGGATCTAAAATCAATAATCTAAGTTTCCACCTTAGGAAACTAGAAAAAGAAAGCAATTTATACCTAAAGCAACAAAAAAATAATAAAAATTAAAGCAAACATCAATGAAATTGAAAACAGGAAATCAATAGAGAAATTAATGAAACTAAAAGCTGGTTCATTGGAAAGGTCGATAAAACAGATGAACTTCCAGCCTAGCTAACCAAGAATAAAAGAGAAAAGACAGAAATTGCCAATATCCGAAATGAAAGAGAGATCATAACTACTGATCCCATGGACATTAAAATGATAATTAAGGAATATTATTAACAACCCTATGCCCATAAATTTGATCACTTAGATTAGATGGACTAATTCCTTGAAAGACCACAACTACCAAAACTTACATAGGAAGAAATAGATAATCTGAATAGTCCTATGTAACATGTGGGTATACATGTTACATAGGACTATTCAGATTATCCTGAACTTTGTTATGGAGGGAGACAGACAGACAGAGAGAGAGAGAGAGAGAGAGAGAAGAGACTGATTGATTATAAGGAATTAGTTCACAGAATTATGGGGCCTGGCAAGTCCAAAATCTGCAAAGAGGGGAAGAAGGCTAGAGACCCAGGAAAGTTGATGCTGCCATTCTAGTCTGATTGCCATCTGCCATAGAGCCAGGAAGATCCAATGTTGCAGGTGAGATCCAAAGGCAGTCTGCTGAAGAACTCTCTCTTGCTTAGATTAGGGTAGGCAGTTTTTTTGTTCTGTTCAACCCTTTAGCTGATTAGATGAGGCTTTGGAAGACAATTTGCCTTCCTCAAAGTTCATAGATTTAACTTTAATCTCATTAAAAACACTTTCATGAAAACACCCAGAATAATGTTTGAACAAATATCCAGGCATACCATGATCTAGCCAAGTTGACACATAAAATTAGCCATCACAGACTATATCTACTAAAGAAATTAAATAAATAACCAATAACTGAAAAAAAGAAAGCACCAGACACAGATAGTTTCATTGCGAGTGCTACCAAATATTTAAGGAATAAATAATACCAATTATTTACAATCTCTTCTAGAAACTGAAAGTGAAGGGAACACTTCCTAATTTATTTTATTAAGCCACCATTACCCTAATACCAAACCAGATAAAGACATTACAAGTAGGTAAAACTACAGACTAATATATTTCATAAACATAGATGCAAAAATTCTCAACAAAATATTAGCAAGTCATATCCAACAATGTATATAATGAATTATACATCACAAGCAAGTGGGATTTATAGCAGGTATGCAAGGCTGCTTCAACACTTGACAATCATTTTATCTAACTAATTACATTAATAGGCTAAAGACAAAAAATAATATGGTCACATCAGCTAATGCAAAAAAAAAACTTGACAAAATACAATACCTGTTCAAAATAAAAACTCTTAGAAAACTAAGAATAGAGACAGCTTCCTCAACTCGATAAAGAACATCTATTATAAAAAAATATGGCTAACATCATACTTAATGATGAGAAACAGATGACTTCTCCCTAAGATCAGATCAAGACAAAAATGTCTCCTCTTCTATTCAGCATCATACTGGAAGTCCTAGAAAGTGCAGTAAGACAAGAAAAGGAAATAAAAGATACACAGATTTGGAAAGGAGAAATCAGATTGTTTTGTTTGCAGATGACATGATCGATTATTTAGAAAATTCCAAAGAATTGATAACAACAAAAAAACTTAGAGGTAATAATCTGATTTTTAAATCAGCAACCTTCCTCACAAGAAGACACACAGGCCAGGTGCAGTGGCTCATGCCTGTAATCCCAGCACTTTGGGAGGCCAAGGCAGGCAGATCACTTGAGGTCAGGAGTTCCAGACCAGCTTGGCCAACATAGTGAAACCCATCTCTACTAAAAATACAAAAATTAGCCAGGTGTGGTGGTGGGTGCCTGTAATCCCAGCTACCTGGGAGGCTGAGGCAGGAGAATCGCTTGGACCCAGAAGGCAGAGGTTGCAGTGAGCTGAGATCATGCCACTGCACTCCAGCCTGGGTGATAGAGCAAAACTCCATCTCAAAAAAAAAAAAAAAAAAAAGAAAAGAAAAGAAAGAAGACAACAAATGACAAACATGTTTATGAAAATGAGATATCATCTCACCTAGTTAAAGTGTCTTTAATCCAAAAGACAGGCAATAACAAATGCTGGCAGGAGTGTGGAGAAAAGAGAACCCCCATACACTGTTGGTGAGAATGTAAGTTTGTACAACCATTGTGGAGAACAGTTTGGAGGTTCCTCAAAAAACTAAAAATAGAGCTACCATATGAGCCAGCAATCCCACTGATAGGTTTATACCCCAAAGAAAGGAAATTAGAGTGTTGAAGAGATTTCTGCACTCTCACATTGATTGCAGTACTATTCACAATAGCCAAGACTTGGAAGTAACCTAAGAGTTCATCAACAGATGAATGGATAAAGAAAACGTGATAAACATACACAATGGAGTATTATTCAGCCATAAAAAGGAATGTGATCCTGTCATTTGCAAGAACATGGATGGAACCAGAGGTCATTTTGTTAAATAAAATAAGCCAGCACAGAAAGACAAATTTTGCATGTTCTCACTTATTTGTGGGAGCTCAAAATTAAAACAATTGAACTCATGGAGATATGGAGTGAAGGGTGGTTACCAGAGACTGGAGCAGGTAGTAGGAGGTGTTGGGGAGGGCAGATGATTAATGAGTACAAAAAATAGAATGAATAAGATCTAGTATTTGATAGTACAATAGAGTGGCTACAGTCAATAATAATTTAATTGTACATTTAAAAATAACTGAGTATAATGGGATGTTTTTTTTAAAAATTTTTTATTATTATACTTTAGGTTTTAGGGTACATGTGCACAATGTGCAGGTTTGTTACATATGTATCCATGTGCCATGTTGTTTTCCTGCACCCATTAACTCGTCATTTAGCATTAGGTATATCTCCTAATGCTATCCCTCCCCCCCTCCCCCCACCCCACAACAGTCCCCGGAGTGGGATGTTCCCCTTCCTATGTCCATGAGTTCTCATTCAATTCCCACCTATGAGTGAGAACACGCGGTGTTTGGTTTTTTGTCCTTGCGATAGTTTACTGACAATGATGGTTTCCAGTTCCATCCATGTCCCTACAAAGGACATGAACTCATCATTTTTTATGGCTGCATAGTATTCCATGGTGTATATGTGCCACATTTTCTTAATCCAGTCTATCGTTGTTGGACATTTTGGTTGGTTTCAACTCTTTGCTATTGTGAATAGTGCCGCAATAAACATACGTGTGCATGTGTCTTTATAGCAGCATGATTTATAGTCCTTTGGGTATATACCCAGTAATGGGATGGCTGGGTCAAATGGTATTTCTAGTTGTAGATCCCTGAGGAATCGCCACACTGACTTCCACAATGGTTGAACTAGTTTACAGTCCCACCAACAGTGTAGAAGTGTTCCTATTTCTCCGCATCCTCTCCAGCACCTGTTGTTTCCTGACTTTTTAATGATGGCCATTCTAACTGGTGTGAGATGATATCTCACTGTGGTTTTGATTTGCATTTCTCTGATGGCCAGTGATGATGAGCATTTTTTCATGTGTTTTTTGGCTGCATAAATGTCTTCTTTTGAGAAGTGTCTGTTCATGTCCTTCGCCCACTTTTTGATGGGGTTGTTTGTTTTTTTATTCTAAATTTGTTTAAGTTCATTGTAGATTCTGGAAATTAGCCCTTTGTCAGATGAGTAGGTTGCAAAAATTTTCTCCAATTCTGCAGGTTGCCTGTTCACTCTGATGGTAGTTTCTTTTGCTGTGCAGAAGTTCTTTAGTTTAATTAGATCCCATTTGTCAATTTTGGCTTTTGCTGCCATTGCTTTTGGTGTTTTAGACATGAAGTCCTTGCCCACGCCTATGTCCTGAATGGTATTGCCTAGGTTTTCTTGTAGGATTTTAATGGTTTTAGGTCTAACATTTAAGTCTTTAATCCATCTTGAATTAATTTTTGTATAAGGTGTAAGGAAGGGATTCAGTTTCAGCTTTCAACACACGGCTAGCCAGTTTTCCCAGCACCATTTATTAAATAGGGAATCCTTTCCCCATTTCTTGTTTTTGTCAGGTTTGTCAAAGATGAGATGGTTGCAGATGTGTAGTGGTATTTCTGAGGCCTCTGTTCTGTTCCATTGATCTATGTCTCTGTTGTGGTACCAGTACCATGCTGTTTTGGTTACTGTAGCCTTGTAGTATAGTTTGAAGTCAGGTAGCGTGATGCCTCCAGCTTTGTTCTTTTGGCTTAGGATTGACTTGGCAATGCGGGCTCTTTTTTGGTTCCATATGAACTTTAAAGTAGTTTTTTCCAATTCTGTGAAGAAAGTCGTTGGTAGCTTGATGGGAATGGCATTGAATCTATAAATTACCTTGGGCAGTATGGCCATTTTCACGATATTGATTCTTCCAACCCATGAGCATGGAATGTTCTTCCATTTGTTTGTATCCTCTTTGATTTCATTGAGCAGTGGTTTGTAGTTCTCCTTGAAGAAGTCCTTCACATCCCTTGTAAGTTGGATTCCTAGGTATTTTATTCTCTTTGAAGCAATTGTGAATGGGAGTTCACTCATGATTCGGCTCTCTGTTTGTCTGTGATTGGTGTATAAGAATGCTTGTGATTTTTGTACATTGATTTTGTATCCTGAGACTTTGCTGAAGTTGCTAATCAGCTTAAGGAGATTTTGGGCTGAGACGATGGGGTTTTCTAGATATACAATTATGTCATCTGCAAACAGGGACAATTTGACTTCCTCTTTCCCTAATTGAATACCCTTTATTTCCTTCTCCTGCCTGATTGCTCTGGCCAGAACTTCCAGCACTATGTTGAAAAGGAGTGGTGAGAGAGGGCATCCCTGTCTTGTGCCAGTTTTCAAAGGGAATGCTTCCAGTTTTTGCCCATTCAGTATGATATTGGCTGTGGGTTTGTCATAGATAGCTCTTATTATTTTGACATACGTCCCATCAATACTTAATTTATTGAGAGTTTTTAGCATGAAGGGTTGTTGAATTTTGTCAAAGGCCTTTTCTGCATCTATTGAGATAATCATGTGGTTTTTGTCTTTGGTTCTGTTTATATGCTGGATTACATTTATTGATTTGTGTATATTGAACCAGCCTTGCATCCCAGGGATGAAGCCCACTTGATCATGGTGGATAAGGTTTTTGATGTGCTGCTGGATTCGGTTTGCCAGTATTTTATTGAGGATTTTTGCATCAATGTTCATCAAGGATATTGGTCTGAAATTCTCTTTTTTGGTTATGTCTCTGCCAGGCTTTGGTATCAGGACGATGCTGGCTTCATAAAATGTGTTAGGGAGGATTCCCTCTTTTTCTATTGATTGGAATAGTTTCAGAAGGAATGGTACCAGTTCTTCCTCGTACCTCTGGTAGAATTCAGCTGTGAATCCATCAGGTCCTGGACTCTTTTTGGTTGGTAAGCTATTGATTATTGCCACAATTTCAGAACCTGTTATTGGTCTATTCAGAGATTCAACTTCTTCCTGGTTTAGTCTTGGGAGGATGTATTTGTCAAGGAATTTATCCATTTCTTCTAGATTTTCTAGTTTATTCCCATAGAGGTGTTTGTAGTATTCTCTGATGGTAGATTGTATTTCTGTGGGATAGGTGGCGATATCCCCTTTTTCATTTTTTATTGCATCTATTTGATTCTTCTCTCTTTTCTTCTTTATTAGTCTTGCTAGCGGTCTATCAATTTTGTTGATGCTTTCAAAAAACCAGCTCCTGGATTCATTAATTTTTTGAAGGGTTTTTTGTGTCTCTATTTCCTTCGGTTCTGCTCTGATTTTAGTTATTTCTAGCCTTCTGCTAGCTTTTGTATATGATTGCTCTTGCTTTTCTAGTTCTTTTAATTGTGATGTTAGGGTGTCAATTTTGAATCTTTCCTGCTTTCTCTTGTGGGCATTTAGTGCTATAAATTTCCCTCTACACACTGCTTTGAATGTGTCCCAGAGATTCTGGTATGTTGTGTCTTTGTTCTCGTTGGTTTCAAAGAACATCTTTATTTCTGCCTTCATTTTGTTGTGTACCCAATAGTCATTCAGGAGCAGGTTGTTCAGTTTCCATGTAGTTGAGCGGTTTTGAGTGAGTTTCTTAATCCTGAGTTCTAGTTTGATTGCACTGTGGTCTGAGAGACAGTTTGTTATAATTTCTGTTCTTTTACATTTGCTGAGGAGAGCTTTACTTCCAACTATGTGGTCAATTTTGGAATAGGTGTGGTGTGGTGCTGAAAAAAATGTATATTCTGTTGATTTGGGGTGGAGAGTTCTGTAGATGTCTATTAGGTCCACTTGGTGCAAAGCTGAGTTCAATTCCTGGATATCCTTGTTAATTTTCTGTCTTGTTGATCTGTCTAATGCCGACAGTGGGGTGTTAAAGTCTCCCATTATTATTGTGTGGGAGTCTAAGTCTCTTTGTAGGTCACTAAGGACTTGCTTTATGAATCTGGGTACTCCTGTATTGAGTGCATATATATTTAGGATAGTTAGCTCTTCTTGTTGAATTGATCCCTTTACCATTATGTAATGGCCTTCTTTGTCTCTTTTGGTCTTTGTTGGTTTAAAGTCTGTTTTATCCGAGACTAGGATTGCAACCCCTGCCTTTTTTTGTTTTCCATTTGCTTTGTAGATCTTCCTCCATCCCTTTATTTTGAGTCTATGTGTGTCTCTGCACATGAGATGGGTCTCCTGAACACAGTACGCTGAGGAGTCTTGACCCTTTATCCAATTTGCCAGTCTGTGCCTTTTAATTGGAGCATTTAGCCCATTTACATTTAAGGTTAGTATTGTTATGTGTGAATTTGATCCTGTCATTATGATGTTAGCTGGTTATTTTGCCCGTTAGTTGATGCAGTTTCTTCCTAGCATCGATGGTCTTTACAATTTGGCATGTTTTTGCAGTGGCTAGTACCAGTTGTTCCTTTCCATGTTTAGTGCTTCCTTCAGGAGCTCTTGTAAGGCAGGCCTGGTGGTGACAAAATCTCTCAGCATTTGCTTGTCTGTAAAGGATTTTATTTCTCCTTCACTTATGAAGCTTAGTTTGGCTGGATATGAAATTCTGGTTTGAAAATTCTTTTCTTTAAGAATGTTGAATATCCGCCCCCACTCTCTTCTGGCTTGTAGAGTTTCTGCCGAGAGATCAGCTGTTAGTCTGATGGGCTTCCCTTTGTGGGTAACCTGACCTTTCTCTCTGGCTGCCCTTAACATTTTTTCCTTCATTTCAACTTTGGTGAATCTGACAATTATGTGTCTTGGAGTTGCTCTTCTCGAGGAGTATCTTTGTGGTGTTCTCTGTATTTCCTGAATCTGAATGTTGGCCTGCCTTGCTAGATTGTGGAAGTTCTGGATAATATCCTGCAGAGTGTTTTCCAACTTGGTTCCATTCTCCCCATCACTTTCAGGTACACCAATCAGACGTAGATTTGGTCTTTTCAGATAGTCCCATATTTCTTGGAGGCTTTGTTCATTTCTTTTTATTCTTTTTCCTCTAAACTTCTCTTCACGCTTCATTTCATTCATTTCATCTTCCATCGCTGATACCATTTCTTCCAGTTGATTGCATCGGTTACTGAGGCTTGCGCATTCGTCACGTAGTTCTTGTGCTGTGGTCAGCTCCATCAGGTCCTTTAAGGACTTCTCTGCATTGGTTATTCTAGTTATCCATTCATCTAATTTTTTTTTTCAAAGTTTTTAACTTCTTTGCCATTGGTTCGAACTTCCTCCTTCAGCTCGGAGTAGTTTGATCTTCTGAAGCTTTCTTCTCTCAACTCATCAAAGTCATTCTCCGTCCAGCTTTGTTCCGTTGCTGGTGAGGAGCTGCATTCCTTTGGAGGAGGAGAGGCACTCTGATTTTTAGAGTTTCCAGTTTTTGTGCTCTGTTTTTTCCCCATCTTTGTGGTTTTATCTACCTTTGGTCTTTGATGATGGTGACGGACAGATGGGTTTTTGATGTGGATGTCCTTTCTGTTTGTTAGTTTTCCTTCTAACAGTCAGGACCCTCAACTGCAGGTCTGTTGGAATTTGCTGGAGGTCCACTCCAGATCCTGTTTGCCTGGGTATGAGCAGCAGTGGCTGCAGAAGAGCGGATATTGGTGAACCGCAAATGCTGCTGCCTGATCGTTCCTCTGGAAGTTTTATCTCAGAGGAGTACCCGGCCATGTGAGGTGTCAGTCTGCCCCTACTGGGGGGTGCCTCCCAGTTGGGCTACTCGGGGGACAGGGACCCACTTGAGGAGGCAGTCTGCCCGTTCTCAGATCTCAAGCTGTGTGCTGGGAGAACTACTACTCTCTTCAAAGCTGTCAGACAGGGACATTTAAGTCTGCAGAGGTTATTGCTGTCTTTTGTTTGTCTGTGCCCTGCCCCCGGAGGCAGAGCCTACAGAGGCAGGCATGCCTCCTTGTGTTGTGGTGGGCTTCACCCACATCGAGCTTCCCAGCTGCTTTACCTCCTCAAGCTTGGGCAATGGTGGGCACCCTTCTCCCAGCCTCACTGCTGCCTTGCAGTTTGATCTCAGACTGCTGTGCTAGCAATGAGTGAGGCTCCGTGGGCGTAGGACCCTCCAAGCCAGGTGTGGGATATAATCTCCTGGTGTGCCATTTGTTGAGCCCATTGGAAAAGCACAGTATTAGGGTGGGAGTGACCCAATTTTCCAGGTGCCATCTGTCACCCCTTTCTTTGACTAGGAAAGGGAATTCCCTGACCCCTTGCGCTTCCCAGGTGAGCGATGCCTCGCCCTGCTTCAGCTCACGCATGGTACGCTGCACCCACTGTCCTGACCCCACTGTCCGGCACTCCCCAGTGAGATGAACCCGGTACCTCAGTTGGAAATGCAGAAATCACACGTCTTCTGCGTCGCTCACACTGGGAGCTGTAGACTGGAGCTGTTCCTATTTGGCCATCTTGGCTCCACCTCCCCTATTATCACATATTCTTATGCAGGCTTTGTATTTATTGTAGTCAGGCCTGGAAGGGTTAAATTTTTCTCTTTCGCATCTAAGAAAATCCACCAAAATAGAATTATTTCTAGTAAACAAACTGAAGATCAGAAGCCAAAACATGTGAAGTGCTCTGATTTCAAAAAGGAAATGTACATTTTGTTTTCTCTGTCCAAGAAACTGAATTAATCTTGTTCTGTCTCCAACTTTCAGATCCATTAGCTTTGACCACAGGATGGGCACCAATGGGCATATTTGCTTGCTATTTTTCATTAAACATAAATCTAAAGAAAGATGTGCACTTTCGAAGTCTTTTGAATTTGCTTGACTGCGGATGAGTTGGAATTGTAACCTCAGGTTCCAGTCCAGTACCGGCAAAAAATTAGATCAAAGGAAAAAGGATTAAGGCAGCAGTTGAGAAAATATATTAACAAGAACCAGTACACTTTAGTTGCTGCATTTCACTGCCTTTAGCCATATTCTGAGTCATACTGTGTCAGTGAGCATAACAACTTTTGTTCCTTTAACATTGGAGTGGATTGTTGGGTATTATATAGGCTAGTGAATTATTCATAGAAATTTGACTTATTCAAATATATCAACAAATTTCTCTTATTCTGAAGCAATAAAATGTTAATTAATTAATACTCGACAGTTCTATTCAATGTTTTGTCAAGGACCTTTTTAATACTTTAAAAGTAAATTTACTAGGCCTTGAGTATTCTAAAATGCTGTTCCCACTGCTAGCTTTAAGCATGTAAGGACATAGAAGCAACAAAATTGGCCAAGGACAAAGAGAGAATGTGTCAGCACTGAAACTGAAGTCTTGGATCCACATCTGGGTGTTACATTACCAAACAGGAGGAGATAAAGATGGATACTTTATCTGGGATGGGCTAAAAGGTGCCATTTCAATGATTTGGGAAGAAATTGAGTTTGCAAAAATGAATGTAACATAAGAGGCAAGAAACAAGATAGAGGAAACTCAATTTTCATCCTGAAGAGAACATTTGGAGGGCATTTGAATGTGTTCTTTTAGTATAGCTAAACAAAAATATCAATACGGTAGTTAAAACTATTAAAAGGTAGCTCTCTATTTGAAGAATCACCATGTGGAGGAAAGATAAATCAAATTTCTTAATTACAAACCAAAACTTACCCTTCTCTGTCAGATAGGCTGGGTTCAGATTCTGATAATGTCATTGGCTAGCTGTGTGACTGTGGGCAGGTATCTTAGTCTCTCTAAAAGTGAGTTGCTAACAGTACCAAATGAAATAACACATGGAAAGCATTTATCCATTTGGCCCATAGTATGCATCCAATAAACGGTAACTACACGGCTGCTACTACTACTGCAGCTTAAGCAAGCACATGGGGGAATCTGGGCATGCATGGAAAGCATATATTGCAGCTGAAGCGGGCTAGGAAGTCCTTTTATCCCTTGGGGATGATGAATAAACTGTGTTGTGCACCTGTATTTTGACTGACAACTGTCACTTGAGATCAAGTGTGGAATTTTGCACTTGTGGCGTCATATCAATGCTCAGGAAGTTTCAAACTTTGGAGCATTTTGGATTTTGGATTTTCACATTGGAGATGCTCAACCTGTAGTAGTAGCAGTGGTAACCACTATGCGTTATTTACTGTGTTTTTATTGCTTGTTCTCTGCTCTATGGGGGTAAATATAATGTTGAAAATGTTACACACACACAAAAAAGGCCTGCATAGCACCTATAGCGAGGTGAAAGTATTCCAAAATCTGAAATACTTCTGGTCCCAATGATTTCAGCTAAGAGGTACTCAATCTGTACTACTACTATATTATTATTTGTTCCCCTTCGTTTCACTATGTCCCCACTCACTCACTTGTCTTTTCATCCCTCCTACTTTATTGAACTACATTATAATCTAGGCAAGGAATAATTGAGTCAGAAAACTGACATAATTAATGCTCAGATCAAAAAGCTCAATTGCCTCAAAACTTGAAGTTCTTTTTTTTGTGATGTGTTTTTTATGAAAGAATGGTTCCACTTAAAATGACTTCATTTCTTACTTTTCTAAAACGATGGAGGTCATCTGAACATCTGCTATGAAGCTGCAACTGTCTCTGAGCATGTCTTTATTTTTTTAACCTCTAAAATAACGTTTTTATCTTTTTATTTCACAGAGAAAGATATTCTTCCTCCTTGGAAGTTACCTTTCCCCAAGTTTTCAGTATCCTTGAGAAAACTGCTCCCACATTTTCCCTATTCTTCTTTCCATTCACCTCAAAAATATCACAAGATGTTTCTAAGTTTTTTTTTTTTTTAAAGTGGACATATGAATATCCAACCAGAAAAAAAAGTTAAAAGATGCACAAAATTCTACCACCTAGAATCACTATCATTAGCATATGTGTTCATTTCAGACATCTCTTTTTATTTGCACATGGAAAGAAAAAATAATAAATAGATAACTCTTCAAAAATTGAACTACTTTTTATATTCAAACTACTTTTTAAATTCAATATTAAAAATATTGAATTTATTGTCATTTGAAATCCATAGACAATATAAAAAATGAAATTGAAGGAATTGATGAACTTTAGGTAGATGTTTCTCTGCCAAAATAAATATTATTTCCTAAGAAAAACCTTAAAGTTTGATGGGGGGAAAGACAAGAAGTTTGGGACTTCTACTTCTAGCCCATATGAAATACCAGGGACAAGATATGTCCTCCTGTCTTAAAGAAGTAAAGAACGGAATGAAATCTATTGAACAATAGTTTTAATGCATGGAACAACAAACATTGCAGGAAAGTGATTTCTGAGGGAAGGAAAACAAATAATGTAAGCCCTATGATTGTCCCAGGGAACTTCTAAAGATAATTTCTAAGCCTCGGAACTGGTAGTGTAAACCAAAAAGGAGCCCGGTAGTCTCTCTGAGATGAGAAGTCAGAGTTCAGATTTTAAAGGGGCTAAGGTGCATGGAATTCATGGAATGGAGTCACAGAGAGGGAAAATCTTCAAAGACAAAGAGTTCCGAAGATCTAAAGAGGGTTCCCCTTGAATCTTTACCTCATCATTGTATGCGTTGAGGAAACTGTAAAGGCAAGGAAAGAACTACTAGAAAGGAGCAGGTGGAACAATCCTTGGAGATCACACGGGTTTGGGAATAATACATCTTTCCACCAGCCAAAGTGGAAAGACCTCCTAACACTTGAGACAATCAACTAGAGCTGTCAAAAGAGTATTACCTCAGTAATGAAACCAATTGAGCTTGAAAAGTCACCAGCTTAACTATTCCAGCTTAATTGGCTCCATTACTTTCAGATGATTTAGATTTTCTGTTTGAATGCCTAAGTATTTTTTTGTAATGTCATAATTGATTCAATGTTGATTTTTCTATATCAGTTTTGGCTATAATATGTTGTACCCTTTCAATCTGGTTATTAATGTCTTCTATTTCAAAGAAAATGTGGTATGCTATATTATATACCTTCTCTATTTATTTGTAGTATTATCTACTTTAGAAACACTCCTATGTTGGATCATCTTTGTCTGTCTTCCATGTCTATTATTTTTCTCTGTAATTTCTTTTTCTTTTAAAAACTTTTCTCTCTGTGTATCACTTTGCTAGGGCTGCCATAAAAAAATACCACAAACTGAGTGGCTTACACAATACAAATGTATTTTCCCACAGTTCTGAAGGCTGGAAGTCCAAGATCAAGGTGCTGGCAGGATGGGTGTCTCCTGAGGTCTCTCTCCTTGGCTTGTAGAGGCCACTTTCTTGCTGTGTCCTCACATGACTCTTTCTCAGTGCATGTGCATTCCTAGTGTCTCTTCTCCTTCTTATAAGGGCATGCATTCTATTGGATTAGGGCCTTACCCCTCTGACCTTATTTTAGCTTAATTACTTCTTTAAAGGGGTTTGTGTAAACTTTTATTTTAGATTCAGGAGGTACATGTACAGGTTTGTTACATGGGTATATTGTGTGATGTTGAGGTTTGGAATATAATTGATCCAAAAACCCAGGTAGTGAGCATAGGAAATTTTTCAGCCTAAAGCCCCTATCCTTAAATATATCACATTTTAAGGTACTGGAAGTTAGAGCTGAAATGTATGAATTTGGCAGCAGGGGTGGACACAATTCAGCCCATAACATGTTGTGATAACATAGAGTTATCACAAGTATTTTCTATACTTTAGTCATATATTTGTTATTCCTTGAAGTTTATGGTTTCTTGATTTTGAAATAGTGTTGTCTTCAATCCTTAGCTTTCAATCTCCACTTTCAATTTGTCTAGTGCTTCTCACTGGAACTTGCATTCTTGTTCTATTGTATCCATGTTCTCACATCATGAAATACTGGTAGAAAATTACCTTCTGTTTTATGAGTCATATTTCCATCAAAATTGGATTCTTCATCTCTACTTTGAATAAATATCCCTTTCTTCTTTTTCACCCAGTAGAGTACTTGCATGGTTGTGGTGGTTTTTCATTTCATTTTGTGTTTTGTTAACCTTGTTTCTACATAAGTTGGGAAGCTTTTCTCAGATCTCCTACTTATTCTGGTGGTGAGTTCCTTATTTCTTTTTTACTGAATTTGAGCATTATATCTTCCTTTTGCTTCCACCAAGCATAATTTAGAAAATTCAAGGGGAGAAAGAAAGCTAGTTGTATTTACCCATATCTTTACTCTTTCTATTGTTCTGTCTTCATTTCTGGTGTCCTGAGATTCCTCCTTTTTTCGTTTTATTATTGTTGTTGTTCATTTGTTTCAAGAATTTCATTTTGCCATTCTTTCGAGTAGGTCTGCTGGTGACAAATTCTCTTGGTTTTCTGAATCTGAGAATGTCTTGAATTCTTCTTTAATCCTGAAGTAAATTTTTATTGGACAAAGAATTCTCAGTTGATAGTTCTTTTCTTTTAGCATTTAAAATGATATTCTATTTCTTTCTGGTCTCTATGATTTCTAATGAGAAATTACTCTTTTTCAAATTATTTTTCCCCTACAGGTAAGGTGTTTCTTTCTTGCTAACTTCAAGATTTTTTTCTTTGTCTTTAGCTTTCAGAAATTTCACTGTGTTGTGTCTTAGTATGAATCTTTCATTTTATATTGCTCAAGTTTCTCTCAGCTTTCTGAATCTGAAAGTTTATGTCTTTCAGGAATTTTCAGCTATTACTGCTTTGAATACTTTTTTCAGCCCCACCCTTTTTCACCAATTCTTTTAGGACTCCAATGACACAAATGTTAGATCTTTTGTTAGAGTCCAATATGTCCCTGAAGCTCTATTTGTTTGTTTTCAGTCTATTTACTCTTTATTTTTTAGATTGAGTAATTTCTATCATACTGTCTTAAAGTTTACTGGTTCTTTCTCTTGTCCTATTCATTCTTTTGTTGAGCCAATCCAATGGGTTTTTAAATTTTGGTTATTTTACTTTTCAGTTCTAAAATTTTTATTTGATTCTTCTTTATATCTTCTATTTCTTTGCCAAGGCATCCTTTTGTGTTTCAAACATGTTCATAATTTCTTGTTGAAGCATTTTTATGACGGCTGCTTTAAACTCCTTGTCAGATAATTCCAACATCTGCATGGTTGTCTGCTGGTTGTCTTTTCTTATTCAACTTGAGATTTTCTTGGTTCCTGATATGACGAGTGATTCTTGATTGTGTCTTGGACACTTTTGGTATTATGTTATGAGACTTTGGATATTATTTAAGTTTTCTGTTTCAACAGACCTCCTGTGACACTCCACTGGTGGGAGAAGGGAGATGGTACCTTGTTTCTGTCAGGTGGGAGAAGTCTAAATCCCCCATGCAACATGCCAGAGGGAGACGGAAGGGATCCTCATTAGTGCTGGCAGTGTTGGAAGTGCAAACTTCCCACTAGGCCTTCCACCCTGACTGGGAGGGTGAAGGACACCTTGTTACTTTTCCCCACATGGTCTCTGCTGACACTGAGTTGGGGGATTTTTTTACCATTGGAAGTTGGTGAAAGTCGGGCTTCTCACTTGGCCTTCTCTGACATCATGCTGGTGGGAAAGGGGAGGAATGCCTCATTACTACTAGGTTAGTTTGGAAATTTTAGGGTCCCAATTTGGTCTCTACTGACACCCCTTGTGGTAGGGTGCGGCTCCTTGCTGTGTGAAAGTTCAGGGTCCTGACTCAGCTTTTGCTGATGTGCTAGCCACGAAGCTGCAGTTTTTTTCAGAATGTTTGGTGGGGTTAGAGGAGTTTGTTATTGTCTGAAAGTTTTCTGTCTTACTAAACTGTCCCTTTCACCATCCTTTGACTAGACAGAGTCACCTTTTCTTGTTGTTTATTGTTTGTTTCTGTCTGTGCCCATTGTGATTTCTGAGTTGCCAGCTTCTCCCTAACCCAGTCTGGGATACATGAAGCAAAAAAGAAAGCCAGGGAACTCACCTCTGTGTCTCTTTTCAGGTTTCAAAATCCCTATTCAGTTGTTTTTCTTCTTTCCACCTTTCAGCATTATGTTTTGTTTTGTACATAATGTCTGGAAATTTTAACTGTGAAGTGGGAAGAATAGGGAGAAGGTTGTCTACTCCAAATTGTCCTGTGTCTTCCTTTTTCAGCAACAACGTGAGAGCTGGATATTGAGTTCAATCCACTTTTCTATAACCTGATGTTATAGAAACGTGGTAGCAGGAGAGCTCTGTGCAATTGTGAATTGCCTTAATTAGAGAAACTGTAGTTTGTTTTGTCTTTAAACTTTGTTCCTAGCTTTCATATTGGAAGATACCCTTGCATATTTCTCTGTGTGAGAACTTATGTCTGAGAGAGTCTCTTCTGGTTATTTTATTACAGTTGACCCTTGAACAATGTGGGAGTTTAGGGTGCCAGCCCCCTGTGCAGTCAAAAATCTGCACATAACTTTTGACTCCCCCAAACTTAACTACTAATATCCTACTGTTGACCAGAAACCTTAAAGCCTTACTGATGACATAAACCATTGATTAATATATTTTTATGTTATACATATTATATATGTATGTTATATATATAAATATATATATAGCTAAAGAAAAGAAAATGTTATTAAGAAAATCATAAAGAGGAGAAAATATATTTACTATTCATTAAGTGGAAGTGGATCATCATAAAGGCCTTTATCCTCATCATTTCCCATGGATTAGGCTGAGGAGGAAGAAGAGGGGTTGGTCTTTCTGTGTTTCAGAGAAGACGGAGGAAAAAGAAAATTTCTGTATAAGCAGACCCACATAGTTCAAACCCATGTTCAAGGTGACACTGTACTTTGTTTTACCTACTTCTTGCTATGTAACTTTCGTACATGCATGCGTTCTAACATAAAATAATTTTTCAAAGGGAGAGGTAAAGTATGAAATACAACCAATCTTCTCTCCCACTCTTACAGTATCGGTGGAAACTCTCAGGATTTGTTGACTCACCAGTACTGTTTCTGACGTGTTGAATGGGTTAGATCAAGCTTTCTCAACTTCGAGGCTATTGACTTTTTGGTTCAGATACTTCCTTGTTTTTGCCCTGAGTAATGTTGGTTATTTAACAGCATCCCTGGCCTCTACCTACTAGTAGAATATGCCCCACTTGTAAGAACAAAGTATGTCTCCAGACATTGCCAAATGTCCCTTGAGTGGCAAAAAATCAGTCCTGGTTGAGACCCACTAGGTTAGAATGAGTGCTAAGTTATTCTTTCCTTAATCCTCATTTTCATGCCATGGCAGATCTGTTAACATTTATGTCAGAAGATTGCACTTTTTTTCCTGATTTTTTACTGCCAAAATAGCTTTGGGGTCCACTCTACTAGATTTTATTCAATTCATTTAATACTGACGTACAGTTTTCTCCTCTTTACTCTTCCTTTATTCATATTTTTACTCTTTGAACTTTTCCTGCATTGATATTCTCTAATGTGGAGAAGAAAACATTAATACACATGGCTTTGCTGGCTCCTCCAAGTCTCTTCTATTTCTTCCAAATACTTCAAATAAGTTGTATACATGACGTCTGTTATTACCTGCCATTTGATTATTAAATAATATCCTAAATACAATAAGCCCATTAGTTTTCATCCTGATTGATGTCTTTTTTATCTTTTACCTCTTCTTGAATCATAGTAGTGCCTTAGAGACCTCATCTACTTTGTTAGCCTCAACTCTTCACTATGAAGATCACCAAAAGAGCGTGTCTAACATGGCATCTTACCTGTGCTCTAGTTTCATAGCTCTATTTTCACAAAGTATCTACTTGCATGTCCCAAATCTGACATATTTGAAACAAGCTTGTCATCATTTCCTGCAAATCACTTCCCCTCTGAGTTTCTTATTTCTATTATGTACCCAAGTATCCTTTGCATTTCCACTTCAACTACTGTAATGTTTCCTTTGTTACCTCATGCCTGGGTTATTTGAAATAGCTTCCTACTTATCTTCCTGTTTCTAGTCTCTCACATACCACCTGGTATTAGATCAATCTTACTTAAATTACACTTTTGTAATATTAAGTTCCTGTTAAAACCAAAACTAAACAAACAAAAACTTCAATCGTCATTCTTCTTTACTACTTTCAGACTGTGGTACCAGAGGGATCAAATATAGAGAGAGTGGTACCTAAGATTATACTTCCCAACCAAACTAGATAGTGGGTTAATGTTAGTGTGCAAGTCTGCAAATTATTTAAAGACATTCCAATTTGACTTTCTATAAAACCACGTAAACTAGCTTAGATCACCAGAACAGAAATAACCACTTCTACAGTAACTCCTCTGAATTTAGTTTTATTATTTATTTAAATATTTACTGTTCTGCAATTATTCCAAAATACATTCATAAGAAAACATGAATAAATATGGAAACAGTTTGATATGCTGGCTTGGGTGTGCTTGTGGTTAAAGTTTTTTTTCTTTCCTTTAGAATTCTATGAATAGTAGTGTAATGTTTTTTATAAGCAAAAAGCTATAAAAATTAAAAGCAAAATATATTTATGATTTTATTTTTAAATTGGAATAAAAAACCTAGGAATGTTTTACTCCATAAATGTATATAGGAATGTTTGCAATATAGACATTATTAGAGGTAACCTGGATTATCATACAATAAAGTGGCAGTGATCAATCTTTTCTTTAAGAAGAGATAACTGATAAATTTTAAAGTCTGGGCTTAAAACCCAGCCCCAAAGGCGACTCAAAGTCTGTCCCATTTCCTCTCCATGAATCCTTCCTTACTCAACCAAAAATTGAGGCACATAAAACTAGTTGTCTTAAGTACTGTGTTTAGCTGCACCGAGGGGTGCAGTGTTGATGGAAAACCATGTGAATGGCTGCCTACTTACCAGCCTCATCTTATCCCATTCTCCCTTTCCCTCCTTATATTACAGCCATGCAATCATTTCAGTGCTTCAAATTTCACAGCTCCTTCCCATGTCACAGGAACCACGTGCATTTTCCTCTTCTAGCATGTTCCCCTACCTGTCCCTACCTCAGTTACTTTATTCCCACTCATCCTTCATGACTTAATTTAAATGTCAAGTCCTGGTTGATATTTAGAAATGGTGAATAAAGACACGATTGCCCCCCTCCACCGCAACTCCTTTTTCCTATCAGAAATCATTCAAAAACAAGGAGAAAGAAAAACCAGAAACACTAACTTTATCTCCCACAACTTTGGTAGGTAGATGTAACTTTGAGCTGTAGGAAGGGAGGAAGAAATGCCAGATACAGTCAAGATAAAGTGGAAGTGCAAATAGACACTCTGCGATGACTTTTAAAATGGTAGTATTTATCATATTCTTACAATGCCACATGTACATGCATTATCTACATGCCTTTTCATGGATTGACCTCCTGTATTAGCCATCACAGCACTCAGTGAGATAAATGCTATTATGATTAGCCCTTTACTGCAGAAATAGAGTCATGCAGCTATTATGTGGCAGAGCTGTAATTTCAAATCAGAACTTGCGGCACTGCCGCTGTGCTATGAGCAACGTGCAAATACCCAATTCATAAGGAATTTCCTTCATTCAAAGTTGAGTATTACCACAAAGTAACCACACTGAATCTATGGAATTACTTCAAAAAGAAAAAGAAAAAGAAAAGAAAAAACTGTTGAAGGAATGGGGAAAACAAATAGTACAAATGGCAGATGAAGAATATATCCCAGAAGAATTTTGTTATGAACCAGAAGGAAAGTATTACCAAATATATTGCCGTGAATTTAAAACATTTAATGAAAGAATTATTTATATAAAACGATGACTCAAAGTACATCTAAAGAATTTGGGAGGAAATGTGCTGAGAAAAGAGAAAAAAATCAAAGATGAGTGGAAAAGAGAAGTAAAATCTCATTCAAAATGAGAGTTAAAGTAGAATAAAGGAGAATAGTTACTACTGAAAGCATAACATATAAAGGAGATTTCAGAAATAAATATTAAAGAAAAATGATAAATCTAGAGATAAAAATGAAGATTAAATATGCATAATGGATATCCCTAAAGAAAATCAACACATAATTGAACAGAAGCATAGATATAGCTTAAGGTTCCAGAAATAAAATAAGACGTAAATCAAAAGACTGAAAAGGCACACACTGTATAATAGTTACTGGCTATTTTCATCAATTTTTGCCTTAGGAAAAAGTATCAGACCATGATATGGTTGTGATCCCTGGGAAGGAAGGAAGGAAGGAAGGAAGGAAGGAAGGAAGGAAGGAAGGAAGGAAGGAAGGAAGGAAGGAAGGAAGGAAGGAAGGAAGGAAGGAAGGAAGGAAGGAAGGAAGGGGGAAGGATGGGAGGGGGAGAGGGAGGGAGGAAGGAAGGAAGGTCTTTGACTGTAATGCATTTCTGAGAAAATTTTGACAAAACCAGTGGAGAATCTTCTGGCCAACACTGTCCATTACAGGAGCATCACATCTCCCAGGAATAGTCCTGCCTTCATATCCCTGCCACACTTTGTCACTGAGTAGGAGCATCTCATGGGAAAGCATAGCCTCCTCCCAAACACAGTGTTGGGTTTCAGAACATAACAGCTGAGGCCCTTTGTCAATTATGTTTCCTGCAGCAGGACATCTTAGAAGTGTGTTTTCACAGCTGTAATAGATGGAATTATGCATTTACCTCCATTCCCTTTCAAAACTCTTCTGAAAGGGTGGTATAGAAATTAAAAGACCAAAACACACACACACACACAGAGAGAGAGAGAGAGAGAGAATTGGAGAAAAGAATAGCATATGTCAACAACATTTCGAAATTGGAGAGCAGGTGGTAATTGACACAGCAGACCAGCAAGGGCTGAAACTTAGGCCAGTATGTGTGTGAAGCTCCTTAGAAACAGAAACAAAGTGATTGCTCTCATCCTAACTCAGATATTAGGGGGCCGAGGTTGATCACTTCGGGCTAGGAGTTCGAGACCAGTCTGGCCAACATGGCAAAACATATGAAAAATACAACAGACAAACCAACCAACCAACTCAGTGACAACAAAACAGGTCTATCCTGGAGTCATACTCTAATTTTTTCTATTTCCTCCCTTTCTGATCCTTTATCCCACTTTCTTTTTCTTCCTCTTCCTTCTCCTTCTTCGTCAAATAGAGGATTGAGTTATTATCACTGATCCATATAAAGTCCCTCTCTCATTTATTTTGATTCCCACTCCCCATTTCTATTCCCTGTCTTCCCATGTGCAACCTTCCTAATATGTTTGATACGCATCTTTTTGTTTGTATGTATTTTTAGAAAATGTTTATTGTTTTTGTGTGCAAAAAAATTAATAAAAAATAAATAAATAAATAAATAAATAAATAAATAAAGGTAACTGGTAGCTCTGAAGACAGAAAGGCAGGGCAAGTTCTGATTGTAGGTATTTTAAAAAATCAGTTAAACCCATTCATCCCTTCCCTACCCCAAATAGCCATGAGACCTCCTCTCCTGAGCCTCAGCAGATCTCTGGATATTACTTGCTGGAGAACCTGAACCATACAGACTAACCCTGCACTTGGGGACATCATGAATACCTTGTGGGTAGGAGTAACGTAAGTTTACTTACTGAGAGGTGAGAACCACTCCTTCAACTTTCTCTTCTCATGTCCCAGAACTGTAGCAAATATGCTTAATCATTGCCCAATCTCAACTCACAACTGAGAAGTTTCTCTCAGGTGGAAGTGACTGAAATACTGTATGTTCTCTTTTATTGGTGGGAGCTAAATGATGAGAACTCACGGTCATAAAGAAGGGAACAACAGACACTGGGGTCTACTTGAGGGTGGAGGGTGGGAGGAGGGAGATGATCAGAAAAAAAAGTAACTATTGAGTAGTAGGCTTAGCACTTGGGGGATGAAATAATCTATACAACAAGCACCTGTAGCACAAGTTTACTTACATAACAAACCTGCACATGAACCCCTGAACCTAAAATAAGAAGGTTTTTAAAAAAGAAATGACAGGTTACCAGGGAAAAAACCACCAAAGAAAGGACTATGCCTCTCCTAATAGCTCCCAGTTTCCAAGCCCATCAATGCATATTAAGTTCCAATTCACTTTTCAGTTCCTCAGTCTTAAATATGAGTTGACACCCAACGATCACTAACATTTGAAGAAAGTCTCTAACACAAAAGACAGACAAAATGAAGAAAAACAATTGTGGAAATAGAAAATGAAAGGAGCAGCAGAAAACTTTAAGAAAAGTAATAACTCAGAAATATAACACATTACATCCATAAAACACGAACATGCACATGTATATAGATGTTCCTCTACTTATGATGGGGTTATATCCCAATAAACTCATGGTAAGTCAAAAATATTACAAGTTAAAAATCCATTTAGTATGCCTAACCTACTGAACATCATTGCTTCACCTACCGTACTTTAAACATGCTCTTTTTCTTCTTATCAGAAGGAGGAGACACAGTTGGACGTTTTGTAGACATGATGGGATGCAAAAACACAAAACAAAATATCCAAAAATCGCTGGCAACACAATACCCTTTGGAGTATCAGTTGTTTACTCTCATGATTGCATGGCTGATTGGAAACTGCTGCTCACTGCCACTACCCAGCATCACTAGAGGATCATACTGAGTATTTTTTTTTTTTAATGAATTTATTTATTTATTTATTTATTTTTATTTTATTTATTTTTTTTTATTACTTAATTTTTTAGGGTTTTAGGGTACATGTGCACAATGTGACAATGTGCAGGTTTGTTACATATGTATCCATGTGCCATGTTGATTTCCTGCACCCATTAACTCGTCCTTTAGCATTAGGTGTATCTCCTAATGCTGTCCCTCCCCCCTCCCCCCACCCCACAGCAGTCCCCGGAGTGTGATGTTCCCCTTCCTGTGTCCATGAGTTCTCATTGTTCAATTCCCACCTATGAGTGAGAACATGCGGTGTTTGGTTTTTTGTCCTTGCGATAGTTTACTGAGAATGATGTTTTCCACTTTCATCCATGTCCCTACAAAGGACACGAACTCATCATTTTTTATGGCTGCATAGTATTCCATGGTGTATATGTGCCACATTTTCTTAATCCAGTCTATCGTTGTTGGACATTTGGGTTGGTTCCAACTCTTTGCTATTGTGAATAGTGCCGCAATAAACATACGTGTGCATGTGTCTTTATAGCAGCATGATTTATAGTCCTTTGGGTATATACCCAGTAATGGGATGGCTGGGTCAAATGGTATTTCTAGTTCGAGATCCCTGAGGAATCGCCACACTGACTTCCACAATGGTTGAACTAGTTTACAGTCCCACCAACAGTGTAAAAGTGTTCCTATTTCTCCACATCCTCTCCAGCACCTGTTGTTTCCTGACTTTTTAATGATGGCCATTCTAACTGGTGTGAGATGGTATCTCATTGTGGTTTTGATTTGCATTTCTCTGATGGCCAGTGATGATGAGCATTTCTTCATGTGTTTTTCGGCTGCATAAATGTCTTCTTTTGAGAAGTGTCTGTTCATGTCCTCTGCCCACTTTTTGATGGGGTTGTTTGTTTTTTTCTTGTAAATTTGTTTGAGTTCATTGTAGATTCTGGATATTAGCCCTTTGTCAGATGAGTAGGTTGCAAAAATTTTCTCCCATTCTGTAGGTTGCCTGTTCACTCTGATGATAGTTTCTTTTGCTGTGCAGAAGCTCTTTAGTTTAATGAGATCCCATTTGTCGATTTTGGCTTTTGTTGCCATTGCTTTTGGTGTTTTAGACATGAAGTCCTTGCCCACGCCTATGTCCTGAATGGTATTGCCTAGGTTTTCTTGTAGGATTTTAATGGTTTTAGGTCTAACATATAAGTCTTTAATCCATCTTGAATTAATTTTTGTATAAGGTGTAAGGAAGGGATCCAGTTGCAGCTTTCTGCATATGGCTAGCCAGTTTTCCCAGCACCATTTATTAAATAGGGAATCCTTTCCCCATTTCTTGTTTTTGTCAGGTTTGTCAAAGATCAGATAGTTGTAGCTATGCGGCATCATTTCTGAGGGCTCTGTTCTGTTCCATTGATCTATGTCTCTGTTGTGGTACCAGTACCATGCTGTTTTGGTTACTGTAGCCTTGTAGTATAGTTTGAAGTCAGGTAGCGTGATGCCTCCAGCTTTGTTCTTTTGGCTTAGGATTGACTTGGCGATGCGGGCTCTTTTTTGGTTCCATATGAACTTTAAAGTAGTTTTTTCCAATTCTGTGAAGAAAGTCATTGGTAGCTTGATGGGGATGGCATTGAATCTATAAATGACCTTGGGCAGTATGGCCATTTTCACGATATTGATTCTTCCAACCCATGAGCATGGAATGTTCTTCCATTTGTTTGTATCCTATTTGATTTCATTGAGCAGTGGTTTGTAGTTCTCCTTGAAGAGGTCCTTCACATCCCTTGTAAGTTGGATTCCTAGGTATTTTATTCTCTTTGAAGCAATTGTGAATGGGAGTTCACTCATGATTTGGCTCTCTGTTTGTCTGTTATTGGTGTACAAGAATGCTTGTGATTTTTGTACATTAATTTTGTATCCTGAGACTTTGCTGAAGTTGCTAATCAGCTTAAGGAGATTTCGGGCTGAGACAATGGGGTTTTCTAGATATACAATCATGTCATCTGCAAACAGGGACAATTTGACTTCCTCTTTTCCTAATTGAATACCCTTTATTTCCTTCTCCTGCCTGATTGCTCTGGCCAGAACTTCCAGCACTCTGTTGAAAAGGAGCGGTGAGAGAGGGCATCCCTGTCTTGTGCCAGTTTTCAGAGGGAATGCTTCCAGTTTTTGCCCATTCAGTATGATATTGGCTGTGGGTTTGTCATAGATAGCTCTTATTATTTTGAGATACGTCCCATCAATACCTAATTTATTGAGAGTTTTTAGCATGAAGAGATGTTGAATTTTGTCAAAGGCCTTTTCTGCATCTATTGAGATAATCATGTGGTTTTTGTCTTCAGTTCTGTTTATATGCTGGATTACATTTATTGATTTGCGTATGTTGAACCAGCCTTGCATCCCAGGGATGAAGCCCACTTGATCATGGTGGATAAGCTTTTTGATGTGCTGCTGGATTCGGTTTGCCAGTATTTTATTGAGGATTTTTGCATCAATGTTCATCAAGGATATTGGTCTGAAATTCTCTTTTTTGGTTATGTCTCTGCCAGGTTTTGGTATCAGGATGATGCTGGCTTCATAAAATGTGTTAGGGAGGATTCCCTCTTTTTCTATTGATTGGAATACTTTCAGAAGGAATGGTACCAGTTCCTCCTTGTACCTCTGGTAGAATTCAGCTGTGAATCCATCAGGTCCTGGACTCTTTTTGGTTGGTAAGCTATTGATTATTGCCACAATTTCAGAAGCTGTTATTGGTCTATTCAGAGATTCAACTTCTTCCTGGTTTAGTCTTGGGAGGGTGTATTTGTCGAGGAATTTATCCATTTCTTCTAGATTTTCTAGCTTATTTGCATAGAGGTGTTTGTAGTATTCTCTGATGGTAGATTGTATTTCTGTGGGATCGGTGGTGATATCCCCTTTTTCGTTTTTTATTGCATCTATTTGATTCTTCTCTCTTTTCTTCTTTATTAGTCTTGCTAGCGGTCCATCAATTTTGTTGATCTTTTCAAAAAACCAGCTCCTGGATTCATTAATTTTTTGAAGGGTTTTTTGTGTCTCTATTTCCTTCAGTTCTGCTCTGATTTTAGTTATTTCTAGCCTTCTGCTAGCTTTTGAATGTGTTTGCTCTTGCTTTTCTAGTTCTTTTAATTGTGATGTTAGGGTGTCAATTTCGGATCTTTCCTGCTTTCTCTTGTGGGCATTTAGTGCTATAAATTTCCCTCTACACACTGCTTTGAATGTGTCCCAGAGATTCTGGTATGTTGTGTCTTTGTTCTCGTTGGTTTCAAAGAACATCTTTATTTCTGCCTTCATTTCATTATGTACCCAATAGTCATTCAGGAGCAGGTTGTTCAGTTTCCATGTAGTTGAGCGGTTTTGAGTGAGTTTCTTAATCCTGAGTTCTAGTTTGATTGCACTGTGGTCTGAGAGACAGTTTGTTATAATTTCTGTTGTTTTACATTTGCTGAGGAGAGCTTTACTTCCAACTATGTGGTCAATTTTGGAATAGGTGTGGTGTGGTGCTGAAAAAAATGTATATTCTGTTGACTTGGGGTGGAGAGTTCTGTAGATGTCTATTAGGTCCACTTTATGTAGAGCTGAGTTCAATTCCTGGATATCCTTGTTAACTTTCTGTCTCGTTGATCTGTCTAATGCTGACAGTGGGGTGTTAAAATCTCCCATTATTATTGTGTGGGAGTTTAAGTCCCTTTGTAGGTCACTGAGGACTTGCTTTATGAATCTGGGTGCTCCTGTGTTGGGTGCATATATATTTAGGATATTTAGCTCTTCTTGTTGAATTGATCCCTTTACCATTATGTAATGGCCTTCTTTGTCTCTTATGATCTTTGTTGGTTTAAAGTCTATTTTATCAGAGACTAGGATTGCAACCCCTGCCTTTTTTTGTTTTCCAGTTGCTTGATAGATCTTCCTCCATCCCTTTATTTTGAGTCTATGTGTGTCTCTGCACGTGAGATGGGTTTCCTGAATACAGCACACTGATGGGTCCTGACTCCTTATCCAGTTTGCCAGTCTGTGTCTTTTGATTGGAGCATTTAGCCCATTTACATTTAACGTTAATATTGTTATGTGTGAATCTGATCCTGTCATTATGATGTTAGTTGGTTATTTTGCTCGTTAGTTGCTATAGTTTCTTCCTAGCCTCGATGGTCTTTACAATTTGGCATGTTTTTGCAGTGGCTGGTACCGGTTGTTCCTTTCCATGTTTAGTGCTTCCTTCAGGAGCTCTTTTAGGGCAGGCCTGGTGGTGACAAAATCACTCAGCGTTTGCTTGTCTGTAAAGTATTTTATTTCTCCTTCACTTATGAAGCTTAGTTTGGCGGGATAGCAAATTCTGGGTTGAAAATTCTTTTCTTTAAGAATGTTGAATATCGGCCCCCACTCTCTTCTGGCTTGTAGAGTTTCTGCTGAGAGATCAGCTGTTAGTCTGATGGGCTTCCCTTTGTGGGTAACCCGACCTTTCTCTCTGGCTGCCCTTAACATTTTTTCCTTCATTTCAACTTTGGTGAATCTGACAATTATGTGTCTTGGAGTTGCCCTTCTCGAGGAGTATCTTTGTGGCGTTCTCTGTATTTCCTGAATCTGAATGCTGGCCTGCCTTGCTAGATTGGGGAAGTTCTCCTGGATAATATCTTGCAGAGTGTTTTCCAACTTGGTTCCATTCTCCCCATCATTTTCAGGTACACCAATCAGACGTAGGTTTGGTCTTTTCACATAGTCCCAAATTTCTTGGAGGCTTTGTTCATTTCTTTTTATTCTTTTTTCTCTAAACTTCCCTTCTCTCTTCATTTCATTCATTTCATCTTCCATCAGTGATACCCTTTCTTCCAGTTGATCGCATCTGCTACTGAGGCTTCTGCAATCTTCGCGTAGTTCTCGAAACTTGGCTTTCAGCTCCATCAGCTCCTTTAAGCCCTTCTCTCCATTGGTTATTCTAGTTATCCATCCTTCTAATTTTTTTTTCAAAGTTTTTAACTTCTTTGCTATTGTTTTGAATTTCCTCTCGTAGCTCAGAGTAGTTTGATCGTCTGAAGCCTTCTTCTCTCAACTCATCAAAGTCATCCTCCATCCAGCTTTGTTCCGTTGCTGGTGAGGAACTGCGTTCCTTTGGAGGAGGAGAGGTGCTCTGTTGTTTAGAGTTTCCAGTTTTTCTGCTCTGTTTTTTCCCCATCTTTGTGGTTTTATCTACTTTTTGTCTTTGGTGATGGTGATGTACAGATGGGTTTTTGGTGTGGATGTCCTTTCTGTTTGTTAGTTTTCCTTCTACCAGACAGGACCCTCAGCTGCAGGTCTGTTGGAGTTTACTAGAGGTCCACTCCAGACCCTGTTTGGCTGGGTGTCAGCAGCGGTGGCTGCAGAACAGCGGATTTTCATCAGACCACAAATTCAGCTGTCTGATAGTTCCTCTGAAAGTTTTGTCTCAGAGGAGTACCCGGTTGAATGAGGTGTCAGTCTGACCCTACTGGGGGGGGTGCCTCCCAGTTAGGCTGCTCAGGGGTGAGGGACCCACTTTAGGAGGCAGTCTGTCCGTTCTCAGATCTCCAGCTGCGTGCTGGGAGAACCACTACTCTCTTCAAAGCTGTCAGTCAGACAGGGGCATTTAAGTCTGTGGAGGTTCTTTGCTGAGTTTTTGTTTGTCTGTGCCCTGCCCCCAGAGGTGGAGCCTATAGAAGCAGGCAGGCCTCCTTGAGCTATGGTGGGCTCCACCCAGTTCGAGCTTCCTGGCTGCTTTGTTTACCTAAGCAAGCCTGGGCAATGGCGGGCGCCCCTCCCCCAGCCTCGCTGCCGCCTTGCAGCTTGATCTCAGACTGCTGTGCTAGCACTCAGCGAGACTCCGTGGGCAGAGGACCCTCCGAGCCAGGTGCGGGACACAATCTCCTAGTGTGCCGTTTTCCAGGCCCGTTGGAGAAGCGCAGTATTAGGATGGGACTGACCCGATATTCCAGGTGCCGTCTGTTTCCCCTTTCTTTGACTAGGAAAGGGAACTCCCTGACCCCTTGCACTTCCCGGGTGAGGCAATGCCTCGCCCTGCTTCGGCTCGCGCACAGTGCGCTTCACCGTCTGTCCTGCACCCACTGTTAGGCACTCCCTAGTGAGATGAAACCGGTACCTCAAGCAGAAATGCAGAAATCACCAGTCTTCTGTGTCGCTGGGGCTGGGAGCTGGAGACCGGAGCTGTTCCTATTCGGCCATGATCATACTGAGTATTGCTACCCTAGGAAAATACTGAAATTCAAAGTAAGGTTGCTACTGAATGTGTATCCCTTTTGCATCATCATAAAGTTGAAAAATTGTAAGTCAAACCATTGTAAGTCAGAGATCGTCTGTATTTACACATGAAACATTCAAAAAAGAAATTCTCTAAATTTATTGCCAGCACAAATTAAAATTTCCAAACAAAAATTAATAGATTAGCTGGGCATGGTGGCACGCACCAGCAACTTGGGAGGCTGAGGTGGGAGGATAGCTTGAGCCCACGCAGTCGAGGCTGCAATGAACCATGATTGCCCTACTGCACCACTCCTAGCTGGGCAACACAGCGAGACCTTGTCTCCAAAAAAAAAAAGAAAAAAAGAAAAAAGAAAAGAAAATTAATAGATTGTCAAGAGTTCATATCCAAATATTTAGATTTACAAGAAAAAAGAAAATGAAAGGAAAGTATTAAATAATAAAAATTTTCTATTATTGAAGTATTAGCTTGGGGGAAAGTAATTGCGGTTTTTACCATTAAAAGTAGATTATCTAGATGGAAAGAGTTGAGTGAATGCCAGCACACTGAATGGAAAAATTATCTCCCCTGAGGTAGATTGTTGAAAATGTCTAGATCAAAGATAAAAAAGAGTTTCTTAAAGAGAAAACAAATGCTTTGAGAATCAGACTGACCAAAAACTTTACAATATTAGTGCTAGAAGACAATGAAGCAATTTCTCAAAATTTTGATGCAATTACTTCCAACATATAATTCCAGATTCAGCCAAATGATAAATTGTGAGGGTGGAACAAAAATAATTTGAGACATGCAAGGTCTCAAGAGTTTTTCTCCAAAGCATACTTTCTCAGAAGGCTAATTGGAGATGTGACTTTGTAAAATAAGCACATAATCAAAAATGAAGACGTGCAGGTAACAAGAACTCTAGATGGGAAAGGAAACTCCTAGGATGTGGATAAGGGGAAGTTCTAGGTTGAGAGCTGAGCAAAGCCTTGAAATCACACAGCTCAGAATAGAGCAGAAGGACATAGGGACACAGGAAAGACATTTCAAGAAGAAAATGAAGTTTTTGGAGTACTTGATGGGTTTAAACATATTTTAGGGAAGTTTTAAATTCTTATAAGACTTTTGTTGTTGTTATTGTTGTTGTTGTTGTTGTTTTTGTTTTTATTATTATTATTATACTTTAAGTTTTAGGGTACATGTGCACAATGTGCAGGTTTGTTACATATGTATCCATGTGCCATGTTGGTGTGCTGCACCCATTAACTCATCATCTAGCATTAGGTATATCTCCTAATGCTGTCCCTCCCCCAACCCCCCACCCCACAACAGTCCCCGGTGTGTGATGTTCCCCTTCCTGTGTCCGTGTGTTCTCATTGTTCAATTCCCACCTATGAGTGAGAACATGCGATGTTTGGTTTTTTGTCCTTGCGATAGTTTACTGAGAATGATGGTTTCCAGTTTCATCCACGTCCCTACAAAGGACATGAACTCATCATTTTTTATGGCTGCATAGTATTCCATGGTGTTTTAAGACTTTGGAACTGCTACACACACAGAAAAATACACAAACATAAAGGAGCCAATTTTTAACTTCAGAAAACAAACAAAAGTTGAAAAACCCAAAAAGTTGCACAAGAAAGGAAATATGATCATACAATACCATAGAGCTCAGTGGTGAATGAATAGTAGTTATATAGTCATGATAAAACCACTAAAAATTGATTTAACTCCAAACGTTGAGGAAGGGAAAAAGAGGGGAAGTGTGTAGTTGTATGTATGTGTGTATGCATGGATGGTGTGGGTTGAATTGTAAAAGATCTAAGTCCTCCATTGTAAGAAATCAATGGATAATATCTTTAACTGAAAAATTTTGAAAGACCATCACTTACTAGGACATAGACACACGCCAAAAGAAATATCTAAGAGTATTGAAAGTTGCTGCCTTGGGGTAGCAGGAATTGGGAGTGGAGATGGATATGACAGGCAAAAATTAACATTTGACAAAAGAGTGAATACTATGAGTATTCAGTCAGAATATTGAAGTCACTTCGCATTACTTTAAACCTCTTCAAATCAACATTTAATACTAAAAGGAGGTGGAAGAGTGCTTGTAAAATGTTTAAGACACAAATTGTCATCCTAAAGTTTTCTTTCTTTTTAAACTGTTTTGCAAGTGTAAATGCAACAACAAATATATTTTTTTAATGTACAAGAACTCAAGGAATAATGATCCCATGAGCTCCTTGATGAGGTCAAACTGCAGCCAATCAAATTACAAGCGAAGAAACTATAGCCAAGGGATTGCCCGAAAACATTTAATTTAGTTGGTGAAACTAAAGCAAATTGTGAGGAAAATGGTCCAGAACAGATGATAAATGTTATAAATTATGACAAAGTATAAATTAAAAAACTAAAATCGGGGGACGCAGGGAAGAAGATGAAAGATAAATATGCAGATTTTTCTATCTTTTATAACCAGGGTAAAAAGATAAATGAGTGATGCAGATGTAATTTTACTTTAAGGCATAAACAAAAACACTAAGAGAAATAACACAATCAAATAAAATAGGTGGTTGAGCGGTAGGAAGTGAGGAAGGAGAAAGGAAATATGCAAATTTTGCCATTACTCAGAGTGGCTTCGGGTCAATTTTCTACAAGTCATTCTGCAAACTGGCCATAAAGCAAATTGGCTTTTGGTGAATCTGTTCAGTGAATTAGTTTTGGGAAAATATGCTTTTGGTGAATCAGCCTGCTTCTGCTTGAATAAGAAACTACTAAATACTGCCTGAAGAAACAGAGGATTAAATACACATACACACACACACATAATATACAATACCTTATGTATGTAAGTATTTTATATAAAATTGCGGTGCATAACTATAATACTAAAACAAAGACATAAGCCTTTTGAGCAATCAGAAGTATTACACATACACACATACAAGGAAAGGAAATCGTGAAGGATTATTTTAAAGCGATAAAACAGAAAGCATAACAAAATATGGCAAAACTAAACCCAAATATAACTGTCATGTCAATAGGTAAAACTGAGCTAAAGTTATCCATTTAAGAAAATCTAACTGGATTTTAAAAACCCTTAACTGTATCCTGGATATGAGGAGCTACAAACAATAATTTACTAACAGTTGTGAAACCAGGCTGCCTGGATTTAAATGTATGTGATTTGGGGCAGCTTACTTAATAAGTCAGTGCCTCAGTTTCCTTCTTAATAAAATGAAGAGTGAACTAAACTCAGAATTATTGGAAAGAATTAGTAAGTTAATATACATAGCATATTTAGAATGGTGCCTCTCACATAATAAAAGCTCAGTAAATACTGGCTCATCATTACATTAGACACATCTAAACCAAAACGATTTGCAAAGGTTAAAAATAAGATGTTCAAAGGTATATTGATCAAATGCCAATGCAAAGAAAGTAGGTATTTGGATGTCAGTACCAGCAAAGATCAAAGTAAGGTTAGGAGCTTTAAACAAAACAAAGAAGGGGACATTGTTATGTTGATAAGCATAACATTAATATTCAGAAAGCAAAAAACACAGGAAATAAATAGAAAAATTGGAAGGAACCATTAGGGATCATACCAGGTCAAGATGATTTCACTGGTGAATCCTACCAAACTTTTAAAAATAGGTAATTCAAATGCCATTAAACTGTTCCAGAGCAAGAAAAAGAAGAAAAGTTTTTGAATTGTTTTTATAAATTACCATAAAAATTATTCTAAAACATGATAACAAAAAAAAGAAAGATATATACAGACCAGTCTCACTTACTAATATAAATACAAAAGTTCTAAATAAACTATTAGCAAAGGATCTGGCAGCATATTAAAAGGATACTACACTGTGACACAATATTTGGAAATCTATTAATACAATTTATCATTATATGTCAAAAGAGGAAAAACACCTATGTTCAATTCCATAACTGCTAAAAATTAAATAGTAATAAACAGCTATCATTTTTGACAAAAAACTGTTAATAAAACAATAGATGACTCCTTCCTTGAGATAAAAATAAATGTATATATTGAACAAAAATATATGGGGCTGTACTAAAAGCATTCCTATTAATGAACAGGATAAAACAAGTATGTCTAATATCACTGCTATTATTTAACATTTTTTCAGCAAGTATCATCCAATGTAGTTAGAGAAGGGAAGGAAGTAGTAACATATAATATTGCTAAGGGATTAAATGTTGCACAGAAAAAAACTAAGATGATGAACTGAAATATATTATTATATAAAAGAACATACCATAAGGTGGTGGGATTCGAATTTATAATCAGAAATCAACAGTTTTTACATATACAAACAAGATATAATGAAAGAGAAGTGTCCATTTACAATAGCAAAAAAAAGTTAAACAGTGTTGAGGTGCAGAGGATGCTACCCCAAAATATGGTGCTTTGGTATGCTGAGCACTTTTGAATTAAAGGCAATTGGAAGTCTTTAGAAACTGCCTCAAAACCAAAGACTTTCTAACTTTCTTTTGCTCCCAACCCCTACAAGTACAGGAAGGGACTCTCTCTGGAAGTTGCCTTATCTGACTGAGAAAAACTTCTTAAAAAAAAAAAAATGCCATTGTCTTAAGACTACCTCCCTAGGAATATCATCAAATAACCAGAAAAGATTAACCTCCAGAGAAGAGAAGAGACTAAAAGTCATCCCTGAACCCAGGCAGATTTTTCGTCTGTTCTTCTGAACACTTCCCTGAGAGATTACCTAAGAGACTCTGCATAATATGGTGACCTTTGTTCACAAAGCAATTCTCCCGTCACCTTCCCATAACTTATTGATCCCATTCAGCTTCCAAAGAGAATCATTTACAATAACTTCGTATTGATTGTGCTTTGGGCCTATTCAATTCCCTTGAAAATCATTTACTACATCTCAAAATTGTCCACATGCCCTGATCTCCCTGACTCCTATGAAGAGGGTGCTATTTAACCCTCAGCTATCTGGCCTTTCTTTGAGTCTCACATTTGTGGGACTCCCATGTACATGTGCACAGCAATAAATGTATATGCCTTTTTTTCTCCTGTCAATCTGTCTATTGTCCATTTATTTATCAGATTCTGACATCAAACCTCTAGCAGGAATAGGGACAATTCCCCTGCCTCTACAATTGCTAAGAAATGGGCAAGATCTACATGAATAGAACTTTTTTTTTTTTTTTTTGAGACAGAATCTCACTCTGTCGCCCAGGCTGGAGTGCGATGGCATGATCTCGGCTCACTGCAATCTCTGCCTCCTGGGTTCAAGCGATTCTCCTGCCTCAACCTCTTGAGTAGCTGGGATTACAGGTGCACGCCACCACACCCAGCTAATTTTTGTATTTTCAGTAGAGATGGGGTTTCACCACGTCGGCCAGGCTGGTCTCAAACTCCTGACCTCATGATCTGCCCACCTTGGCCTCCCAAAGTGCTGGGATTACAGGTGTGAGCCACCGTGCTGGGCCAAATAGAACTTTTTAAACGCTACTAGAGAACATAAAAGAAGACCTAAACAACTGAAAAGGCATACCATGATTTGGGCCAAGAAGATTCAACATTAGAAAGATTTTAATTCTGTCTGAAGTTATCAATAAACTTTTCAAAATCCCAATAAATGTATTGATAGAATATTTTTTTTGAAATTAGATGAGCTGATACCAAAAATAAACAAGCAAGAATAGCCAGAAAAATCTTGGAAAACAAGAATAATGAATGGGGGCTAAACCTATTAAATATTAAAATACAATCTTAAAATAGATTAGTACTGTAGCTGGGCATGGTGGTGTGTACCTACAATCCCAGCTACTCAGGAGGCTAAAGCAGAAGGATTTCTTGAGCACAGTAGTTGGAGACTAGCCTGGGCATCATAGAAAGACTACACCTCTATAAGAAAATAATCATAATAGTTTATTGACACACATGCATAAAGAGTCAACTCAGTGAAAAATAATAGAAAGTCCAGAAATTGATCTAAATATAGAAATTTAGTACATGATAAAGGTGTCATTTCAAGTCAGTGGGGTATTTGTCCTTTTGTAATGGGCTTATTTGACTTAGTATAATGCCTCCAAGTTTCATTCATGCCGTAGCATGTGTTAGGATTTCTTTCTTTGTTTTTTAAAGCTAAACGATGTTCTATTGTATGTATATACCATATTGTGTTTATCCATTCATCTGTCGATGCACACTTGAGTTGCTTTCACCTTTTGGCTATTGTGAATAATGCTACTATGAACATAGGTGTACAAATATCTGCTTGGCTTCCACTCCTTTTGGGTGTATACTCAGAAATGGATTTACTCTATTACATGATAATTCTATGTTTAATTTTTTTTGAGGAACCATCTTATTGTTCTCCAAAGTGGCTCCACCACTTCACATTCCCACCAGCAATGCACAAGTGTCCTGATTTCTCTGCATCCTCACCAACACTTATTTTCTGGATTGTTGGGTTGTTTTTGTTTTTTGATAATGCCCATCTTTGATTTCAGCCCAGTGAAACCCATTTCCAACTTCTGGACTCCAGAACTGTTAGAGAATATATTTTTATTGTTTTAAGCCACTAAATTCATGGTTGTGTGCTATAGCAGCAATAGAAAATGTATACTGGATTCCCTCTTTTCTATTGGTTGGAATAGTTTCAGAAGAAACGGTACCAGCTCCTCTTTGTACCTCTGGTAGAATTCGGCTGTGAATCTGTCTGGTCCTGGACTTTTTTTGGTTGGTAGGCTATTAATTATTGCCTCAACTTCAGAGCCTATTATTGGTCTATTCAGAGATTCAACTTCTTCCTGGTTTAGTCTTGGGAGGGTGTATGTGTCCAGGAATTTATCAATTTCTTCCAGATTTTCTAGTTTATTTGTGTAGAGGTGTTTATAGTACTCTCTGATGGTAGTTTGTATTTCTGTGGAATCGGTGGTGATACCCCCTTTATCATTTTTTATGGCATCTATTTGATTCTTTTCTCTTTTCTTCTTTACTAGTCTTGCTAGTGGTCTATCAATTTTGTTGATCTTTTCAAAAAACCAGCTCCTGCATTCACTGATTTTTTTTTTCTTCAAATAAAAAGTATAAAAACATAATATTGATAGTAAATTGCAGAGAAAATGAAGCTCTGTTTTTCCCGAACATAGGAATGGAGCTATAAACTTTTCTAGGATGTTGTTAACCAGACTATGAAAACTTTCTCATTCATTCTTTTTCTTCCAGTCTTTAATTTTTAGAGTAAGTCCAAAACATCAAGACTGATTTTTTGAAGGGTTTCTTTGTGTCTCTATCTCTTTCAGTTCTGCTCTGATCTTAGTTATTTATTACCTTCTGCTAGCTTTTTAATTTGTTTGCTCTTGCTTCTCTAGTTCTTTTAATTGTGATGTTAGGGTGTCAATTTTAGGCCTTTTCTGCTTTCTCTTGTGGGCATTTAGTGCTATAAATTTCCCTGTACATGCTGCTTTAAATGTGTCTCAGAGATTCTGGTATGTTGTGTCTTTGTTCTCGTTAGTTTCAAAGAACATCTTTATTTCTGCCTTAATTTTGTTATTTATCCAGTAGTCACTCAGGAACAGGTTGTTCAGTTTCCATGTAGTTGTGTGGTTTTGAGTGAGTTTCTTAATCCTGAGTTCTAATTTGTTTGCACTGTTGTCTAAGAGACAGTTTGTTGTGATTTACGTTCTTTTACATTTGCTGAGGAGTGCTTTACTTCCTACTACGTGGTCAATTTTGGAATAAGTGCGGTGTGGTGCTGAGAGGAATGTACATTCTGTTGATTTGGGGTGGAGAGTTCTGTAGATGTCTATTAGGTCTGCTTGGTGCAGAGCTGAGTGCAAGTCCTGGATATCCTTGTTAACCTTCTGTCTTGTTTATCTATCTAATATTGACAGTGGGGTGTTAAAGTCTCCCATTATTATTGTATGGGAGTCTAAGTCTCTTTGTAGTCTCTAAGGACTTGCTTTATGAATCTGGGTGCTCCTGTATTGGGTGCATATATATTTAGGATAGTTAGCTCTTCTTGTTCAATTGATCCCTTTACCATTATGTAATGGCCTTCTTTGTCCCTTTGATCTTTGTTGGTTTAAATTCTATTTTATCAGAGGCTAGGATTGCAACCCCTCTTTTTTTTTTGCTTTCCATTTGTTTGGTAGATCTTCCTCCATCCCTTTATTTTGAGCCTATATGCGTCTTTGCACATGACATGGGTCTCCCGAATACAGCACACTGATGGGTCTTGACTCTCTATCCAATTTGCCAGTCTGTGTCTTTTAATTGGGGCATTTAGCCCATTTACATTTAAGGTTAATATTGTTATGTATGAATTTAATCCTGTCATTATGATGTTAGCTGGTTATTTTGCCTGTTAATTGATGCAGTTTCTTCATAGCATCGATGGTCTTTGCAATTTGGCATGTTTTTGCAGTGGCTGGTACCAGTTGTTTCTTTCCATGTTTAGTGCTTCCTTCAGGAGCTCTTGTAAGGCAGGCCTGGTGGTGACAAAATCTCTCAGCATTTGCTTGTCTGTAAAGGATTTTATTTCTCCTTCACTTATGAAGCTTAGTTTGGCTGGATATGACATTCTGGGTTGAAAATTCTTTTCTTTAAGAATGTTGAATATTGGCTCCCACTCTCTTCTGGCTTGCAAGGTTTCTGCTGAGAGATCAGCTGTTAGTCTGATGGGCTTCCCTTTGTGGGTAACCCGACCTTTCTCTCTGGCTGCCCTTAACATTTTTTCCTTCATGTCAACCTTGGTGAATTTGATAAATATGTGTCCTGGGGTTGCTCTTCTTGAGGAGTATCTTTGTGGTGTTCTCTGTATTTCCTGAATTTGAATGCTGGCCTGCCTTGCTAGATTGGGGAAGTTCTTCTGGATAATATCCTGAAGAGTGTTTTCCAACTTGGTTCCAGTCTTCCCATCACTTTCAGGTACACCAATCAAACATAGATTTGGTCTATTCACATAGTCCCATATTTCTTGGAGGCTTTGTTCATTTCTTTTTACTCTTTTTTCTCTAACCTTGTCTTCTCACTTTATTTCATTAATTTGATCTTCAATCACTGATACCCTTTCTTCCACTTGATCAAATCGGCTATTGAAGCTCATGCATGCATCACAAAGTTGATACTGAGTAGGCCAAAACTGGAAGCATTCCCTTTGAAAACTGGCACAAGACAAGGATGCCCTCTCTCACCACTCCTATTCAACATAGTGTTGGAAGTTTTGGCCAGGGCAATCAGGCAAGAGAAAAAAATAAAGGGCATTCAATTAGAAAAAGAGGAAGTCAAATTGTCCCTGTTTGCAGATGACATGATTGTATATTTTGAAAACCCCATTGTCTCAGCCCAAAATCTCCTTAAGCTGATAAGCAACTTCAGCAAAGTCTCAGGATACAAAATCAATGTGCAAAAATCACAAGCATTCTTACACACCAATAACAGACAAACAGAGCCAAATCATGAGTGAACTCCCATTCACAATTGCTACAAAGAGAATAAAATACCTAGGAATTCAACTAACAAGGGATGTGAAGGACCTCTTCAAAGAGAACTACAAACCACTGCTCAAGGAAATAAAAGAGGACACAAACCAATAGAAGAACATTCCATGCTCGTGGATAGGAAGAATCAATACCGTGAAAATGGACATACTGCCCAAGGTAATTTATAGATTCAATGCCATCCCCATCAAGCCACCAATGACTTTCTTCACAGAACTGGAAAAAACTACTTTAAAATTCATATGAAACAAAAAAGAGCCCAGATAGCCAAGATTATCCTAAGCAAAAAGAACAAAGCTGGAGGTATCATGCTATGTGACTTCAAACTATATTACAAGGTGACAGTAACCAAAACAGCATTTACTGGTACCAAAACAGATATTTAACCAATGAAACAGAACAGAGGCCTCAGAAATAACACCACACATCTAAAAACATCTGATCTTTGACAAACCTGACAAAAACAAGAATTGGGGAAAGGATTCCCTGTTTAATAAATGGTGCTGGGAAAACTGGCTAACCACATGTAGAAAGCTGAAACTGGATCCCTTCCTTATACCTTATACAAAAATTAATTCAAGATGGATTAAAGACTTAAATGTTAGACCTAAAACCATAAAAACCCTAGAAGAAAACCTAGACAATACCATTCAGGACATAGGCATGGCCAAGGACTTCATGACTAAAATACCAAAACCAATGGCAACAAAAGCCAAAATAGACAAATGGATCTAATTAAACTGTGGAGCTTCTGCACAGCAAAAGAAACTACCATCAGAGTGAGCAGGCAGCCTACAGAATGGGAGAAAATTTTTACAATCTACTCATCTGACAAAGGGGTAGTATCCACAATCTACAAAGAGCTCAAACAAATTTACAGGAAAAAAACAAATAACCTCATCCAAAAGTGGGCAATGGATATGAACAGACACTTCTCAAAAGAAGACATTTATGCAGCCAACAGACACATGAAAAATGCTCATCATCACTGGTCATCAGAGAAATGCGAATCAAAACCACAATGAGATACCATCTCATGCCAGTTAGAATGGTGATCATTAAAAAGTGAGGAAACAACAGATGCTGGAGGGGATGTGGAGAAATAGGAATGCTTTTACACTGTTGGTAGGAGTGTAAATTAGTTCAACCATTGTGGAAGACAGTGTGGCGATCCCTCAAGAACATAGAACTAGAAATACCATTTGACCCAGCAATCCCATTACTGAGTATATACCCAAGGGATTATAAATCAGGCTGCTATAAAGACACATGCACACGTATGTTTATTGCGGCACTATTCACAATAGCAAAGAGGTGGAACCAACCCAAATGTCCAACAATGATAGACTGGATTAAGAAAATGTGGCACATATACACCATGGAATACTATGCAGCCATAAAAAATGAGGAGTTCATGTCCTTTGTAGGGACATGGATGAAACTGGAAACCATCATTGTCAGTAAACTATCGCAAGGACAAAAAACCAAACACCGCATGTTCTCACTCATAGGTGGGAATTGAACAATGAGAACTCATGGACACAGGAAGGGGAACATCCCACTCCGGGGACTGTTGTGGCTTGGGGGGAGGGGGGAGGGACAGCATTAGGAGATATACCTAATGCTAAATGACGAGTTAATGGGTGCAGGAAATCAACATGGCACATGGATACATATGTAACAAACCTGCACATTGTGCACATGTACCCTAAAACCTAAAGTATAAAAAAAAAAGAATAGTAAATAACCATGAGGTCATTAGAAATAAAAACAAGTTTAGATACTTTGTAATCCACTGCTATTCCAGATTCATATTCCCCTGCAAAACTGCTAACAAGGTCTGCTCTTCCCATAGTTCTACTTTCATCTCGTCTTTAAACATAAAGATGAGAAACTGTCAAATGCTTTTCCAAAATCAAGCTATAATATATCTAGGGTAGAGCATTCCCCAGATTTTCTAGTCAAATAAACACTGCCTAAAAAGGGAAAAAAAAAAAAAAGAAAATGTGGCACATATACAACATGGAATACTATGCAGCCATAAAAAAGGATGAGTTCATGTCCTTTGCAGGGACATGGTTGAAACTGGAAACCATAATTCTCAGTAAACTATCACAAGGGCAGAAACACTGCATGTTCTCACTCATAGGTGGGAATTGAACAATGAGATCACTTGGACACAAGGCAGGGAACATTATACACCGGGGCCTGTTTGGGGGTGGGGGTCTGGGGGAGGGATAGCATTAAGAAAAATGCCGAATGTAAATCATGAGTTGATGGGTGCAGCAAACCAACATGGCGCATGTATACTTATGTATCAGAGCTGCACGTTGTTCACATGTACCCTAGAACTTAAAGTATAATAATAATTAAAATAATAATAAAAATAAAGAAAACAAATACTGGGGCTAATTAACAAATTATGGCAATGCATATCATGGAATATCATGCAGCCATGACAGATGATTGGATGGGCTCTCTATGTATTAGGCAAAGAAGCAAGAACTGAATAGCATGTAGAGTATGCCACCTGTTGTGAGGATGTTTTAAAATAGACATACAAGGAAACTGGTACCTTGAAGCAGGGTGCTAAATGATGAGGTGGTGAATGGTAAGAAAACTGATGCTAGTGGCTGGAATAATGTCTTGCCACTGTGTTGTACAATGTTATATACACTGTCACATAGTGGTAAGGCATGAAACATTGTCACCTGCAGTAATTTGGTCAGAGTGGTATTTTTCCAGGCAGAGAAACTAGGGGGCTGGGACAGAGGTAGCAGGCACAAAAACACTTTTCACTACATATCCGTTTGTAACTTACAAATGAATAATAAATATTTTACTTAAAAATAACGTGATTTTACCAAGGAAGCTGTCCTTGACCTCTTAAAAATGGTCAGGCTTTTGTGTGATATACTCTGAAAGCTTTCTATATTTCTTCTTTATAACCAGATGGTATTATAACCATAATATCATACGTTATAATCATATACTACTGAAGACAAATAATTTCTGGTCCCAGAGTTTGGTTAACATGTGTCTTACCCACTAGACTGTAAGTTTCATGTAGGGAGGGACCATATCTGCCTTTTCACCAGATTTAACCTAACACAATATCTGGCACTTAATAGGACTTTAATAAATATTTATTGAATAAATAGCTGGGTTACTTAATTAATTAATTAAGCCAATAGATCAGGATTTCCTCAAGTAAAAAGAGCAGGAAAGGGTCAAGATCTAATCAGTTATGATTTCCAAAACTAAATAATCACTTCTGAAATGCAAAACATGAACAAAAACATAAAAATAAAGAATGTTATTTAAAGACACATAAATATCTAGCTATAAATGACTATCCTTCTAATACTGAATTCTATTAAATTACAGCTAAATCTAGTTCTCCAGCTGTCTTTATCCAGAGAAAAAGTTTCAACTATTTTTCAACTCATGGTGTTAAGATCCTTGGATGTGTTCACAGATTGAAGCCATTTAGCACAGGGTTTGCCTTTGTCCAGCTGTCCCGGCTTCAGCTGTCAATTGGGAGGCCTTTAATTCACAGGCTTTCCCTGTTTGCTCTCTCTGCCTCACTGTGTTTGTGTCTCACAGCTTCTGCTTCCCACTGCAACTCTCAGCTTCTTTTCTTTTCATAGTTAGAGCAGAGAAAGCAAGAGTGGGGAGAGAGCACTTTCCTGTAGTTCTGCTGACCCCATAACTGCCTATGATGAGGAAAATTGTACCCAGTAAACCATTGTTCGGAAAGAAAGCTGTTTGTTCTCCAAAGGCATTTTTTCCCCTCCTGGGCGTACAGCTAGGCTTTGTTTCCCAGGCTCCTTTGCTGTTAGGTGGAACCATTAGACTGAGTTCTGGTCAATGGATACAGAGACATGAACTCCAAGACTGGAGCATGGGGAAGCCACTTTATTTGAAGAAGCCTGGAAGAAGTTGAGTTGCCATGAGGAAAAAAGCTATCCAGGAGATCCACCCAACCACAGACACCTGTGTTGGATGATTTCAGGACAAAAATATATATGTTTTTTTATGATTTTAAACCACCAAAATGTTGTTTTGATTTGTTTACAATTCAGAAACTTGTACGTTGAAGCAGGGTGCTAAATGATGAGGTGGTGAATGGTAAGAAAACTGATGCTAGCGGCTGGAATAATGTTTTGCCACTGTGTTGTACTGTGTTATATACTCTGTTATATAGTGGCAAGACGTGAAACATTGTCACCTGCAGTAACTTGAAAGCAGACCATTCCTGAATGGAAGCTCTAGGGGAGGTGGTTGGAGTGGTTACAGATCACTTGAGTGCCAGTGTGTGTTGGCTACCATTAGCTGTCTTTGGTGATGTTTTATGGAAAAGAAATGGGCTCAGGAAAGAATGGGCTGATTTGCAAGCTGAAATGAAAGGGAATAAAGAAAGTCAAGAAATCTGGGTCATTCAAATGCTGGAAAGGCTGACAGCTTTTATTCCCAAATAGTAAAAGATAAGGCTTTGAGTAAGAAAGGCCAGTGATACTCCTCAGTTAAACAAAAGAATCAGCCCTGGGGCAAAGATAAGATTAGGAATGTAGCCTTCCCATTTATTGGTCTAGATGGACATAGGGTAGAGGCCATTAAATTGAGGGAGAGAGGCCTAAGGTGAAGAAGCAAAGAAATAAAGCAGATTTGAGAATTACGTGAACTTTTAGGCAAGAACGTTAGTGTGGTTAGTGTACCGGGAACTAGCCAGAAGTTTATTAAGTTTTTAAAGGAATTTTATTGCCAAAGATACCATGACCATCCTAAAAATATCTTTGAGCTGTAAAATAACTTTTGAGTCCAAAACTTGATCCAACGGTACACACTAGATATTCCAGAATTTTAAAAACTCTTTCCGAAAATGTTAAACATTTGAAAAAGGCTAATTGTTAAAGTGTGTTTCCTTTTTAGTTACACAAGAAATGTAAAAATATTAGAAATGCAAATGAACAAAACCAAAAATATATATTAAACTAAAACCAACGAAAAATCCAAAACACCATAAAAAAAAATCACTATTAACATTTTGGTGCATAGTCTTTCTGATTTCTACAAAGCAAATGTGTACATTTAAAAAAATTAGATGGAAAGGTACGCATTCTTATAATTTTTGTATAATTTCATGTTATGAAAATTAATCAATATCGATAAAAATAGTGGTATAATATCATTTTAATGGCCATATAGTATTCCATTGTATGGCTATACCATAATTTATTCTAACTAGTCCTCTACTGTAGGACATTTAGATTGTTTCTGTTTGTTGTTGCTGCTGCTATTACTATTTTAAACAAATAAATTGTTTAGTACATAAATTTCCTTTCAACTTCTCTGATTGTCTCCTTTAGCGAATTTTGAGGTCCTAGAATTTCTGGGTCAAGGGGCATGAGTGTTTTTAGGACTTTGGTATACATTGCCTAATCTAACTACAAAACAGTTAAAAAATTAAGCAACTCCTAGAGACATATAAAACTGACATGTAAACTTCTGGCTATTGTTCCTCAAACTAAGTTTCTTATACAGTTGTTTGGTTTTCTCCAAAATGTGATTTCTTGGGATTGACATCCTGCCTGGCTAAGTGGAAAGCTGAGGGATTCCTGAGAGGAGAAGTCCTCCCTCTAGCATTCTTCCAGCTTTCTTCCAGGGGAGCAGCCCCTATTTAAATAGTGCATAGCTTCCCACTCATATCTTTAGGACTCAGCAATGTTCCCTGCTCTGTTTTGATTAGTCAGTTATTTCCTTGAAATAGGATGAAGTCAAAGCAGGGCTACCAGGCTGCCAGCACATTGACACTGAGAACTGAAATCACCAGAACTTAGACTCTAGATCTGAAAAATTCAGAAACCACTTGGCCACGTTCTCTGGCTTCAGGCAGATAAGAAAGTTCATTGTGCAGAGGTGTTTTTGAAGATCTAGGCTGCTTTTGGCAAAAAGTGGTATCTGTCTAGCAACTGTGTTAAGATAAAATAGAAAACACTGTTCAAGGAAAACAAATTGCATTTCAAGTTGAGGTGATATGTCTGTGAAGGAATAGCCCCTAGAGTAGTGACCATATCTACATAAGACTGTCCCCTGTTCATTACCTGTTTTCAATTTGCCTCCAGCTCATCTTTTCCCCTTAAACTATGACAGCAATTGCTATCAATTCACTCAACATAAGATGTCTTGCCTACCACCAAGATGTGAAATAAGGCCGTTAGTGGTGGCTCAGGCCTGTAATCCCAGTACTTTGGGAGGCCGAGGCAGGTGGATTGCTTGACATTATGGTTATAGTACCATCTGGTTATGAAGAAGTACAGAAATATGATCAGGAGTTCAAGACCAGCCTGGCCAACATGGTGAAACTCTGTCTCTACTAAAAATACAAAAATTAGCTGGGCATGGTGGTGGGCAGCTATAATCCCAGCTACTTGGGAGGCTGAGGCAGGAGCATCGTTTGAACCTGGGAGGCGGAGGTTGCAGTGAGCTGAGATTGTGCCACTGCACTCCAGCCTAGGCGACAAAGCAAGACCCATGTAAACAAACAAACAAAAGATGTGAAATAACTTTTTTCCTTCATAATTTTAGATTAATTTTATTTTCTCTACAAAAAGAATGTTTAAAAAACAGAAAAGGAAAAGCCACCATTCTAACACCATTTTAACATATATCTTACCATCTTAAAACAAACACTTTTAGCATCTGGTGCATTTTAGTATCTTTTGGGTACATTCAAAAAAATAGTTTTAATCATAGTATACCTATACAGTCTTTTAAGTTACTGTTTCCCCAATATTATTTTATAAAAATTGTTATGTGATTAATAATCTATGAAAATAGTCTTTTTAAATGATTGCAAAATAATGCTAGGCATCATTCTGTGGCCATTATATACATTACCCAATCTTTCCTAATTTTTAATCAGTATAAATAACAGTGGAAAATATTTTTAAGCATGGAACATTTTTCATTATTTTGGATTATTTTAAAAGATAGATTTTTAGAAACAAAATATCTTGTTTAGTGCATATGAACAGTTAAATAGTAAATAATGAGGATAGCTGTTTCACGACCAATTAGGAATTTTTCCAAATGAATTCATTTCAGGACAGTTAGGAGTAGAGTGGACTGGAATCGTGAAATTGTAAAAATAGAAGAATAGATAAACTATCTGAATGACATTTTTTTATTTGTAACTAGGAGTAGTCCCGGATTTTTCTTAATCATTGCAGGCTCAGAAGCTGACTTACCCCCTTTCCTTCACTTTCAGCTGGCATGAGGTAGATCTGGGCAGACACCATCACTATTTCTTCCTGATTCTTTCTCAGATTATGTGACACATATAACACGGGGCCTGGTACTTAGTGAGTGATTAATAAGGCTCTGTTAAGTGGGTGAGTGAAAGCACGTGTATGGGCTTTGAAACTGAGCTAAGGGGGGTTCAGATTCTGATTCTGCCACTTACTAGCTAAGGTACTTGTTAAACAGATAAATTGCTGTGGAACACAATAAAAGCTGTGCTCTGGATAAATTCCAGAAGTTACTGCCAAGTCATTTCATAGTTTTCTTAAGTGAAACCTTACATTAAATACTTAAGTACTAAGAGCAATGCCCAAAACATATCTTAATATGAAATCTAAAAGCTATAGTGTGATACAATCAGAGATTCTTTTTTTTTTTTTTGAGATAGAGTCTCGCTCTGTCGCCCAGGCTGCAGTACAGTGGCGCCATCTCGGCCCACTGCAAGCTCCGCCTCCCGGGTTCACGCCATTCTCCTGCCTCAGCCTCCCGAGTAGCTGAGACTACAGGCGCCCGCCATCACGCCCGGCCGTTTTTTTTTTGTTTGTTTGTTTTTTGTTTGTTTTTTTTTTTAGTAGAGACGGGGTTTCACCATGTTAGCCAGGATGGTCTCGATTTCCTGACCTCGTGATCCGCCTGCCTGGGCCTCCCAAAGTGCTGGGATTACAAGCGTGAGCCGCTGCGCCGGCCAGAGATTCTTTAAGGTAGGAAACCACTGCTTACTAGAATGATGTTTGAAAATCAGCTTTTCTTTCCTTTTACTGTTGTCAGCTCTTACAACTGCTGAACCATTAAACGCCAAATAACTTAATGACCTCATCTGTGAAGGGAGGCAGTAGAACCTGTGGAATGGACACCACACTTGGTTTTTGATAAGACGAATTACCCTGGCTGGGCAAATAACTGCTGACCTGTGGCGCTTCCTTCTTTCTGATGTGTTTGTAGTGTCAGCACTTTCAGGCACCTAACAGGTACAACGAACAAAGGCAACATCTTTGATCCAACTCCCCTTCTATAAGGAGCGTTTTTAATGTGGTATGCTGTAGGAAGCCGGCCAAGGAATCCGCAAACGACAAGCTATTTCTGGATTCCAAGGTTCTTATGGATAGGCCAGTGAAATAAAGCCCTGAAGGTTCATCTGAATAGTTCGTCTACTGTAAGAAAGATTTTCAAAGGGAAGAAATTGTATAGACTTTTTTACCTTCAACTAATAAAACTTCAGTTTTCTGGGGAAAAATTAATCTTGGGAACAAACAGGGGAGTGGAGTCCAAACAGGATAAAACAGAAAGTGTGTACACTTCAGGGTTCCAAACAGTGAAGTCAGCCCAGTGGTCCGCTGCATGCCCAGCACCCCTCATTCAGTTCTGCAGATGGAGGTTGCAGAGGAAGGGAGTTAGAATCATGGGCAGAGCATGAGAATGACACTGGAAGCAGGGAGAGATGGCATCTCTAGGAGGTCTGCTGGAAGTAAAAGAATTGCCCTTTAACCTGAGAACACTTTTGCTTTCCCACAGCAGGGAGCTCACCTTATCTTACATCCTTGCCCTCTTCCTCTAAGGCAGGAACATGAGACTCATGAATGTGGCATTCTTCACCTTCATGAACATCATGCCCTCACCTCATGCCTTCCACCTCCCTTTTCTTAAGACAGGAAGAGAGAAGTATGCAAGATGGTTAGTCAGAGTTCTCCAGAGAAAGAGAACTAGTAGGATATATATACATATACAAAATATAACACATATCATATATCATCTAAAGGAGGATTACATGTAATATGAAGGAATATAAAGAATATATAATATATATCACATACAATAAAAAATATATATTATACACACTCATACACGAGAAAGAGAGAGATTTATTCCAAGGAACTGGTTTACATGATTGTGGAGGGACTGGCGAGTCTGGAATTGTGTGGCAGGCTGGCAGGCTGGAATGGTCTGCTGATTATCAAAGAAAATCTCTTTTACTTAAAGTCAACTGATTTAACCACTTCTACAGAATACTTCCACAGCAATACTTAAACTGGTGATTGATTGACTGGGTACCCTAACCTAGCCAAGTTGACACATAAAACTAACAAGTAAAGGTGAGTTGGAAATATATACATGCACACATTTTAAACTAATCTAGAGGAGGAGACACATACTAAGTAGGCTAACACTTGAAGTAGGGGGAAGTTTGTTTAGCATCCTCCTACCTTCTTTCTACACTCAGCTTTTCCCTGGGGCCACTTCATCAAGATTTCCCTCACTCTGGACACTCAATAGCTTTCTGCTTTCTTGATGATCCTTAAGTTTTGTACTCTCCCCATGATTCTTTGTTGTTGTTTTCTTTTTTCTTCTTTTTAAAATTTTGTTGTTGTTGTTATTTTTTCTTTTATTTCTCTTCCCATCGTTCTGCTCTTTCACACCACGGATCAATCCATTAGCAAGTCCTGTCAACTCTCCCTCCAAAACACACCCTGTAGAAGTACATTCATCTCCCCTCCACTGTTATCCCCTGGTCCAAGCCACCATGTCATCTCTTTAAAAGTCTCCTCAGGCTGGGGGCGGTGGCTCACACCTGTAATCTCAGCACTTTGGGAGGCCGAGGCGGGCAGATCACGAGGTCAGGAGATCGAGACCATCCTGGCTAACACGGTGAAACCCCGTCTCTACTAAAAATACAGAAAATTAGCCAGGTGTGGTGGCACGTGCCTGTAGTCCCAGCTACTCAGGAGGCTGAGGCAGGAGAATCACTTGAACCCGGGAGGCAGAGGTTGCAGTGAGCCGAGATCACACCACTGCACTCTAGCCTGGGTGACAGAGCAAGACTGTCTCAAAAAAAAAAAAAAATCTCCTCTCTGGCTCCCTCTTTCATTCTGTCCTCTTCTAACCCACTCACCACTGAGCAGCTTGAGAGATCTATGTAAAATTAAATATGATTTTGTCACTTTGCTGTTTAAAACTCTCCAAAAATGTCTAAGCAATAAAACTCAAAAACCTTATTTTACGGGCTGAATTGTATCTTCTCAAAATTCTTATGTTGAAGCCCTAGCCTCTAGGATCTCAGAACCTGGCTATATTTGGAGATAGGACATTCAAATACATAAATAAGTTGGCATAAGGACGTTAGGGTAGGTACCTAATTCAGTCTCACTAATGCCCTTGTAAAAGGAGGAGATTAGGACATAGAGACACACCAGGGGGTGCATGTACACAGAGGGACTCACCAGGTGAAGAAGCAGCAAGAAGGTGTGGGGGGATCATCTACAAGCCAGGGAGACAGGCCACAGGAGAAACCAGTCCTGCTGGCACCTTAGTTTTGGACGTCCAGCCTCCAGAACAATGAGAAAATAACATCTGTTGTTTAAGCCTCCCAGTCTGTGGTATTTTGTCATGGTGGCCCTAGCAGACTCAAAAGCCTTAGTATGACCTACAGGGTCCCAGGTGATCCATCTGATCTAGCCATCCATTCCCATCTCTTCTCATTCTACCAGTCACTCACTCCACTCATTCTTCCCTGGCCTCTTCACTGTTTCTCAAGCACACCCAGCTGGTTCCTTTTGGGGGGTCTTTGCACTAGCTGTTTCTTCTGCAGGAAAGACTCTTTCTCACTTCTTTATATAATGGGTTCAGGGCTCAGTTCAAATGTCACTGAACCACAGAGGTCTTCCTTCAGCATCAAATTCAGAGTAGTCTGCCTGCCACCAAACTCCACTCAGTCACTACCACACCATTCTGCTTTGTTTCCCTCCCAGCACTTAATCATTTTCTCTGATGTTATATTTTTACTTGGTTTTTCACTCATTTATTGCCTGTCTCCCCATAGGAGAAAGAAGTTCCCTGAAAGCAGACACGTGCTCTGCCTTGCTCACCACTGCATCCCCAGCACATGGGGCTTACCTCAGAGTTGTTGCCTGAGTACACATTTATTTCTATTTAGTAAACATATAACAATGAATCATTTAATTCATTGACTAAATAATGAATGAATGAACAAATGAGTAAACCCAGCAGAATATTTGGAGTGGAGGCTCAAAAAATGAAGATATTTGATTTATAGATTTATATTTCCATTCTCTTTCTTTTTTGTTTTATAGTGATGGAGGTCTTGCTGTGTTTCCCAAGCTGGTTTTGAATGCCTGGCCTCAAGCTATTCTCCCACCTCGGCCCCCAAAAGTGCCAGGATTACAGGTGTGAGCCACCATGCCTGGCTCTGATTTATATATTTATGTTTCATAGTTCTTTGTTTTTTTTTTTTGAGACAGAGTCTCGCTCTGTCACCCAGGCTAGAGTGCAGTGGCGCGATCTTGGCTCACTGCAAGCTCCGCCTCCTGGGTTCAAGCCATTTTCCTGCCTCAGCCTCCCTAGTAGCTGGGACTACAGGCGCCCGCCACCATGCCCAGCTAATTTTTTTGTATTTTTAGTAAAGACGGGGTTTCACCGTATTAGCCAGGATGGTCAGTTCTTTTTTCCTTTATTCCCCATGAAAACTTCTGTTCTCTTAAGGCTCTTTTTCAAATCTCATTCACTTATTAAAAGAAAATAAAACTAATAAGATAAATTTACACCAAAATGTATTTGACTGATGCCTTCTCCTGGAATCCACCAGAGAAAGTTACAAATTGGAAGAGTTAAGCTCATTTAATAAATAAGTATTTGATTATTGAACACTTTCAAGTGGTGTGACTAACTGAAGAATTTCACTTGTGTCACCTACCTGGGTCTTCCTAAATTATGGGGATCTGATATTCTTCAAAGTATCCTTATTGTCCTACAAATATTGAATATATTCATTGAATTCCTTACAACCAAATCAGTTTCTTCAGACTATTCCTTAGTGGACTTCTCCCTAGACTTCACTATGCCAAAGAATGACCTTGAGAGCTGTTAAAAATGCAGATTCCAGGCCCTCACTTCTAAAGATTCTGGATCAGCAAATTTTGGTGTGTCCAGGAATCTTTATTTTTAACAAACATCCTCCTAGGCAACTCATTTTTTGGGAAATGTCGTTCTAGGGCAGGATACAGATACTCCTCCAGACCCGACTTTGCTGAGAACGTTCCTAGGAACTGAAATAGTGTCAAAGAAAGAGCTGTCAGTTACACCTCTCCAGATTTGTCAGGGACTCTGGGAAACACAACAGGAGGGTATGCTTGAGGCTGAGAGACAATAGGTAAAACCAGATTGATGGCCTAATATTTCTTGCAACAGCTGTGTTCCCCTTTGTTTAGGCGTAGGTGGTAGCCTAAATAATGGTGGCTACTTGCTTCATTCACTTTTAGGCAATGCATGTGGCAAAAACAAACTGAAGAAGGGCTATGGTCTATGTAAGGTTTATCTACCAGGGCTGTCTTTATAGCATGCCTCCTAAAACGTACCCAGAGAATGTTAGGCCTTTCTAAGAGGAGATGGAGATGCCTGTGTCATATTTCCATGTCCTGTCTCTGCACCACCACTCATTCCAACCATCCCTGCAGGTTGCATTATAGCACTTGTTCATGTAAAGATCTGTCTTGGTAGACACTTGACCTCTAGGTCTGAGGGACATAGAAGCTTTTGAGAGCATGAATTGCATCTTATTTATTTTTCTATTCCCAGTGCTCACCACAGTGCCAGGCATAGAATATGAGCTCTGAAAATACCAATATCTTCAAATTTAGATGAGGAAGACAATAAAAACACATTTACTCTCCCCTGAGGTAACATCTGGGAAGACCTCTGATGCAATGGCACATGTTGATGGGAAGCAGCAATTACATCACACTTCTTGGTATATAAATCAATAGAGAGAAATTGGCTGCCTTTTTTGTTCTTCCTAGAGTTACAAGAATTTGGGTTTCATTATTTCTGATTAATCCCAACATGTTGAAAACCTATATTTATTTAAGCTTTAAAATGTGAGAAGGCTTGCCTTTGGAGGGAAAAAGTATATTTTTTTATACATAGGCATTATTTCGGTTATACTGATGAAGAATGTGGCCACATTCTTATAACTTCCCATCTGGTTTTTAACGATGCCAATGCTTCATACTTAAGTCACAAATGTGGAATTTTGAGACAGAGGACTCTAAGAATAAAGACATATCTATTTTGTCCGCATTTCCCCAAGTTGGTCATTGAGAGAAGACAGTCAGCACTATAGTTGTGAGAAGTAGAGTACTTTTACATTTAGCAGAAGAATTGCCTGAGCAAGTTATACAATTCCTAGCATATCCATTTTTAGCCAGGAAGGAAAATTCTGATAGATTATTTCTCAGTTATTTGACGGAAAGGTGATAGGACACATTTATAGTGTTCCCTTGGTAACAAAAGGGCTCCCAGGACACACAGCTGCTCAAGACAACATATGTTCAGGGAACACTGGGAACATTACTGTTCTTAATAATAAAAAGGTTTATCCTTCCCAGATGCCAAGAAATAGTCAAATATTTTGGACCCTTTCCAATTCTTTTTGGTCAGTCCTCTCTTACCTCTTGTAGATGTTCTTTAGCAGCAATGCAAAAAAATAAAAAATGTAGAATAGGAGTTGAGCCCTCCAGGAGGAAGAGGGAGTGAATATACCAACAGTTCTTTGGTTAGGTGTGGAAGCTGCTGTTGAACTTCAAATACATAAAGGCAAGTTTAAAGATCAAGAACACAGATAGTGCTGTCTTATGTTTTCCCCAACTGTGTTTGATGTCTCCTATCTCCTTCAACATCATTTTATTGCTTTTTCTTAAAATAAATATAAAACTGTCTTGATTTTTATATAACAATTCTAAGCAGGCCTCAGCTTCTGCCTTTCACATTAATGAAGGAAATAATTTTATTCTTCTCCCCATTGTCAAGCATAAAACCTGGGTATGGAGAATCCCCAGGAGTAAAAGTGTTGTGTTTCACTCACTAAAACAAAGTTAGACAAAGTAATATTTGGTTAAATGATATATAATTATTATATAAACATATTTTTACACATTGACAGTGATTTAATACCAGGAAATAATAAAGTTTATTTTAAAATATTGAATAAAATGATCAATTTTTACAAATAGTGCAATGTCTTCTGGATATGTTGGTAGAAGAGGAATATATAGAAATATAGAAATGGAGCATAGATATATAGATATATAGAAATATAGAAATCCAAGGCTTTGTAATAGAAAGAGTGACCCAAACCAATCCAGGGATGTCACAGGGACGAAATTCCATGCTTAGTTATATTATCCAAGGGTCTCAGGATACCTGGAAAAGAAAGAATCAGACCATACATAGAAAGAATTGGTGGCCTGTGTACCTGATATGGTTATCTGAAAGACACTGAAAGACTGTCCCTCCACAGACTACGAAAATACTTGGAGTTCCATTGTCAGAGCCATGCTATGACCTCCAGAAGGACGATAGTATGTACAAGTATTTTTACCTGGGAGCAGTGTTGCATTAACTCACTAATTATTCCTTGGCATGGCTAAGATTAGCAAACTGTAATGAACCCTGGAGAAATAGCTCAACGGGAAAACAGGGTTTTGTTTTGTTTTTTTGAGACGGAGTCTCCATCTATTGCCCAAGCTGGAGTGTATTGGCGAAATCCCAGCTCACTGCAACATCTGCTTCCCAAGTGATTATCCTGCCTCAGCCTCCCAAGTAGCTGGCCACCACAGGTGCCAGCCACCACGCCAGGCTCATTTTTTATTTTTAGTAGAGACGTGGTTTCATCATGTTGGCCAGGCTGGTCTCAAACTCCTGATCTCAAGTGATCTGCCTGCCTCGGCCTCCCAAAGTGCTGAGATTACAGGCATAAGCCACCACACCTGGCCGAAAGCAGGTTTTGAAGATGAGAGAGGACCTATACCAGTCCTGCATATAGGACCCTGCTTGGGCCAAGGGAGAGGCAAGAGCCTGGGTAGCCAAGGGACAAGTGTGAGGACCCTGAATGAGGGCAGGTAGAAGCTAGAGAAGGATGAGGGGAAAGTCTCAGGGTCCTGGTCTTGTCTGGATTACTTGACGGTCATCTACCAAAAGATGGCAGGAGGCTTTAGACTCTGGAACCTAGGAAGACTGCTTGCTGTTTGGTTGGGTACAGCTTAATGAAAACTCCACTTTAGGGAGTTGTCCTTTGTCCTTTTTATAAAAGGACAACTCTGTAGGAGGCATTTCAATTTTCTCTGCTTGCAAGCTCAAGAACAGTATTTCCTGAACAGTGGAATGTGGGCCACCATGGACACAATGGATATTTGTATTCTAATAATTTCATATGTTTAATATCTATTTAAAAAAGGTAAGTAGTACATCAAACCTATGATTTCATGAATATTGCAACTTAGGAAGAAGCTAAAGTAAAAAGAAAGAGTCAGTTTAAAGGAAAATATTAAGTAGGCTTAAAAAAAAAAAAAGCAAGCTGGGCTTGGTAACTCACACCTGTAATCCTAGAACTTTCGGAGGCCAAAGTGAGAGGATCACTTGAGGCCAGGAGTTCAAGACCAGCCTGGGCAACAAAGCAAGACCATTTCTACAAAAGAAATTTTAAAAATTAGCCTATAGTCACAGCTATTCAGGAGACTGTGGAGGGAGGACAGCTTGAGCCTAGGAGTTCAAGGCTGCTATAAGCTATGATCATGCCACTGCACTCTAGTCTGGGTGAAAGAGCAAGACCCTGTCTGGAAAGAGAGAGAGACAGAGAGAGAGAGAAAGGAAAGAAAAGAAAGGAAAGGAAAGAAAGAAAGAGAGAAAGAAAGAAAAAAGAAAGAAAGAGAAAGAGGGAGAAAGAAAGAAGAAAGGAAAGAAAGAGAGAAAAGAAAGGAAGGAAGAAAGGAAGGAAGGAAGGAGAAAGGGAGGGAGGAAGGAGGGAGGGAAAGAAAGAAAGAAAAAGAAAGAAAGGAAGAAAGAAAGAAAGTGGGGGAAGGAGGGAGAAAAGAAAGGGAAAGAAAGAAGAAAGAAAAAAGCTCATCAGGTGGAAAAAACTATTTTAGAGATATTTGGAAATAAATGTACCCCGGTCAACTTAAGAGTTATGATATATTTACAAACTAGTAAATGGAGCCATTTATCTTAAATGCAAATGACTGAGAAAAAATGAAGTTGGATCTTCAAATTATAGCATTCTGATTTCCACAACATTTTTTTGGAAAGTACTGTGATCAATAGGCAGCACTTCAGAGTCAGTATTGCAGGATGATTAAACAGAGTGGGGTCATTGAAGTCAAGGTCTGAATTCACATTTCACAAATTACCAGCTGTGTGACCTTGGGTAAGTCACACTGTCTCTCTGAGTCTCAGTTTACTCACCTCTAAAATGAAAATACAGTTGGCTCTCCATATCTATAGGTTCTGCATTCATGGATTCAACCAACCTCGGATCAAAAATATTTGGAAAAAAATGGACAATTGTGTCTACACAAAACATGTACAGGTTTTTTTCTTGCCATTATTTCCTAATCAATACAGTACAACAACAATTTATATAGCACTTACTTTATTGTACTAGGTATTATAAGTAATCTAGGGATGATTTAAAGAATGCAGGAGAATATGTATAGGTTATATGCAAATACTGCATCATTTTATGTAAGGAACTTGAGCACCCATGGATTTTGGTATCTGTGGGGGGTTCCTGGAAGCAATCCCCTGAAGATACTAAGAGAGTTATATTTCCTTCTAAGGATTATTGTAAGGGTTAAATGAGATAGTGAATGTAAAGTGCTTAGCACACCTGAAAAATAGCAATGTCTCAACAATCTCAAAAATTGTTGTTTTTTGTATGCTTATTGTCCCTTTCTTGCCTGGGTGTTTTTTCAATCCTTTTCTTTTAAGTACCTTTAACTGGCCTTTTTCACATCTCAACACACATTTATTACTATATACTTTGGTTTTACATATCATCATTTTAGTATAAAAGACCACAGGGAAGTAGAGGATTACGTCCCAAAAAACTCCTGATTGTCTCCCTGGGTAATTCAGTTCATGACTATTCTCTGCCTGTCGTGCATTTTAAAATGCTTTTGTTCTGTTCATAGAGGATCCATATAATCTACCTCCTTGTATTGCCAAAATTCCAGAAAGGCTTCGTGATGATCTTTCACTCATTTGATACTTTCATAACAGCGAATCAACCTTGTAACTACGTGACACATTCTTCAACTTGTGGGTCATTCCTTCTTTTGGAAAGACATTTGAAATAGAGTCATCTGTTTCTTTATCTAGATACGATATGCCAATTGCTGGGGCCACCTAATACTGGGAGAGGGTCAAAAGGTGACATTCTTGAAACAATTCATTCTGGTGTCAAACTGACCAATTTAGCTTTCTAGAGCTGAATTATAACATTCATTGTCTAACATATTAGGTTAACTTAACAACCCTAAACTACCAGATAACTAAGGCAAGGCTGTTCTACACTATTTTGAAGCAGCTTTTTAAGATTCCTTCAGCGTTTTCACAGTATTTTTTCAATAATGAAGACCTACATCCTCCTTATGATGTTTCTACTGCTGCTGATCACCACTGTCATGATTTGATGAGCTGAATGCTGACTTAGTTAGGAGTGTGGACTCAGGTATGAATTCCAGCTCTGCTAGTTATTATGTGGCCTTTAGCCAGTTACCCCGCTTCTCAGTTTGCTTAACTGTGAACTGGGAAACACATATAAAGTGCCTAGAAGAGTGTCTGTGTTGTGGCCATCCTGCAGGAAGGTATGGACCCCCACCCAAAATTTAGTTTGGATGTTGATACTGATAATGCTATACCTACACCAAGAGGTATGAAAAGGTTTATTATGATGAGGGTTTTTGAAGACAGGAGAGCAGGCCTCCTGAACTGGTCCAAAAATGGCTTGAGAGTGAGGAAACGTGCCTGGCTTGGGATTTATTGTGATTGGTAGGTGGGGTTCAGCTGAGGGTCCTGAACGTGGTTGGAATCTCTACTGGTGCCAATGGAGGGAGCACTAGGATTTCTTATTGTCTTGCTCCTATGTGCAGATATGAACAAACAGGAGGGGTGGAGCTGAAAAGCTGTCAGCAGCAGAACATCAAAAAATGTAGTCAGAATCTATTATAGTGTGTCACAGAGCAAATAGTCAATAAATTCTATTACTGTATTCACCTTCCACTAATGCCTAATGTTCTCCTAAGGATGATACTCTGGGAGTGTTGACCTAATAATGAGATATAACATATAGACTTGCCAGATAGACTTGTTCTCTATTTAATGCCGAATAGAGCACCACCCTGAGGGGGTTCACGTTGCCCAAATCAATATGTCTATATGAATGAAATCAATATGTCTATATAAACTCTTCATTACCAATAGCAAATTACTTAAGAGTGGTAAAAAAAGTCTCAATTTTTCTACGTTCCTGTATTTATATGAATGCGTGTGTGTATGTTTGCATGTCCATATGTGTATAATAATAAATACACAATTACTGGTTGTGACATTAGTGTCAGTACATTGTAATAATTTTATACATTATTATCAGCATCTTCAAAATGGTTAAAAATGTGTTTCACTTTAGGGATATGCATATATGAGATGATAGGTATGCTAATACTTGCTTTTAGTTTTAAGAATTTTACATTAAAATACCTGTGGTAAGTCAAAAGGCAAGGAGAACTTTAATGTTATATATATGTGTTTTATTGATTTATAACTTGCACACAATAAAATGTAATAATTTTAAGCGCACAATATGATGAATTTGATAAATACACAGAGTCATATAATCTTGACAATAATTATATTTCCATCACCCCGAAGAGGTTTTTTGTGACCCTTTGCAATCAGTCCCCTACCTAAAACTCTTGACCCCTGGCAACCAACCACTGACCTGACTGCAATCACTGTAGTTTTACCTTTTCTAGAATTTCATATAGACAGAATCATACAGTACACAATCATTTGTATGTGGCTCCTTGTATTAATTTTCTATTGCTGTCTTAACAAATAACCACAAACAGCAGCTTAACCCCCACCCATTTATTATCTCACAGTTCTGTGGGGCTGAAGTCCAGCTACAGTGTGGCTCAACCTGGACCTCTGCTTAGATTTCACAAGACCATGGTCATCAGGCAGCCCTGCGCTCCTTGCTAGAGGCCCTGGGGGAGAAGCTATCCCCAGGTTGCTTCAGGTTGTTGGCAGAATTCCACACAGTTGTAGGACTGAGGTCCCCATTTCCTTGCTGGCTGATAGCTGGGGGCCATCCTTAGTTCCTAGAGACCTGTCTCCAATCCTTGCCCATGGCTTTAAAATGATCCTCAGGGATCATTTTGACTTCCCCTTCTGCTGGGTCTCCATGACTCCAGCTAGAGAAACTGCTGCGCTGCTAAGGGCTCATATGATTAGACTGGGCCCACCTGCATCACCCAGGATAATTTTACATTAACGTATTTAGCCTTATTGACATCTGCAAAGCCCCTTTTACCATTTAATGTAGCATATTCACAAATTCCAGGGGTTGGGGTGTAGACATCTTTGGGAGGGCATTCTGCCTACCACAGAGCTTTCATTTAATATAATTATTTTAAGATTCATCCATGATGTTGTATGTATCAATAATGCATCAATTTTTACTGCTGAGTAGTATGTCATTATAAAGATATACTACAATTTGTTTCTTCATTACCAGTTGATGGACATTTGAGCTGTTTTTAGTTGTTGTCTAATAGTAATGAAGTTGCTATTACTGGAAGTCAGGAAATGATACCCTAAAGTATGACACTTTGACACCCTGAGTACTTTGAACTAAAGAAGCAGCCTCACAGCCAAGGTCTCTCTGATCTTTTCCAGGTCCCTCACCCATCTCTTGCCCCTTTGCTTCATCTGAAGTGCAGAGAAGTGCTTGCTGTGACATTCTTTTATCTAAGGGGAGTTTCTTGAGAAGATATGTAGTTGCCTTGAGCCCTCTCCTATATCCCAGACAAATTTTGTCCCAGGCTGTGTCTGGTTTTTGGTTCTTTTTTTTTGCCCATTCACCTCCCCTAAAAATTATTTACTCTTCCCCTAAATGTGCCTATAGGCTTCACATTCCTTCTCTTCCATGAAGAAAGACACAGAAGCTTCTACACCTCATGGGGTTAATAGGTCTCACTTTCCTGTGATGCACCTGTGCATGTGATAAATTTATACGCCTTGTCTCCTGTTAGTCTATTTTAAGTTTATTTCTCACTCAAATATCAAATCTCAATACGAAAGAGAGAGGGTTATCTCCCCCCAATGCTGTGAAACATTTTTATACAAATATTTATATAAATACCTATTTTAACTTTTGTGTGTGTAAATACCTAAGAATAGAATGGTTGGGTCACATGGTAAGAGTACATTTAACTTTAGAAGAAAGTGCCAAATTATTTTCCAAAGTGGCTGTACCATTTTCCTTATCCACCAGCAATATATGAGAATTCTAGTTGTTCCACATCCTCACAATAGTTAGCATTGTCAGTCCAAAAAAAAATTTAAAAAAAGTTAGCCCCTCTAATAGGTATGGAGTGGTATTTCACTGTGGTTTCAATTTGCATTTATCTAATGACTAATGATGTTAGATATCTTCTCATATGTTTATTTGCCACGTATCTTTTTTGGTGAAGTCTGTTAAATTTTGTTTGTCCACTTAGAAAAGTGGGCTGTCTTATTGAATTATGTGAGTTCTTTATGTACTCTAGATATAAGTTCCTTCTCAAATATGTATTTAGCATACATTTTACTCAGTCTGTGACTTGCCTTTTCATTTTCTTAACAGTGTTTTGAGGAGTATGTGTCAATAATTTTATTGTGTCAGTGTTTTAATTTTGATGAAGTTCAATTTATTGATTTCTACTTTTATGGTTGTTGCTATTTTAAATCTTTGCCTATCCCAGGATCACGAAGATTTTTTTTTCTCTGTTTGCTTCTACAAACATTAGACTTTTAGCTCTGATTTATAGGTTTGCAATCTATTTTGACAATTTTTGAACATGCTGTGAGATAAGGATTGATTTCATTTTGTTGTTGTTGTTGCATGTGGATATCTGTAATATTATGAAACACATAGAGTTGCCCCTTGAACAACAAAGGGGTTAGGAGTGCTGACCCCCTCATACAGCTGAAATTTTACATATAACTTTTGACTCCCCAAAAACTTTACTAATACTGTTGACTGGAATCTTTACTGATAACATAACAGTTCATTACCACATATTTGTATATTATGTGTTTTACATACTCCACTCTTACAATAAAGTAAGCCAGAGAAAAGAAAATGTTATTAAGAAAATCATAAGGAAGAGAAAATGTATTTACCATTTATTAAGTGGAAGTGAACCATTATAAAGGTGTCCATTCTCTTTGTCTTCATTTTTAGTAAGCTGAGGAGGAGAAGAAAGGGGAGGGGTTGGTCTTGCTGTCTTAAGAGTGGCAGAGACAGAAGAAAATCTGCATATAAATGGACCTGCGACAGCTCAAACCCATGTTGTTCAAGGGTCAAGTGTAATCCATCATTATCAATTACCAAGAAAAGAAAGGAAATCTCCAACTATAATTGTGAAATTCCTCTTTATTTTTTCAGATCTATCAGATTTTGTTTCATGTACATTAAAACCCCGTTATTAGATACATATTGCTATGATCTAATGTTAGATTCCCCTCAAAATTTGTATGTTGAAACCTAATTCCTAAGGTGACGGTAGTAAGAGGTGGAGCCTTTGGGGAGTGATTAAGTTATGAGGACAGATTCCTCATAAGTTGGATGGGTGCCTTTATAAAAGAGGCCCCAGAGAGTTGCCTTTGCCTTCCCACTATCTGAGGACACATAGAAGGTACCATCTGTGAGGAACAAGTCCTCATGAGATACTGAATCTGCTAGTACCTTTATCTTAGACTTCCTAGCCTCCACAACTGTGGGCAATTTCTTGTTTATAACTTACCCAGTAGATGGCATTTTTGTATAACAGCTCCAACAGACTAAGACACATAGTGTGTATATTTCAGATTTTTAAGTGTTGATGAATTTACTTTTTTTTTTTTTTTTTTTTTGAGACAAGGTCTTGCCCTGTTGCCCAGGCTGGAGTACAGTAGTGTGATTACAGCTCACTGCAGCCTCGACTACCAGGCTCAGTGATCCTCCCACCTCAGCCTCCTGGGTAGCTGAGACTACAGGTGCACACCACCATGCCGAGCTAATTTTTTGTATTTTTTGTAAGGATGCGGTTTTGCCATGTTGCCCAGGCTGGTCTCGAACTCCTGGGCTTTAGCAATCTGCCTGCCTTGGCCTCCCAAAGTGCTGGGATTACAGCCTACTTCTTTATTTTTATAAAATGACCTTTTTATCCCTGGTAGTGTTCTTTGCTGTGAAATATATCTTGTCTGATATTAATAACCATGCCAGCTTTTAAAATTCATTTTAACATAGTATACTTTCCTATTCTTTATTTTAACTTACATAGCTTTCTATTTAAAGTGGGTTCCTCATAGACAGCATTTAGTTGAGCCTTGTTTTCATCCATGCTCATAATCCCTGCCTTTTAAGTTGGGTGTTTAGCCTACTATACTTAATGTAATTATCAGCATGGTTGGTTTTAAATCTACCATTTTCTTATTTGTTTTCTGGTGCTTTTTTTCCTCATTTGTACTTTATTACCTTTTCCTGCTTTTCCTGTCTTCTTTTGAATTGTGATTTTTTATGATCTCATTTCATTGGCCTTTGTTTTGTTTTCATTTCTAGTATTTTTTGTTTATCTTATTTTTTTAATTGGTTAAAGTTTACAGTATGTCTTTCACTTGTTAGAGTTTACCTCCAAATAATAATATATCACTACATTTATAGTTGAAGAACCTTATTTGAGTGTATGTTCATTCTACTCTCCAACCTTTGTGCTACTGCTTGCTATCTACATTTCACTTTTACATATTTGTAAACCCCACAATACATTATTACTTTTAACAATCAATGATCTTTTAAAGAGATTTAAAAATAAAAAATATATTTTTATGTACATATTTACTATATTTTGTGTTCCTCATTCATTTGTAATACCCAAGGTTCCTACTGTATAATCCTTTTTTTCTGCTGTCTAAAGGACTTCTTTTCAAATTTCTTGTAGTGCCAGTCTACTGGCAATACATTTTCTCAGCTTTTATGTACATATAAAGTCTTTTTCAGAGTGTCACCCTGCTGTGTTTTGGCTCACATTTTTTAACGGAAAGGCTACTGTTTGTTATATTTATCTTTTGATATAGGCTAAATTTTGCACACACACACACACTGTACCCCCAAATTAATATGTTGAAGCCCTAACCCCCAATGTGGCTGCATTTGGAGACAGGGCTTTTAGGAAGTAAATAAGATTAAATGAGGTCATAAGAGCAGAGTTTGAATTTTATAGGATTGGTGGCCTTGTAAGAAGAAGAAGAGAGATATGTCTCTCTCTCTCTCTCTCTCTCTCTCTCTCTGTCTCTCTCTCTCTGTGTGTGTGTATGTGTGTGTCTCACACACTAAGGAAGGGCCATGTAAGGTCACAGCAAGAAGGCAACCATCTACAAACCAGATAGAGAGCTTTCATCAGAACCTGACCAAAATTCCTTTGTTATTATTATTTCTTAAATAAATTTCTGTTGTTTAAGCCACCTATTAACTGTGGTATTTCATTAGGCAGCCTGAGCTGACTAATACATCTTTACTTTTCCATATGTAATATTTCTGTTTCACTTTTAAGATTTACTCTTTATTACTAGGTTGCAGCATTTGGTTGTGCTGTGCTTTTGTGTTTCTTTCATGTTTTCTGCTTGGGGTTTGTTGAGCTTCTTGAATCTGTGGGTTTATCATTTTCATCAAATTTATCAAATTCATCAAATTTAGAAAGTTGTGACCATTAATTTTTTCAAGTAATTTTTCTTCCCTTCCCTACCTTTTCTGGTACTCCAATTATAAATATATTAGGCCAGGCATGGTGGTTTATGCCTGTAAGCCCAGCACGTTGGGAGATGGAGGCAGGTGGATTGCTTGTGTACAAGAGTTTGAGACCAGCCTGGGCAATCCGGTGAAACCCTGTCTCTACAAAAACTGCAAAACTTATATTTTGTCCAGCTTTATATTTGTTTAAAGATGGGGAAGTAAATCTGATTCTTATTATTCCATCATGTTAAGAAGGTAGAGACTTTAATGTCGTTAGGACAACTGTTGAAGTGTTGTTTTATGTATCTGAGGTATAGGAAATAATTAACCAACTAGGAAAATATTAGAACTTATTATTAAGTTAATTCCAACTGGGTCAAACTGTTGTTTGATATAATTAGGCAAAAGACATAATTTTATTATTAGAAAACAAAAATTGACTGTGTCTTGAAGGTTCTAAATTTTTGTCTTAAATACAATAAAATGTTTTTATATCAACCATTTTTTTCCTGTTTCTATACCAACACAGTCACTAAATTTGCATACGGTGTTTGGCAATTTCTACGATTGTACTCCTGAGTGCTATGCCTGCACTACTGGAAGAAGTTTTGATGTTAGCTGCTAGATGTTTAGATCTTCACTTGCAAATAAATAGCATAGTTTCCTTGCTCAAATCCCACAGATAGAATTTCCTATCTCTAGGCTGGATGCAGTCGTTCATGACTGTAATCCCAACACTTTGGGAGGCTGAGGCAGGCAGATTTTTTTGAGGCCAAGAGTTCGAGAGCAGCCTGGTCAACATGGTGAAACCCCATCACTACTTTAAAAAAAAAAAAATTAGCCAGATGTGGTGGCACATGCCTGTAATCCCAGCCACTTGGGAGGCTGAGGCATGAGAATTATTTGAATCTGGGAGGTGGAGGTTGAAGTGAGCTGAGATCGTGCCATTGCACTCCACCCTGGGTGACAGAGCGAGACTCTATCTCAATTAAAAAAAAAAAAGAAAGAAAGAATTTCCTATCTTCAGTTAGCATCTAGTAAATGCTTAACACTTCTAGGCATATCTTCAAACTGATAAGTGAAAACAGAGCTGTAAAAATCTCCTTTTGCACAAAGCACTATTATTTAGTTGTTTTAGATGAAAGCATGTGTGTATTGTTATATGGCAACTTCTTTGGGGAAAGCAGCATGTCTTGTACATATAGCTATATCCACAGAGACTATGCTGAGCATATAGTGAGTGCTGCAAACATTTATAGAAATCAGTGAACAGATTGCTGTTTACAGTCAAAAGATACTCAATGATCTTTGATAATAACTTACCAATAAGTCTCAGAGCCTGTTAATTCTTGCTTTTTCAGCTGAGCATCCAGAAAGTTGAAAGAATAAAAATGATGAAGTACAGCCTGAGGTGTTAAGGATTATAATTAATATCTGTTGTTCAGAAGCCCTTATACGGTGGTCTATTAAAGTCTGGATACAAAAATCTAAAAAGACTGGATTGCTGGCATCAGACTGAATTCCTAGAAGTGAATTCTTAACCTCAAAGATAAAACTTGATTCTGGGAGCATGTATTTTTATGGTACCATAAACATTTAACCAATCTTAATTAAGATTACGTTCCATTAGCAATACTTTTTCTTATATATTTTGTCACTCATTTTGCAATTTCATAGTTAAATATTACAAAAGAAAAGTTGTAAACATTTTGGCTGCCTTTAAATGTTTGCCGAACTTTGCTTGTCAGCAGCTGGTCACTGCTATGTACTGTCTGTCTTTTTAACCAAGCCCAAATTGGAAAGAAAATAACAGATGATCAGTTAATTATTTTTCTGTGTGTGTGTGTGTTTAGCTGTCTTTCAAAGACATTGACCATAAGCATTGCTTATTGATAGTCATCTTTTTTGGTTGCCAACTAATCAACTGGAAATAAAATAGATCCTACACAAGGGATTTAGAAAATACTTTATAAAAAAGAATGCCAATAGCAATGCTTATAGGAACTAGACCATACATGTAGAGCAAAGCATGTATTGTGTACTTTGGGAATAAACAATGAAGCTGTTAGCTATATGAATCTTAAGTGATTACATTAATATGCTGGATGACTTGGGAAGTTGGACAATTGGTCTTTCACTTTTTGTATCTCTCACTCTCTCTCTAACACCTCTATCATTTTCAATGGTTTTTCACTTTTTAAAGCTCAGCTCTGTTATATACTCTAGGTCACAGGTATAAATGAATAGAATAATTTCTGCGTTCAATTTATTATAAATTGTCTATAACATATTTATAAAGGAAACTTTAAATTTGATAACGTTTTATGTTTACTTAAGGCACACAAGCTTGTTTAACTCGACTTATTTTGTTGTTTTTGTTCTGTTTTGTTTTGTTTTAGGCTTTTAACAGCCTGAAGCCATGGTTTTCCGTTTCTGTCTGGTGATAAGCTTAAAAGAGGGATGAGAAAGGGGATTTACTGGCCCAACCAGAAACAGAAACTGAGAATCCATGACTGCATTCTCTCCCTTAGACACCCAATAGCTTCTTTCTCCTAGCAGGATAAATATCTTTGTAAATGCTAAGGCTATCTATGCAAATGTTTCACATTCTTCTTGACAACACTCACTTGATTAATTCCAAGATAGCACTTGTATATTTTTTTCCTTATTTCAAATACAGGGTAAAGGAAAAGCCTTCGCTATCAAAACATTGTATTATTTTCTCACAACTCCAGCGATATCTGAGTTAAAAACTAAAAAAGCAGTTTCAGATAGTAGTTTATCAGAAAACAGTGAGGTTCTGCCATCAACAAGATATGTGATGCATAATGTAATTTTTTTTAATGAGAGAAAGATAGAGCAGAGGGTATTACCATTCCTCCATAGTCACACAGCAGTTCTAACTGGAACTAAACCCAGACATTTTGACATTCAGTATGTTTCTTGTATTATGGCAATAAATCTATGAATAGCTTTGTATTTATAAACGCAGATTCTACAGTTATATTACTTGAAATAACTACTAACATTTATTTATTCATTTTCAATGTTAGACAGTTGCATTAGTGAAATAATATTCAAAAAAGCATAAATAGTGCCTACATAACAGATTTTTAAATTAGTTTTCAAATTAGTGTTCAAAACAACTAACTATATTACAACTCAAAAGTACACTCAGCTGTGATACTGATATAGGCGGAACCATCTAAGAAGGAGCCTCGATGATTTGCCTCTTGAATCACTACTTGAAAGAGAGGTAGAATCAAGGCTAAATGAGCTATGCCTGTAATATAATGAATTTTATGTCTTTTCTAGTAAGCATCAGATCGTACTCAGTTAGTGTTTGTCTCTTTAAAGTGAGTACGACAAAAGACTACATACTTATTTCAATGGATACCGCAATCACTTGGCAAAACTTTGGCACTCCTCCTTTGAAACTGTCTTTCAAAACTGCAACAAAAGCAGGACCAATATTCTCATCTTACTTTTACCCCAAATGTAACTATCTAGATTAATCATTCACACATGTATTTAATGTTGTTGACTGTTTTTCTTAATCATATCCATGTTAAGAGTTTTGCCACCATTGAGCACATTAAAAATAATGAACTAGAGATTCTGAAGTAATTCCTATTAAAAAATTTGAACACAGGCAGAGTAAGTAATTGTCTTCTATAGAGAAGCTCCCCCAACACATATACACAAACAGACGTTGAATATTTATGTTCTAGTATCTTTTAGAGTCATATCTTGAATACTAATTAATTAGCAAATACATGTTGACTATACCAGAAAAACAATATGGCATAGTAAAAAAGAATTTGGCTTTTTGAGTCAGATTAATCTATGTTGCCACCTATTCTATTATCTTGATAAATTATTTGAAATTTTGAGTTTCTGTATCTTAATTTGTAAAATGGAGATGATAATGCTTATTTTGCAAAGTTGTCATGAAGATTAATGAAGATAATTAATCCAAAAGCATTGAGAATTCAAAATGTAGTGTAAGACAGGTACTTTAAGAAGTCATCTCATTTTAGCCTCAAATCAACTCTTTTTAGGAATACCAGACAAATTAAGTAGCTTGTTCATGTTTCCATAGTCATTAATCAAATAAATCAATTGTGTTTAATCACTACGCTTTACCCCACCGTGCTAGCCATGGTGGACATCACAGAAGCGAAAAAAAAAAAAAAAGCACTAGTCTTCCTTATGAGGCTTAGAATCTTTAAAAACCATTCCTGAAAATACAGGAGACCCAGTTTATGGCATAAAAACAGGCTGAAAACCTAATTTTCCAAAACTACATTATCTAATTGCCCTTTAATTTTCTCTTTTCATTTAGACTGTTTTTTTCCTTTTGTTTCTGATGCTCTTCAAAATTCCCACTGCTATAGCAGAGATGAAACTTGTACAAAGTACTGGGTGTCAGAGAAGAGTACCCAGGATGATACGTCCTTAGCTTGTTATGCAAAAAAGAGATTGCTGTAATTTATGATGCTCACACTGGAATAGTAACTAGCTATAACTTCAGAGTAAAGCAGTCCCTCTTGAAGTCCCTGTCACTGGACCACTTGAAAGGATAGTGAAACTGACATGCAGCAAGTTTCTCTTGTTACATTAGTGAATAAGTACAGCCCATTAAATAGTATAAAAAATAGGATAGGCCATTTTTATTGCCTGGATTTTTTTATTTGTAAAAACAGCTTTATTGAAGTATAATTGACATATAATAAATTCATCATTTAAAGTATAAAATATGATCAGTTTCGACATATGTATATATCTGTGGAGCCATTAGTACAATCAAAATAATGATCATATGCATCGGCATCAAAATTTCTTTTTACTCCCTTTACAGTCCCTTCTCCTTCTCCCTTCCTGCAATCCTCCTTCCCCCAAGCAACCACTAATCTGTTTTCTGTCACTATAGATTAGTGTGCATCTTTTGGAATTTTATACGTATGCAATATGTGTATAGTTTATACTCTTTTTTGGTAGGATGGAGTTGAGTCATGCTGCAGCATGCATCGATAGTTTGTTCCTTTTTGTTGCGGTAGTATTCCACTGAGTGACTACACCATAGTTTGTTCTTCTGTTTTCCTTTTGATGGACATTGTGATCTTTTCAGTTTTGGGCTATTACAAATAAAGTGTCTGTGAACATTTCTGTACAAGTAAATAGAATGCTTTTATTCCAGAATGTCTACTCATTTCAGAATAGACATATGCTTTCATTTCTTTTGGGTAAAAACCTATGAATGGAAAAATTAAATTATATGCTAGGTGTATGTTTTTTAAACTCCTTTCCAAAGTGATTATACAATTTTACATTTTCACCAGCAGCATATCAGAGTTCCAGTTATTCCATATCCTAGCCAATAGTTATATGGCAAATATTTATATATCAAACTTCTTAATTTTAGCCACCATCATATCTGTAAGACTAATAATGATGAACATCTTTTTATATACTTATTTGCTATTTGTATATCTTTTTTGGTTAAGTGTCTGTTTCAAATATGTTTAAATATTTTGTCCAGTTTTTAATTTGGTTGTTTGTTTTATTATTGAGTTTTGATAGCTCTTTTTATATTCTGGATACAAGTCCTTTATCAGATGTGGTGTACTGAATAACAGCTCCACAAAGATGTTCATGACCTAATCTCCAGAACCTGCGAACATGTATACCCTGTATGGCAAAAGGGACTTTGCAGAAGTGATTAAGTTAGGGATCTTCAGGTGGGGAGATTATCCTGGATTATCTGGGGGACCCTATGTGTAATCACAAGAGTCTTTATAAGAGAAAGGCAAGAGGGTCAATGTGGGAGAAGGCAGGGATGTGACAATGGAAGCAGAGATCAGAGTGCTGTGGCCAGGAGAAAGAAATGCTGGCAGCCTCTAAAAGCTGGACAAGGTTTCAATACATTCTCCCTTGCAGACTCTAGAAGAAACCAGCCCTGTTGACACTTTGGTTTCAGTCCCTAAAGACTCATTTTGGACTTTTAACCTCCAGAAATGTATAAGAATATATTTGTATTGTTATAAATTACTAACTTGGTGGTAACTTGTTATAACAGCAATAGGAAACTAATCAATCAAATAACTACTTTGCAAATATTTTTCCCAATCTGTAATTTGTCTTTTCATTCTCTTAATAGTGTGTTTCAAAACTGAAGATGTGTTGAATGTTGATGTAGCCCATTTTGTGAATTTTTCAAATAGTGCTTTTGATGTAATAGCTAAGAAATCTGTACTTAACTGAAGGACACAAAGAATTTTTTTTTCTATATTTTTCTCTAGATATTTTATAGTTTTATATTTTATATTTAAGGGTATGATGAGTTTTGAGCCAATTTTTGTAGAAGATGTGAGGAATGGATCAAAGTACATTTGTTTCTTTCAGAACCTTTTATTGAAAATACTGCTCTTTCTTCACTGAATTGCCTTTATACCTTGTCAAAAATGAGTTATCCACGTATACGGGGGTTAATCTCTGGAATCTGTATTCTCTTGCATTGATCTATGAATCTCTCTTTGCCGCAATATCACATTGTCTTAATTATTCTAGTGCTTTAGTAAGTCTTAAAGTTAGGTATTATTAGTCTTCCAACTTTGTTGTTTTTTCAAATTAGTTTTGGCTTTTCTAGGATCTTTACATTTTCATAAAATTTTAAAATCAGCCTGTCAATTTCTACAAAAATGTCTGCTGTGATTTTGACTGGGGTTACATTAAATCTACAGATACATTTCAGTATAATTGATATCTTAACAATATTGAGTCTTTTGATCCCCGAACATGATATGTCTTCCCATTTGTTTAGGTCTTCTTTACCTTTTTCAGCAATCTTTGTAGTTTTCATTGTATAGGACTTGCATATATTTTGTCAAACTTAACCCTAAGAATTTCATATTTCTTGATGCTATTGTAACTAGTATTTAAAAACATTTTAATACCTGATTGTTTATTGCTAGTACATAGAAATAAAATTGATTTATGTATACTGATCGTCTATCTTGCAACCTTGTTTAATCACTTAGTAGTTCCACATAAACAATGCTGGCTTCTCCAAATAGGGATAGGTTGGCTTCTTCCTTTACAATCTAAATGTCATTTATCTCTTTTTATGGCCATTATTGCATTGGCTAGAGCTTCCAACATAATGTTGAATAGACATGGTGAAAGCAGATATCCTTGAATTGTTTGTAATCCTAAGAGGAAAGCATTTAGACTTACCATTATGAATAACATTACTCGTATGTTTTTCACAGATGGTCTTTATCAGACTGAGAGAGTTCACTTCCATTTCTAGTTTGCCAAGAGTTTTTATCAGACTCGGATGTTGGATTTTGTCAAATGCTTTTCTATGTCTATTGAGATGATCATTTTTTGTTGTTAATGTGGTGAATTATCTTGATTAACTTTCTAATATTAAACCAACTTGCATTACTGGGACAAACCTTATTTTGCCGTCATGTATTATCCTTTTTACATATTGATTATTCAATTTGCTAACATTTTGTTTAGAATTTTTGCACTAACTTAATGAGTTAGGTTGGTATGTAGTTTTAAAGTTTTTCTCTGGTTTTAGTATCAGGGTAAAACTGGCCTCATAGGATTAGTTGGAAGTGTTCCCTCCCTTTTACTTTCCTGGAAGAGTTTGTGTAGATTTGGTACTGATCACCAGTTTTCGTTAGCCCAGGAGAGAGTTAAATGCAAATTCTATTTATTTCTTTATTAGATACAGGATATTTGAGTTATCTATGTCTTTTTGAATGAGGATGACAGCTTGTGTCTCTTAAGAAATTTTTCCATTTCCTCTAAGTTGTCAAATTTATTGGCATAAAATTGTTCATGATATTCTCCTATCATCCTTTGAATATCTGTAGAATCTCATGTGATGCCACTCGTATTCCTGATATTGATAATTTATTGCCTTCTCTTTGTTAGATGTGCTGGTATAGTTTTCTTCATTTTCCTTGTGCTTAGAGTTTGTTTAATTTCTTCGATCTGTGAGTTTATAGTTTTCAACAAACTTGGGAAGTTTACAATATTATTTTTTCAAATATTTTTTTCTGCCCCCTTCCTTTTCAGGAACTCTTATTATAACTATATTAGGACATTTGAAGTTGTTCCATAGGTACTGGTGCTATTTGTTTTCTTTTTGTTCTTTGTTCTCTCTGTTTCATTTTGGATAGTTTCTATGGCTATATCCTCAAGCGTACTAATCTTTCCTTCTTCAGTGTTCAGTCTGCCATTAATCCTATTCAGTGCATTTTCATTTCAGACATTGTAGTTTCCATCTCTAGCAGTTTAATTTTGTTTTTAAATATCTTCCTTGTCTCTAGTTCACTTTTTAAACTACGGAATATAGTTGTAATTGTTGTTTTAATGTCTTTTTCTATTAATCCTAACATCTGTGTCAATTCTGCATTGGTTTTGACAGGTTAATTTTTCTCTTTATTGTGTTTCATATTTTCCAGTCTGTTTGTTTACCTGGTAATTTTTGGTTGGATGTCAGACAGTGTTAATTTTACTTTGTTGAGTGTTGGGATATGGATACTTTTTACATTTTCTGTAAGTTTACCTAATCTTTTTCTGTAATGCAGTTCTATTACTTGGGAATAGTTTGGATTTTGTCTTCCTTTTAAGATTTATTAGGCTGGTCCAGAGCAATGTTTAGTTCAGGGATAATTATTTCTCACTACTCAGGTAAGACCCTTCTGCACTATGAATTATGAGTTTTTCCAGTCTGGTTGGTGGGAAAAGGTACTTTCCTACCCCTGTGTGAACACTAGGCAGTGTCCTTCTAATCTTTTCAGGTGGTTCCTTTGCTGATTTTCTCTCATGCATTCATGCAGGTCTCTGAAGTCTTCCCTCTGTGCTCTTCTCTCTTCTCCAGTTCTCTGTCCTATGAACTCTAGCCATGTCAATCTACTTGGATTCTCAACCCCATCCCCTCAACTCAAGGAATCTGCTGGGATCCTCCTGGATTTGCCCTTTCTGCACTGCAGCCTAGGATTTCTCTCAAGTCAGTAAACTGAGGCAATTGTAAGACCCACCTTTGTACTTTCCAGGCCTCAAGGATAATCTCCACTGTCTTGAAAAATCATTGTTTCATGTATTTTGTCTCGTTTTTTGGTTGTTTCATGTACAAGGGTAAATTTTGATCCTGTTTCTCTATTTTGACCAAGAGTAGAAATCTGGTTTCATTGTGTTTTAAAGATACAGTGTTACAGCAGGACTTCAGGATATTTCACCAAAGTATGCAAATTTACTGTATTATTCAAAAGTAACAAAGAGGCACCTTGGATGTATATGCAAACCCCAGCAATTATGTCTTATTCACCCTTGCATTTTTAACATCTATCACAGTCCCTGGCCTGTAGCACATACTGGGTGCTTAATAAATATTTTAAAAATTAGGCCGGGCGCGGTGGCTCACGCTTGTAATCCCAGCACTTTGGGAGGCCGAGGCGGGCGAATCACGAGGTCAGGAGATCAAGACCACGGTGAAACCCCGTCTCTACTAAAAAATATAAAAAATTAGCCGGGCGTGGTGGCGGGCGCCTGTAGTCCCAGCTACTCGGAGAGGCTGAGGCAGGAGAATGGCGTGAACCCGGGAGGCGGAACTTGCAGTGAGCCGAGATTGCGCCACTGAACTCCAGCCTGGGTGACAGAGCGAGACTCTGTCTCAAAAAAAAAAAAAAAAAAAAAATTAATCATGAGTGAAGTAAAGTAAAAAGGTATTGCAAGGACATTACATTCAGATGTTGCCTGTTTGACTTCTGGATTCTCTCTCTCTGTTTGTGTATGTTTTATTTTTATTTTTCCTTACACAGCCAAGCTTTCTCCAGGGAAAAATATATCAGGGATGATATTTCCAAGCAACTTCATTTTTACATCCTTCCAGTTATGTGACTTCACAGACACCCTTCTCCTCCCTTCTCCAGCTGCAAATGAAAAAGTCCTGGGGAGGGACTCTAATCAGCCCAGATTAGGTCATATGCCCACCCATATGGTGAGAGAGAACACAATACTGTTATTTTTTAAGAAAGTGTTTTTCCCATGAAAGTATATGCCATTTATAAAAATTGTGGAAAACTTAGACAAGTATAAAAAAGAAAATATAAGTATTACACCATCCATAGAAATCCGGTGTTAACCTTTTGAGACCTATCTTTCCTTTTTATGGAACACTCTCATGGAAAATGGGAGAGGGGCCGCAGGGTCCACATGTTTAGCATGTTATTTCAGTTTCTATTTGTAAACACTTGAATTAATTATTTCTGAGGAAAGTTAGATGGAGATGGAAACCAACTAGACCCTATAATTTGCCTGTAAACACAACAAGTCTACGTGTTTGCAAGAAATAAGGAGAGAAAAGAATGATTCCACCTCTTTGATTGTATTGAGAAATTCTATCTCTTTAAGAGACCCAGAAACTATTTTTTCCCATTGCCGGTCTTGACTCACCTGTGTTAAGAAACACCTGTGTGCCTTCAGGGCAGTCTCTTTTGAACACTTGTATAAATTAAAATTTGCCTTTAGGGATTCCAAAGTCCTGTGTGAAAAATTACACACAAGAGGAGTCTCAGCAAATCAGCTCCAATAGTTCTCATGTCGCACAGGCCTTATTACACAGATTTTTAAAACAAACCTCCTATTTTATTCAGATGAGCCATTCAAAAATGTTTATTAAATACCTACTTTGGGCATAACATTATACATGCTATTTTGGGGATCATAAAGAAAATGGATGCATGATTCCCATCTTAAAAAGCAAACTAATCATCTAAGTGGGGAGGTAGGTAAAATGAATTTAGCAGCTTTAGTGTGAGGGAGAGGGCAGGATTTTAAAGCCATAAATCCCAGTTTGACAAACATTCAGTTGAACAAATTTGGATTTTATTGCCCATCCCCACAATTCACTGTGTCACTGAGGCTTAAAATATGAATGGCACAATGTTCCTCCCTGTAGGGCTGCTGATAGAACATGAAGTACCTCTTAAAGGGAAATAGAAATCTCATTCATATCCCTCTGGATTGGGCTTTGCAAAAATGTGTCCTCTTTTGACTGACCAGTTAGAAAAAAGCGACCCCTCTGGGCAGGCTAATTAGAAAAATGTGCCCCTTCCACAGCCCTGGGCTGAGCAGAGATACCATTTGTACCCCAGTAGCACAATCTACATGAGGAATCTGCAGTTTATTCTCATTCTGCTGTCCTCACATTTTCTAATAATAACCAATCCTAATTCTTTGAGCCAGGTAAATAAGAGATGTTCTTATAGATATGGAACTCCGCTGCCTCAAGTTGTTACTTTTTTCAAGTTGAGACTTTTTTTAAACTCTTGGCTTACCTACAGATTCCACAGTCTTGGTGCTATGCTTATTATTTCAAGAGATATATATGTTTTTTCACCACGTTGTTAGATAGATGGCAGATGATCTGAAGGGCTTGTCATAAGAATCCCTGGGCAGCTGGGGTAGTTTTTGCCAATACATGCATTTCAGTGCTATGACTTATGGGCAGAGACAAGAGGGTTAGAGTACCTTCGAGCAAATACACAATCCTCCAGTGACCCCTCTGGCACTACATCAGAGGTTCTGCAATACAGCTCCAGGCAACAACTTGAAGCCAGCCAGAATTTATGGGGGAGCCTCTGCTGTGCTCAGCTTTTAAAAATACCTGCACTACAGTGCTTGACAACTGGCTTCTGCTTAAGTGCATCTGATGACTCCAAACTGAGTCTGATTGATATTCAGGCCAGACTGTCCTTGGGAGTGCTTTTGGGAGATGGCTCTCATTTGCAAAACTTTCTTTTGAGTCAGGGTTATCTCAAGGGTGTAACTAGGTTGTTCCTATAAGTGGTTCCAAATAAATGGGGGCCTAAAGCTAAGAACTTTCAGCCTTTTCACACGCCTTGCTATAAATTGCCTGGGATTTGTTGGGACTACCATGTGTACTAAAGTTAGTATCCTGAAAATAAATATTGTTTTGGATGGTTATCATCCTTGGTTAGAAAATAATTTGATTTCTAGCCATACTTCAGGGTTGGTAGCCAACAGCTGTTTGGAAAGCATGAGATTTGCCTCTCTTTTATCTCTACTTGTTTACTCTACTCAACCTTCACTAAATAAATAATAATCTCACCAAATAAGAAGGATAATCTAGGCTCCCAGAAAAAGAATTAAGTTGTTTGTTGTTGCAGTATTTGTAGTAGTGGGGAGTTGAAGGTAACCTCAGGATTTACTGGGTAGTAAATGCACCCAAGGAGTATTATGCAGTGGTTAGAAACAATGACTTAAATGTACATGTAGCAACATGCATGGATCTAAAACACATCGTATCTAGTGGAAGAAATAAGAAGCAGAGGTAAATATAGCACATTAACATTCCCACAAGTTTAAAAATACGCACATTCAAGACAACACTATCCATATTGCAAAAATGCATACAAACAAAAAGGTAACACATCACAAATGTTAAAATGGATGCTTGTGAGGGCAGGAGAGGAAAGGGAATGGGGTATTGAGAATGAAAGAGTAAACGGCATAAGAGTGAGACTTACACAGAGCAATGATTAGCTCTGCCCTCTGTTTCTCAGGATCAACAACGACAGCAAGAGATTTCTACTTTCCTCCCCTGGAGGGCTTCAGAAGGTCTGTTGGGGTCCCAAGAATCTGTTTTTAACAATCATTCTCTTTAAGTCTTCTCATCAGAAAAGTTGGAGAAACATTGTTCTAAAGTCTAGATAAAAACAGCTTACAACACCCACTTTCATTAAATTCACTTCAAAGCAATCACTGGAGAACTTGATGAGAGTCTCTTATGAAAGGTGCAAAATGGGAGACACCAAAGAAGTAACATCTGTTCCCTGCCTTTAATAAGCTAATACCAACACATCTGGAAAAATAAAATAGAATGAGTACAGGCATACCTTGGAGATATTGTGTGTTCAGTTCCAGACCACTGCAATCACGCAAATATCCTTGCTTACACCAACTGTCAGGGCAATTTGAAGAAGAGATATTAAGTGCACTAGAACATTTAGGGAAAACCTCATCAGGTGCTAGGCAGGTAGTATGAAGAGTTAGAAAGGGAAAGTGGTGTTGGCATTCTAGGAAAGAGAATGATGAGCCAAGTTTCAGAACTGGGAATTGGCAGTGATACCACAATATCAGTGTGGTAGATATTCAACATGAAGGGCACATTTTGGATTGGCATGAGGAATGCAGTTGAACAAATCGGCTGATAAAAGAGTAGGAAAGATTTTTAAACACAGGGGGAGGGTTTAGATTGATCCCGGAAGAACAATACTACTTCCCCAATAAATCTCGTGTACATCTAATCCCATCTTGGCATCTGCTTCCCAGTGGACCTGAACTAATGCAAGTGATACTGACAATGATCCAAAACATAGTCAGCTGAGACAGCAACTTGGGACTGGCTCACCCTGCCCAGCAGGCAAAGAAGACATCACCCTGAATAATAAGTGGGACACCCTGATACAAGGTGACAATTCAATTGCTAAAGATTTTAGTGGTGATGACCTGGGAAAATGTCCCAATAGAGGGAAGCAAACTTGCGAGGCAATGATTCAGACAGGCATGGAATCTCATAGAACATAGCATGCAACCATGAGACCCTCTTCACAGTGAAGGGGGTGTGAGAGTGGGCCCAGGGCCATGGGATCCTCTAGTCTTTGCATACTGTGGTCTAGAAGCAACCAGCTTTATGGGACACTAGAATAACCTTTTAAAGGTACAGTTTCACTGTCAGTTCTGAAACAGTACTTTGGAAGGATTCGGTACCATTTTCCAGAATAGCATATACATTTAATCAGAGAGCCATACTATGTCCCAAATAGGAGAAATACGTGGGCCTAGAAACCAAGGGATGGAAATGCAGTGGCTTATTCCCATCACTCACTTGGGGTTTTGTCTTTCTCATCCCCACAACTCTGGCCTGTGCAAGGCTGGAGGTCCCAAAGAGTGGCCCCACTCTTTCCAAGGGACACAGCAAGGGTACTTTTGAACTACAAGCTTTGGCTGCCCCCAGCACACTCACTGTGACTCCTTGTGACTAGGGATTGGCAAATGATTAGTCAATAGAATGGCAGGGGTAATTGACCCTGATTACCAGGAAGAACTGTTACGAGATCCTGGCCAGCTTGCTCCAAGACTAAAAGTTCCATATTTTGTTTTGCTTATAAACTGTTTCCCAAAAAATGGACAGTACTTAGATTTTCTGACTGAACATTATATTGATATCGCTGCTCAAAAGTCATTTGGGTTCTGCAGAGCAGAAAAAAGCAAGTTCACCTGGATTACACATAAATCAAATAAAAATGCTCTGGACATGCCGAAACCCCGTCTCTACGAAAAACACACACACACACACACACACACGCGCGCACACGCACACACACACACACACACACACACACAATTAGCCAGGAGTGGTGGTGGGCGCCTGCAGTCCCAGCGACTCAGGAGGCTGAAGCAGGAGAATCACTTGAACCGGGAGAAGGAGGTTTCAGTGAGTCAAGATCATGCCACTGCCCTCCAGCCTAGATGACAGAGTGAGACCCTGTCTCAAAAAAAAAAAAGAAAGAAAAAAAAAATGCACTGGGCAGATGAGCAGACAGAGAAAAACATCCAGTTTTGTTTTAAAGTAATAAGAGTCATAGTGGTTATTAAATTTTAAGTGAAAGAAGTTTGCCTTTAAGAGGTCATAATAAAATGTGATATACTTTAAATAATGGAAATTTCATGGACTTTCTCAAACCAATTACTGAACTGGATCTTTTATTTTTTCATGGGCACATGGAAACATTTCAAAGTAAAACACTAAATGTGACTTGTTTGTCCAAAACAGCTTATAAAGAATTAATAAAAACAATGTGAAAACTTGTACAAAATGAAACAGCAAATTAAATTAATCCAGAAGACAAATACTATTCCCGTCTTATAGATTCTCCACACCAGATGTGATAAATACTAATCAGATGGCAACTGTGTGACAGTTATGATGAAAATTCCTAGGAGCTATTTTTAGCTTTTTTGCCAACTGAAAATCATCTTCCAATGACTTCATTCAACAAAGTGAAGGTCCGGACAATCCTAACCTGCTGTTGGACAACTGTCATTGTCAGTCTTAGGACAACACGTGGTGAAAGTGAAACATAGGGGTGCAAACATGACTTTTAAACATTAACAAATGCATGTATGTGTGTATGTGCCACGTAAGGCTCATTCCTCATTAGTGTTGGGTAAAAGTTTCCTGTCCTTCCAGTTTATCCCATCAATGAACTGTTTCAAATATGTAGGCTGTTTGGGGCTGAACGGTGTCCCCCTACACCCATTTTAATATATTGAACCTCTAACCCCGGTATCTCAGAATGTGGTTATATTTGGAGATAAGATCTTTATAGAGGTGACCAAGTTAAAATGAGGCTGTTAGCATGGGCCCTAAACTGATCTGACTCATGTCCTTATAAAAAGAGAGTCGGTCATAAAAAGAGACACCAGGCATGTGTAGGCATCCTGAGGAAGGGCCATTCCAGAGGAAGGACCAGGTGAGGACACAGAAAGGTGTCCAGGCAGAAGGTGACCATCTGCAAGCCACGGAGAGAGGCCTCAGAAGAAACCAAACTGCTGACATCTCAGTCTAGGATTTCCAAACCTATGAGAAAATAAATTTCTGTTGTTTAAGCCACCAAGTATGATACTTTATTATGGCAGTCCTAGCAAACTAATACATAAGCAACTTGGATTTTTCTTTAAACTCAATGTATCCAGATGGTCTGTCCCCTGTAAGACTTTTTAAGCCTTTCATTTTAAGGATTCTAGCCTATATTTTTAAAGATTTGGGAGACAAAACCAAACTCAAATGAGAAGTAAAATGTTTATTTTAAAAAAATTGATACAGCCAATTATCCCATTTTAACTATAATCTGTACAGATGTTTTGGAACATTAAAAATACCTGATTTGAACATATATGAAGGGTATTTTGTCATCTTTAAATTTATATGTTCAAAATTTACAAGAAAAAATCAAACAGCCCCATTAACAAGTGGGCAAAGGACATGAACAGACACTTCTCCAAAGAAGACGTACAATGCAGCCAACAATCATATGAAAAAAAGCTCAGTACCACTGATCATTAGAGAAATGCACATCAAAACCACAATGAGATACCATCTCACACTAGTCAGAATGGCTAGTATAAAAAGTCAAAAAATAACAGGTGCTTGGCTTGTTGTGGTGACTGATGCCTGTAATCTCAGCACTTTAGGAGGCTGAGGCAGGCAGATCACCTGAGGTCAGGAGTTCCAGACCAGCCTGGCCAACATAATGAAACCCCGTCTCTACTAAAAATACAAAAAAAAAAAAAAATTAGTTGGGCATGGTGGCATGCACTTGTAGTCCCAGCTATTCAGGAGGCTGAAGCAGGAGAATCACTTGAACCTGGGAGGTGGAGGTTGTGGTGAACTGAGATCACACCACTGCACTCCAGCTTGGGCAACAGAGCAAGACTTCATCTCAAATAAATAAATAATAACAGATGCTGGCGAGGTTGTGGAGAAAAAGGAATGCTTTTACACTGTTGATGGGAGTGTAAATTAGTTCAACCATTGTGGAAGACAGTGTGGCAATTCCTCGAAGATCTAAAGACAGAAATTCCATTCAACCCAGCAATCCTATTACTGGGTATATACCCAAAGAAATATAAATCATTCTATTATAAAGACACGTGGGCTGGGCATGGTGGCCCATGCCTGTAATCCCAGCACTTTGGGAGGCCAAGGTGGGCAGACCACCAGAGGTCAGGAGTTCAAGACCAGCCTGGCCAACATGGTGAAGTACTGTCTCTACTAAAAATAGAAAAATTAGTCTGGCATGGTTGTGGGTGCCTGTAATCCCACCTACTCAGGAGGCTGAGTCAGGAGAATCACTTGAATCTGGGAGGCAGAGGTTGCAGTGAGCCAGGATCACACCATTGCACTCCAGCCTGGGCAACAAGAGTGAAACTCTATCTCAAACAAACAAACCAAAACACAATAAAGACACGCATGTGTATGTTCATTGCAACACTATTCACAATAGCAAAAACATGGAACCAACCTAAATGCCCACCAATTATAGACTGGATAAAGAAAATGTGATACATATACCTCAGGGAATACTATGCAGCCATAAAAAGGAACAAGATCTTGTCCTTTGCAGGGACATGGTTGAAGCTGGAGGCCATTATCCTTAGCAAGCTAATGCAGGAACAGAAAACCAAAAACTGCATGTTCTCACTTATAAGTGGGAGCTAAATGATGAGAACTCATGGACACATAGAGGAGAATAACACACACTGGGGCCCACCAGAGGGCAGCGAGTGGGTGGAGGAAAAGGATTAGGAAAAATAATTAATGGATACTTGGCTTAATACCTGAGTGATGAAATAATCTGTACAACAAATCCCCATGACAGATGTTTACCTGTGTAGCAAACCTGCACATGTACCCTTAAACTAAAAATAAAAGTTAAAAAAATATTAAAAATAAATTTATGTGTTCAACAACAGAAGAAATCTGTTAAGTTACTAAAATGTGAAAATGAAAGATGAATTATAAAATCAATAGAAATTGTTTTGACATAAAGCAAATTATAACAAAAGTTTCAAATCATGCCAGAAGCCATAATTCCTTAAGAAATATAGATCAATTTTTTTCAAACTGAAATAATGAATAGGTTCTTGGATTGTTTGGAAACACAATTAATGAAGAGAATGATGCATAAAAGTACATTAACAAAACAATAAACTCCTTCCTGATTTCACAATATTTTTCTAATGTCATGCAAGATAACATACAATTCATAATATTCTTCTAAACAAGTATATCAGTCTGCTATGGCAAGCTAGTTACTGAGTGTTGTCAATTCAAAGAGTATTTGAAATTAGTCATTCATTAGAAATCTTGAAATACCCTGAAATTTTATAGCATATGCATAAAAGAATCTGGACTGAGGTTTTCCTAAATTGAATGACAATTATAAAAATTTATGAGACAGCATCAATAACAAAAAGATGAATAAAACCCACATATGCTTAGAAATTAAAAATAGGCTACTAAATAATGCTTCAAAGAAAAATGCAAATTAAATTTAAAAACATTTAGAAATTAATTAAATTGAATATCAAAACTGGGACATATCAAAACTTGTAGAATGAGGTGAAAACGCACTTTCAGGGGTATTGTAGAGAATAATGATCGATTGAAAGGTAATGTGATAAGTGTCCAACTAATAAGTTAAAAACAGAACAATATAAGCCTGCAAGAACAAGAGAATAAAGACAAGAGGAGAAACCAACAAATTAGAAAACAATTACAAATAGAACAGCAACGAAACCAAAGGTGGCTCTTCGAAAACGTTTATTTAAAAAATCAGTCTCTGCTAAGATTAAGGAGAAAGAGAGAAAGACAGAGAGAGAGAGAAAGAGAGAGAGAGAGAGAGAGAGAACATGCCCAAATGAAAAATACTAGGATTGAAAAGGGATATAACCTCTGTTGTACCCATGGTTGTAATATTAAAGAGTATTATAACCAAGCATATGCCAATTTAAATTTGAAAATAAAGACAAAATGCACAAAATCTTAGAAAAATAGATCCCAAAACCAACACAAAAAGAAATACGTGCCTATTACATATATGCATGAATTTTTTTTTTTTTATTATACTTTAGGGTTTTAGGGTACATGTGCACAATGTGCAGGTTTGTTACATATGTATCCATGTGCCATGTTGATTTCCTGCACCCATTAGCTCGTCATTTAGCATTAGGTGTATCTCCTAATGCTGTCCCTCCCCACTCCCCCCACCCCACAACAGTCCCCGGAGTGTGATGTTCCCCTTCCTGTGTCCATGAGTTCTCATTGTTCAATTCCCACCTATGAGTGAGAACATGCGGTGTTTGGTTTTTTGTCCTTGCAATAGTTTACTGAGAATGATGTTTTCCAGTTTCATCCATGTCCCTACAAAGGACACGAACTCATCATTTTTTATGGCTGCATAGTATTCCATGGTGTATATGTGCCACATTTTCTTAATCCAGTCTATCGTTGTTGGACATTTGGGTTGGTTCCAATTCTTTGCTATTGTGAATAGTGCCACAATAAACATACGTGTGCATGTGTCTTTATAGCAGCATGATTTATAGTCCTTTGGGTATATACCCAGTAATGGGATGGCTGGGTCAAATGGTATTTCTAGTTCGAGATCCCTGAGGAATCGCCACACTGACTTCCACAATGGTTGAACTAGTTTACAGTCCCACCAACAGTGTAAAAGTGTTCCTATTTCTCCACATCCTCTCCAGCACCTGTTGTTTCCTGATTTTTTAATGATGGCCATTCTAACTGGTGTGAGATGGTATCTCACTGTGGTTTTGATTTGCATTTCTCTGATGGCCAGTGATGATGAGCATTTCTTCATGTGTTTTCTGGCTGCATAAATGTCTTCTTTTGAGAAGTGTCTGTTCATGTCCTCTGCCCACTTTTTGATGGGGTTGTTTGTTTTTTTCTTGTAAATTTGTTGGAGTTCATTGTAGATTCTGGATATTAGCCCTTTGTCAGATGAGTAGGTTGCAAAAATTTTCTCCCATTCTGTAGGTTGCCTGTTCATTCTGATGATAGTTTCTTTTGCTGTGCAGAAGCTCTTTAGTTTAATGAGATCCCATTTGTCGATTTTTGCTTTTGTTGCCATTGCTTTTGGTGTTTTAGACATGAAGTCCTTGCCCACGCCTATGTCCTGAATGGTATTGCCTAGGTTTTCTTGTAGGATTTTAATGGTTTTAGGTCTAACATATAAGTCTTTAATCCATCTTGAATTAATTTTTGTATAAGGTGTAAGGAAGGGATCCAGTTTCAGCTTTCTACATATGGCTAGCCAGTTTTCCCAGCACCATTTATTAAATAGGGAATCCTTTCCCCATTTCTTGTTTTTGTCAGGTTTGTCAAAGATCAGATGGTTGTAGCTATGCGGCATCATTTCTGAGGGCTCTGTTCTGTTCCATTGATCTATGTCTCTGTTGTGGTACCAGTACCATGCTGTTTTGGTTACTGTAGCCGTGTAGTATAGTTTAAAGTCAGGTAGCGTGATGCCTCCAGCTTTGTTCTTTTGGCTTAGGATTGACTTGGCGATGCGGGCTCTTTTTTGGTTCCATATGAACTTTAAAGTAGTTTTTTCCAATTCTGTGAAGAAAGTCATTGGTAGCTTGATGGGGATGGCATTGAATCTATAAATTACCTTGGGCAGTATGGCCATTTTCACGATATTGATTCTTCCAACCCATGAGCATGGAATGTTCTTCCATTTGTTTGTATCCTCTTTTATTTCATTGAGCAGTGGTTTGTAGTTCTCCTTGAAGAGGTCCTTCACATCCCTTGTAAGTTGGATTCCTAGGTATTTTATTCTCTTTGAAGCAATTGTGAATGGGAGTTCACTCATGATTTGGCTGTTTGTCTGTGATTGGTGTACAAGAATGCTTGTGATTTTTGTACATTAATTTTGTATCCTGAGACTTTGCTGAAGTTGCTAATCAGCTTAAGGAGATTTTGGGCTGAGACAATGGGGTTTTCTAGATATACAATCATGTCATCTGCAAACAGGGACAATTTGACCTCCTCTTTTCCTAATTGAATACCCTTTATTTCCTTCTCCTGCCTGATTGCTCTGGCCGGAACTTCCAGCACTATGTTGAATAGGAGCGGTGAGAGAGGGCATCCCTGTCTTGTGCCAGTTTTCAGAGGGAATGCTTCCAGTTTTTGCCCATTCAGTATGATATTGGCTGTGGGTTTGTCGTAGATAGCTCTTATTATTTTGAGATACGTCCCATCAATACCTAATTTATTGAGAGTTTTTAGCATGAAGGGTTGTTGAATTTTGTCAAAGGCCTTTTCTGCATCTATTGAGATAATCATGTGGTTTTTGTCTTTGGTTCTGTTTATATGCTGGATTACATTTATTGATTTGCGTATGTTGAACCAGCCTTGCATCCCAGGGATGAAGCCCACTTGATCATGGTGGATAAGCTTTTTGATGTGCTGCTGGATTCGGTTTGCCAGTATTTTATTGAGGATTTTTGCATCAATGTTCATCAAGGATATTGGTCTGAAATTCTCTTTTTTGGTTATGTCTCTGCCAGGTTTTGGTATCAGGACGATGCTGGCTTCATAAAATGTGTTAGGGAGGATTCCCTCTTTTTCTATCGATTGGAATAGTTTCAGAAGGAATGGTACCAGTTCCTCCTCGTACCTCTGGTAGAATTCAGCTGTGAATCCATCAGGTCCTGGACTCTTTTTGGTTGGTAAGCTATTGATTATTGCCACAATTTCAGAACCTGTTATTGGTCTATTCAGAGATTCAACTTCTTCCTGGTTTAGTCTTGGGAGGGTGTATTTGTCGAGGAATTTATCCATTTCTTCTAGATTTTCTAGTTTATTTGCATAGAGGTGTTTGTAGTATTCTCTGATGGTAGATTGTATTTCTGTGGGATCGGTGGTGATATCCCCTTTTTCATTTTTTATTGCATCTATTTGATTCTTCTCTCTTTTCTTCTTTATTAGTCTTGCTAGTGGTCCATCAATTTTGTTGATCTTTTCAAAAAACCAGCTCCTGGATTCATTAATTTTTTGAAGGGTTTTTTGTGTCTCTATTTCCTTCAGTTCTGCTCTGATTTTAGTGATTTCTAGCCTTCTGCTAGCTTTTGAATGTGTTTGCTCTTGCTTTTCTAGTTCTTTTAATTGTGATGTTAGGGTGTCAATTTTGGATCTTTCCTGCTTTCTCTTGTGGGCATTTAGTGCTATAAATTTCCCTCTACACACTGCTTTGAATGTGTCCCAGAGATTCTGGTATGTTGTGTCTTTGTTCTCGTTGGTTTCAAAGAACATCTTTATTTCTGCCTTCATTTCATTATGTACCCAATAGTCATTCAGGAGCAGGTTGTTCAGTTTCCATGTAGTTGAGCAGTTTTGAGTGAGTTTCTTAATCCTGAGTTCTAGTTTGATTGCACTGTGGTCTGAGAGACAGTTTGTTATAATTTCTGTTCTTTTACATTTGCTGAGGAGAGCTTTACTTCCAACTATGTGGTCAATTTTGGAATAGGTGTGGTGTGGTGCTGAAAAAAATGTATATTCTGTTGACTTGGGGTGGAGAGTTCTGTAGATGTCTATTAGGTCCACTTTATGTAGAGCTGAGTTCAATTCCTGGATATCCTTGTTAACTTTCTGTCTCGTTGATCTGTCTAATGCTGACAGTGGGGTGTTAAAATCTCCCATTATTATTGTATGGGAGTTTAAGTCCCTTTGTAGGTCACTGAGGACTTGCTTTATGAATCTGGGTGCTCCTGTGTTGGGTGCATATATATTTAGGATAGTTAGCTCTTCTTGTTGAATTGATCCCTTTACCATTATGTAATGGCCTTCTTTGTCTCTTTTGATCTTTGTTGGTTTAAAGTCTATTTTATCAGAGACTAGGATTGCAACCCCTGCCTTTTTTTGTTTTCCAGTTGCTTGATAGATCTTCCTCCATCCCTTTATTTTGAGTCTATGTGTGTCTCTGCACGTGAGATGGGTTTCCTGAATACAGCACACTGATGGGTCCTGACTCCTTATCCAGTTTGCCAGTCTGTGTCTTTTGATTGGAGCATTTAGCCCATTTACATTTAACGTTAATATTGTTATGTGTGAATCTGATCCTGTCATTATGATGTTAGTTGGTTATTTTGCTCGTTAGTTGCTATAGTTTCTTCCTAGCCTCGATGGTCTTTACAATTTGGCATGTTTTTGCAGTGGCTGGTACCGGTTGTTCCTTTCCATGTTTAGTGCTTCCTTCAGGAGCTCTTTTAGGGCAGGCCTGGTGGTGACAAAATCACTCAGTGTTTGCTTGTCTGTAAAGTATTTTATTTCTCCTTCACTTATGAAGCTTAGTTTGGGGGGATAGGAAATTCTGGGTTGAAAATTCTTTTCTTTAAGAATGTTGAATATCGGCCCCCACTCTCTTCTGGCTTGTAGAGTTTCTGCTGAGAGATCAGCTGTTAGTCTGATGGGCTTCCCTTTGTGGGTAACCCGACCTTTCTCTCTGGCTGCCCTTAACATTTTTTCCTTCATTTCAACTTTGGTGAATCTGACAATTATGTGTCTTGGAGTTGCCCTTCTCGAGGAGTATCTTTGTGGCGTTCTCTGTATTTCCTGAATCTGAATGTTGGCCTGCCTTGCTAGATTGGGGAAGTTCTCCTGGATAATATCTTGCAGAATGTTTTCCAACTTGGTTCCATTCTCCCCATCATTTTCAGGTACACCAATCAGACGTAGGTTTGGTCTTTTCACATAGTCCCAAATTTCTTGGAGGCTTTGTTCATTTCTTTTTGTTCTTTTTTCTCTAAACTTCCCTTCTCTCTTCATTTCATCTTCCATCAGCGATACCCTTTCTTCCAGTTGATCGCATCTGCTACTGAGGCTTCTGCAATCTTCGCGTAGTTCTCGAAACTTGGCTTTCAGCTCCATCAGCTCCTTTAAGCCCTTCTCTCCATTGGTTATTCTAGTTATCCATTCTTCTAATGTTTTTTCAAAGTTTTTAACTTCTTTGCTATTGTTTTGAATTTCCTCTCGTAGCTCAGAGTAGTTTGATCGTCTGAAGCCTTCTTCTCTCAACTCATCAAAGTCATCCTCCATCCAGCTTTGTTCCGTTGCTGGTGAGGAACTGCGTTCCTTTGGAGGAGGAGAGGTGCTCTGTTTTTTAGAGTTTCCAGTTTTTTTGCTCTGTTTTTTCCCCATCTTTGTGGTTTTATCTACTTTTTGTCTTTGATGATGGTGATGTACAGATGGGTTTTTGGTGTGGATGTCCTTTCTGTTTGTTAGTTTTCCTTCTACCAGACAGGACCCTCAGCTGCAGGTCTGTTGGAGTTTACTAGAGGTGCACTCCAGACCCTGTTTGGCTGGGTGTCAGCAGCGGTGGCTGCAGAACAGCAGATTTTCGTGAGACCACAAATTCAGCTGTCTGATAGTTCCTCTGAAAGTTTTGTCTCAGAGGAGTACCCGGTTGAATGAGGTGTCAGTCTGTCCCTACTGGGGGGGGTACCTCCCAGTTAGGCTGCTTAGGGGTGAGGGACCCACTTTAGGAGGCAGTCTGTCCGTTCTCAGATCTCCAGCTGCGTGCTGGGAGAACCACTACTCTCTTCAAAGCTGTCAGTCAGACAGGGACATTTAAGTCTGTGGAGGTTCTTGCTGAGTTTTTGTTTGTCTGTGCCCTGCCCCCAGAGGTGGAGCCTACAGAGGCAGGCAGGCCTCCTTGAGCTGTGGTGGGCTCCACCCAGTTCAAGCTTCCTGGCTGCTTTGTTTACCTAAGCAAGCCTGGGCAATGGCGGGCGCCCCTCCCCCAGCCTCGCTGCCACCTTGCAGCTTGATCTCAGACTGCTGTGCTAGCAATCAGCGAGACTCCGTGGGCATAGGACCCTCCGAGCCAGGTGCGGGACACAATCTCCTAGTGTGGCATTTTCCAGGCCCGTTGGAAAAGCGCAGTATTAGGGTGGGACTGACCCGATATTCCAGGTGCCGTCTGTTACCCCTTTCTTTGTCTAGGAAAGGGAACTCCCTGACCCCTTGCGCTTCCCGAGTGAGGCAATGCCTCGCCCTGCTTCGGCTCGCGCACAGTGCGCTTCACCGACTGTCCTGCACCCACTTTTAGGCTCTCCCTAGTGAGATGAAACCGGTACCTCAAGTAGAAATGCAGAAATCACCCGTCTTCTGTGTCGCTGGGGCTGGGAGCTGGAGACCGGAGCTGTTCCTATTCAGCCATCTTGGCTCCACCCCCATATATGCATGAATTTTATCAAACTTTATGAAATGAATAATTCCAATTAGAATTATTATCTTACAGAACTTATTATCTTATACAAGCTTATACAGAATTGTCAAAAGGAAAAATTTGGAAATGCATTTTATGAGGCAGTTTAACTTCAATCTTAAAATGAAAACATTGTATAAGAAAAGAAAATTATAGGTCAATCTAATTTAGGAACATGATGAAAATTCTAAACAAAATATTAGCAAACTGAATCTAGCATATACAGAAAAATGAACTACATCATGACTAACTTGGGCATTTATCCCAAAAACTCAAGAGCAGTTTAATATTAGCAAACTCATGAATATCAGTTATCATATAAATGTATTAAAGGAGAAAAATGTGGTAATTTTAACAGATGTAGAATAAGAACTTTATGAATGTGTATTTCATTTTTTATTTTAAAAACCCATCAAATTAGAAGCAGAAGATATTTTTTTACCCTGATACAGAATAACTACCAAAAGTTTGTATAATATATCATATTAGCCAGGCACTGTCATATGTGCTGTTGTCCCATCTACTAAGGAGGCTGAAGCAAGAGAATCTTCCTCCAGGCTTCAGCCTGGTAGTTCAAGTCCAGCCTGTGCAACATAGCAAGACCCCCATCTCTAAAAAATAAAATGAAATTACATAATCAGGAAAAACAGGAAAACATTCACTTTTACTCAACATTTTATTAAATATCGTAAGCCAGCACAAAGAGTCAAGAGAAAAACTAATAGATACAAAGATTGGAAAGGAAGGAACAAAAACTATCATTTTTCATAGACGTTACGTATACATAGAAAACCCAAAAGAATCTGTAGAAAAAATATTGGAATTATGAGTTTGGCAAAGTGGTTGGGCAAAAGATGAATTCATAAAAATCAATTCATTTATATACACCAGCCACAAAGAGCAAACGGCCTCTAAATACCCATTTACAATCGCAACAACAACAAAAAAATGTACTTCAGAGCAATCTCACAAAACATATGCAAGACCTTTATGGATAAACTATAAAACATTACTGAAAGATATAAAAGAAGAATTTGATAGAGAAAGATTCCATGTTCATGAAAAGGAAGACTGAATGCTCTAAATATGTCAGTATTCCCCAAACTGATCCACAGTTTTAATACAGCACAATTCAAATCCCAACAGTGTTTTTGGTGGAAATTCGCAAACTAATTTTAAAAGGTGTACAGAATAGCAATGTGCCAAGAATTACAACACTTCTGATGAAGAGGAATAAGGTAGATGTACTGGCCTACTAAATATTAAAATATTTTAAAACTCTAATAATTAAGATAGTATTGTCTTGGTGCAGGAAGACAAATTGACCAGTGGAACAGAACAGAGCTCAGGAATCAGACATCTGATGTATGGTAAAGGTTGTATTGTAGTTCTGTGGGGAAAAGAAAGATGAGATGGTCAATAAACATGTGAAGATAACTGGCTATCTCTAAAAGAATTTGGATTCCCACTTCATTAGTCCTCTAGGGCTGTCATAACAAAATACCATACTGAGACTGAGCAGCTTAAACAACAGATGTTTATTTTCTCACAGTTCTGGAGGCTGGAAGTCCAAGATCAAGGTGCTAGCAGGGCAGGGTTCTTGTAAAGCCTCCCTCCTTGACTCACAGATGGCTGCTTTTTTTTCTGTGTTTTCACCTGGCCTTTTCTCTATACACATGCATCCCTGGTGTGTGTGCATCTCTCTCTTCTTAAAAGGCCAAAGTCCTATTGGATCAGGGCCCCACCCTAATAACCTCCTTTAAAATTAATTACCTCCTTAAAGGCCCTATCTCCAAATATAATCACATTGAAGGTTAAAGCTTCAATATTAAAATTTTGGGGTGACATGATTCTGTCTATAAATCTACAATAGACCAGTAGAAATAAAAATCTATTCCAGATTGATCAAAGATCACATGTGAGAGACAAAACTTTCAAACTTACTACAAGTGGGTGTAAGACATGAAACAACAGTTTTTGTACATTGGACGTCAGGCAGCTCAAGAAAGCAATCTCTGAGAAAATGGAAATTTACAAAGCAAGCCCTAGAATTGCTCCCAAATTAATGCTTAAAGGCAGCTTCCAGGCTGCAGTGCAGGAATGAGGATCTAAAACAGCCTGCAGGCTCCCAGTGTTAAGGGGACAGGGCTAAGGATTCGGGGAAGCCAAGGCAGCTAGAATTTGTAGGACTGAGTAGCAGAAAAATTGTTGCACAGAGAAGAGATCTGCACAGACAGAGCTCCAGATACCTGCAGAGGGTTCTCCTTGAATCTTCAGTTAATTATTGATCAGTGAATGTATATGCTGAGAACCAGAGAAAGAATCACCAGAAAGGAACAGGCGCAATAATCCCCAGAGATCACACAAAAGGCTATTGCAGTCAGAATGGAAAAACCTGTATTAGACAGGGCCATAGAGTACTCAGAAAGGCATTGCTTCATTAATGGGGCCAAATTAGCTCTAGACTAAATGCTGCTCTGTTCCCACCTGAATGACCTTAAAAGCAAGCATCGAAAATATCAAATTGTTTCCAAGTAGCTTAACTGCATCTCAGAACAAAGTTCAAGAATATGTAAAGGAATGAAGAAATGTCCTGCAAGGAACAATATGAAATTCACAATGTCTGACATCCAATCAAAATTGCCAGGCATGCAAAGAAGAAGAATATGATCTATAATGAGGAGAAAAATCAGGCAATAAGAACAGACCCAATGAAACGGATTACAGAGTTAGTGGACAAGGATGTTAAAGCAGTTATAAAAAGTATACTTCATATGTTCTGGAAGATAGAGGGCAACATGAGCATTTTAGGAAGAGATATGAAAGAGATTTAAATTTTTTTTAATTTTAAAAATTTGCGTCTTTTTAGACACAAATAAAATTGCTAGAGATGAAAAATACAGTCATTAACAAGAGTTGATGCTGTAGAAGAAAAGGCTAGTAAATTTGAAGACATAGCAGTGGAAACCATTCAAAATGAAACACACAGAGAGGAAAAAAGACAAAACAAACCAAAAAGCACAGTGCATCATTGAGTATGTGACTATGTGTAATTGGAGTTTCTGAAAGAGAAAAGAGGAAGGAAGGGAGGCATAAAAAGAATGGAAGAAATAATGGCTGAAAATATTCTCAATTTCATGAAATTTATTGAAATTTTATTCCAAATTTAATTAACAAAGGTCTAGCGGATTCTTTCTTTCTTTTTCTTTTTTTTTTTTTTGAGACAGAGTCTCGATCTGTCATCCAGGCTGGAGTACAGTGGCACAATCTTGGCTCACTGCATCCTCTGTCCTCTGGGTTCAAAAGATTCTCGTGCCTCAGCCTCCCGAGTAGCAGGGATTATTGGCATGTGCCACCACGCCCAGCTAATCTTTGTATTTTTTAGTTAGGGTTTTAGTTTTCAAGTAGCTTAACTGCATCTCAGAACAAAGTTCAAGAATATGTAAATGAATGAAGAAATGTCCTGCAAGGAACAATATGAAATTCACAATGTCTGACATCCAATCAAAATTGACAGGCATGCAAAGAAGAAGAATATGATCTATAATGAGGAGAAAAATCAGGCAATAAGAACAGACCCAATGAAACGTTTGTTCTGAGATGCAGTTAAGCTATTTTAGATAGGGTTTCACCATGCTGACCAATCTGGTCTTGAACTCCTGACTTCAAGGGATCCTCCCACTTCAGCCTCCAAAAGTGCTGAGATTATAGGCCTGAGCCACCGGCACCGAGCCAGATTATTTCCTGAAGCCATTCAAGACAGTCATTAGAAACTACAAAAACAAGGAATCTGATTTTTTTATGTACCCACAAAAAGACAGTAGTTTGTGATTAACTCAGAAGAAGAGAGCGAGAGAGAGGTATACAAAAGATGGGAAGTGGCAGGTATCTCCTACTTCTTCAGAACAGACTTTGGGTGATTTAATTCCAACTCACTGATGATTTTAGATCTCGAACTTCTCCGAGAGATCATCTCATCTAATTTCCTTGGCTTATACATTCAAGAACTAAGAATCAAGATATTAAATGATATCCAAGGTCACATAAAATGTTAGTTACAGAATTGTCACAAGCACTTAAGTTCCTTGATTTCCAGTACTCTAGACTCTAGTACTCTAGAAGCACTCTAGGCTTTCCAGCCAATTAGAGGACAAAAAAATCCCTCTCTCTCTTTTTTTTTTTAATGCTGGGCTAACCATAGGGTACCCCCAATGTACAAGTAAAATTCTCTGATCACATTACTCGTTTCAGAGAATAGCCATGAAAATGTGAATTTGCTTAGAGGATGGATAGCCTGGTTTTAACTGGCTATGAGGTTTAGTTGAGGATCGATGAGAGAAAAGTACCTAGCAGTGGCTCTGGGAACCTGGGACACTATCACAAGACTGTGAGGGCAAAACTGTTTTCTCAATAATGCTAAGACGCTATTGGCCTTTTAATGCTCCCTCTTTTGTAAATACACAGTGGAATGTTCCAGAGTCTACATGATGTGTGACATCATAGCAGATTGAACGTACAAGCAGCTATGAGACTACAGCCATCTTCTATTGTCAGGCATTAGAAAATTTGCAAAAATGAAAAACAATGCCATTCTATTTTTTTTTGTTTTGGAAAAATAATTTTTTCATAAAATATGTTAACATGTAATGGGTTTGTTATTGCTATTTTAAAATATATGAGAAATAAATATGTTAAAAGTTCCCTCAGTCTTCTAATTTAATAAATAGTGATAGGTATAGTCCATATAATCAAGTTTCTTGGAGTCCTTGATAATTTTTAAGAGTGAAAAGGGATCCTGGCCAGTCGCGGTGGCTCACGCTTGTAATCCTAGCTCTTTGGGAGGCCGAGGCAGATGGATCACAAGATCAGGAGTTCCAGACCAGCCTGACCAATATGGTGAAACCCCGTCTCTACTAAAAATACAAAAAACTAGTTGGGCATGGTGGTGCATACTTGTAGTCCCAGCTACTTGGGAGGCTGAGGCAGGATAATCGCTTGAACCCGGGAGGCAGAGGTTCCTGTGAGCTGAGATCGTGCCACTGCACTCCAGCCTGGGCAACACAGCGAGACTCCATCTCAAAAAAAAAAAAAAAAAAAAAGGATCCTAAAACAAAGAAGTTTGAGAATGGCTATTAAGCCAGGTTTCCAAAATCATGCCAAAGAATTTATCTTTCACTCTTGGGCTCATTACTGAAGAGTTTTCAGCAGTGAAGTGTCATAATCAGAGTCGGGCTTTAGTGAAGACTTGCCTAACAATTTATGGATGGATAGACAATGAAGAAGGGAATGAAGATAAAACAATCAGAAGGCTATAAAAGTGCAATTGAGAATCGGGGAGATAATGGACTAGATATGAGGAGGCAAAACATGTAGCAGTGGAACTTATGGGAGAAACAGTGATGGGATTCAAGGGTCACTGGAGAGAAAAATGACCAATATGTTACCTAGATGACCAAAAGAGTGGCGGTACCATTAACAAAAATAAAAAATCAAGAGGATGAGTTTTAAGTTTTGAGCTGTTAATGTTGAAGTAAAATTGTGAATATGACCCGCAGAGAGTTGGAAGTGTGGGACTAGAATTTAAGAAAGGTTAATTCATGTCGGACAGATGGAGTTAGATGGTGTTTGAGGTTTGGGGAGCTGAAAAATTCCCCAAGGAGATGGAGGCGGTGTGGGCTGGAGAAAGAGAAGGGGAACAAGAGACCCCATAGGGTCAATAGGGGAGGTGCCAATCCTAAAGGTCGAATTAGCACTATGATTTTGCAATGCCTCTGAAGCCAGAAGGAGTGCTTCTAGAAGGAGAAAGAAGAGTTAATGGTACCCAGAAGCCCATGGGGGTAGGAGCTAAAATAATTTCTGTGATGTCTCAGGAATCTTCAAATATAATTTTATTGGAGTGGTGGATGTGAGTCAGATTTCAGAGGGCTAAGGAATGAGTGTGGGTTGGGAAACTCCAAAAAGAAGTTTGACCGTAAGAAAATAGAGTGAGAGAAAATGGTAACCAACCCAGAGAATGGATAAACTCTGAGGATGAAAACATGCAGGGAAAGAAAAAAAAAATCCTAGAAAAACTTACTGTTTGGAGTCAGAAAGAGGAAGCCTGAAAAAGGGGAAGGATTGGTTTGTGCCCAGGAAAACAAGATTGGCTAGAATGGGGGGGAAAATAACAGGTAACTATGTCCAAGGCAGCAGAAAGTGTCTAGGAACACCTTGGAAATATCAGGATCAGATATGCCCGGATTCCATTCCTGCCAAAAATAAAACATGAAAAGCTTATATGCATAGAAAACTCCCGGAGGTTTTATAATAGTAAACTTTCACAAGTGGTTTCCTCTGAAAAGTAGGACTCATGGAGATTTCCTGTTTGTATTTATTCTTCTGTATAATTGGAGTTTGAAATTTTTAAGATCATGAATATGTTTATTTATAATTTAAAATATTCAAATTTTTAACAATCTGTGTCAAGTTCAAAATTTTAAACAATTTCATCTTGATTAATTGGAAGGAAAAATTGAAGAAGTTATCTCTTACTATATATGTATGCTTTAGAATTTCTTCATGTGCATAAACTTCTTTTATAATTTAAAAAATTATAAGAGAATATATTGTCATAAGGAAGAAAAATAAATAGTTGGCATTGTGTTCTATAACATTCAACTTTTAGTTCTGGGCAGGAAGATATGAAGTTCCTGCCCTCAGAAAGTAAAGAGACAGGACATGATGCAAAATGGCTTCTAAATCCCAGCCCAATGTACAGAGTAAAAACATCGTGGGACAAACTAAAAGAATTAACTCTAAAGCTACATCTAAAGCCTTTAAGGTGCCTGTCGTATGGTAGGCACTCAATAAATATTAGTTACTATGATTTGTCAAGTTATGTTTATATTTAGTATATTATAAAGTATAAATGTAGTAGCCTTAGGCCTCTAATAATTCCATTAATATTTACAGAACACAATGCCTGCACATGTGCCAGAGATGAGAAAATGAATGAGATATTATCCTTTCCTTAAAAGCTAATTGGCAAACAAAATATAAAAAGATATATAATAATGCAGGTCAGTGTATGCCGTGTTCCAAATATGTGATCCAGACAAAAGTGGTTCTGCAATTTGAAGATTAGAAAAATCACACAGGACAGGAGCAATTAGGAAAAGCTTGCAGAGATAAGACATGAATGGACCTTGGAGAATATGAACGGAGAGAAAAGGGCATCCTGGGGGAAAATGCAATGAACAGAGACTAGAAACAAAAAAGATGCGTGGTCTAAATATAATTTGTTATCCTGGATGGGATCCTGAAACAGCAAAAGGACTGTAGTATGAAAACTGATGTTTAGTCAAAAGTAATATACCGACATTGTTTTCTTAACTTTCACAAATGTATCATGATAATGTAAGATGTTAACATTACAGGAAACTGGATAAAGAGTAGACATATAGGAACTCTCTGTACCAACTTCATATTTTTTTCTGTACATCTAAAAATTATTCCAAATTAAAGTTTATCTTTAAAACTGTGCATGGTAAGTTCATAAACTAGTGAGTAAACAAATACAGCCAAAGTTCAGAATTTAGTTAGAAAGATAATGATAAATTAAGATGAACAGGTGGGTAAGTCCTAGATTGCAGAAGACTTTGAATGCCTGGCTAAAGATTTCTGATTTAATTCTGCAGTTCATGTAGTGTTATTGAAAGTAGCAGAACAATGAGATGTTTGAAGGAGAAAGGAGCCTTCAAATAGGTGGCCCAGAAAGTCTTATGTCACCGTCATCATTGACTTTCATTTGTCCAACATCATGCTTTCTAAAAGCCACCACAAATGGTACACTAACATATTCTCATTCATATTTTCCTCAGTTATTAAAATGCTAATGTTCAGTAAAAATACCAGGTGGTGGGAGAGAAGCAAACAATGTAGCCTTCCCCTCATGAATAATGAAGCCCTACGTAACGATGATTTGGTCTCACTCAATATCCGTAGTGCTAGAAGCAGACTTTTCTCTATGAAAAGTTAGTGTTTTCATGAGCTTCCACTTCTTTTACTGTCAGCCAAAAACAGTTCCCTGAAGGATACTGCTTCACTGTAGGAAAATCATTTAAAAGACCCTCCAAGTTGTGAAAATGTAAGGCAGACAGTCTTTGCCTGTGAGAGTTTGTGTGTAGGTGTAGGTGTCCAAAATGAGCATGTGTTTGTTGCTTAACAACATCTGGTTTTCTCCTTTGCATGCAACAGGGAGGTTCACTGTTGGGGTATGCCGAGGTAGTCCAGTGGCAGGAAGAGATGCTAAGACAGACCAAACAAGGATTTATGGAGAAGACTTATGTGCTCCAGCATGACAAGAGGCTGGGATTGAGTTCTTTTCTAGCTTTGGCCCACCTGGCTTGGTGCTAAGCATTGGAGGGAGAAATAGATGAGTGTGTGAATGTGACCTAAAATAGATGTGGTCTCAGAGCTCCAGAGGGACACTGGCAGGGTGATGGGAAGAAGAGAGCTGAATCAGTAGGAGCATCACAGCAGCCACAAACAAATGTCCTGATATCAGAATGTGTGGCACCCATCTTTAACCTCATGTGACAGAGACAAAGCCAAGGCGTTAGTGTATTGTTCATACTTCCCAGCTTTCTCTCTTGTCCTGGCTTTTTGCAGGACTGATCGCCTTTGAACTAAGTTCCTAGTGTTCTTACCCAAGCAGGCTGGCTCAGGGAGGCCTTAGGAAATAAGTGGCCTTCCTGTCACTAAGGGCAGGTAATAAATTGAATAAATAAATGTGAGGCAATTGTGTTTGTATTCCAATCTAGCAAAGTGGATCATTCCAGAGACACTATTGATGTGAATTTCTACAAAGAGAGTCATTTCCCCTATGGTCTTTTTTAACATTTCTTAAATGTATTCCCACAACAGCTGCAGTTCAGTGCACTGTTTCTGAGAATGTAAGAAGCAGAGTGCACAACCTACCTATGTGAAAAATGGACCCAGAGGATAGCAATGAGAGCTTCACGAAGAGGAAACCTGCATGTACCAGTCTGATTCTTTTTTCCGCTTGTTTAGGACACAATACCATGCTGCCTGTTTGAAGCCGTCTCACAGGATTTTTGCAAGAGCCACTGGGACGTTAGTTCCATGAAAGGAAGAGTTCTGTGTTGCTTATTGACCTATACCAGGGCCTGGTAGATGCTCAGTAAATATTTACTGAACAAACCAACGAATCTAGTGAACTAAGAGACATCAGAATATCTAAATACTACAAAGTAGGATTGAAGACTGATGATGGTTAATGTCTGTCCACTGAAAACGCTATTAGGGAGGGAGAAATTTTCTGGGAGAAGATTGACAAGAGGAAAGAATACATTAATACAAATACACAGGGGAGAAAGCTTCTGTAATGGAGGGCTCCAGTCTAAGTCCCTTAAAGCTAAATTGAGCCAAGAGCATCGCCTTACTGATGAATATTCCTTTGTAGAGGAAATAGAGATCTTTGAGAAGTGGAAGTAAATCTCAATTTTCTGGGCCTAATGCCAGATATTCTAGCACATTAAAGATGACAGACAAAGGAGATGACACCTCAAGATTTATTCCAGATTGTATATTTTCCTCCATTTGTGGGTTAGATTGTATATTTTTCTCCTTTTGTGGGTTGAGAAAGTAATAGAGAATGTGGGTAAAGGTTTCTGCTGTTCTCTCTATAATTTTAGGAGCTACACTATCTGGGAAGCTTGAGGTCTAACTAATCCTATGATATCTAGACTAAGTGAGAAGAAATGGGTGGATCCACAGGTAAGGGAAGATAGTAAGATGTATCTTGTCCAAGGGTTCTTGTGGCTGAGTATGCACGATAGTTGATTACCCCAAAGAGTAACTGAAAGGGCCAGGGTAGCTCTACTTACTGGGAAAGCGGGACATTTTATATTTGATTTGAAATGTTTGTTATACTGTCAGGAAACTCTATTGTTACAGATTTTCTGGGACTCTATACTACATTTCCCCCTTTATCCTAATGTTGACAATGACCTAGTAAGTCAACTGTATCTTGCCATTTATAATTTGGGAAGAGTTTAGAAAAGACACAGGGTCTCTCTTTTCTACAAAGTTTATACCTCATTCAGAAAAAATTGGAGGCACCCAGGCACAGTGACTCACACCTGTAATCCCAGCACTTTGGGAAGTCAAAGAGGATGGATCACCTGAGGTCAGGAGTTTGAGACCAGCCTGGCCAACATGGCGAAACCTCATCTCTACTAAAAATACAAAAATTAGCCAGGTGTGGTGGCACATGTCTGTAATCCCAGCTACTTGGGAGGCTGAGGCAGGAAAATTGCTTGAATCTGGGAGACACAGGTTGCAGTGAGCCGAGATTGTACCACTGCACTCCAGCCTGGGCAACAGAGTGAGACTCCATCTCAACATAAAAACAAAAAAAAAGGAAAAGAAAAAGAAAAAATTCGAGGCTTTTCTGCAACAACAGGCATTTCTTCTCTCTCTCTCTTCTTTTTTGTTTTTTTTTGTTGAGACAGGGTCTTGCTCTGTCACCCAAGCTAGAGTATAGTGACATGATCATAGCTCACTATAGTCTCAAACTCCTGGACTCAAGCAATCTTCTTGCCTTAGCCTCCCAAACTGGTGGGATTATAGGTGTCAGCCACCACTCCTGTTCAACTATAGGAATTTCAAAGCATAGGAGTTTGAAAGACTGAAATAGCTGTGGGCTTCAAAAATCATGTGTGGGAAAACAAAGACGGTTAGAAAATTTACTTATGCAGGGCCGGGTTCTCACTACTGTAAAAAAGTAGAGGTAAAATTTAACAGATAATAATGTTCTACAATTTCTGTGCATTTCCTTTTTAATGAAAGTGCTATTTAGGTGTCTGCAAAGCAATTTTGCTCATAGAATAACAGGTAGTGAGATCATTTTATACAATTAGCATAACTGACATTGAGAAAATGTAGATGGCACCAAGTGCAGTGGCTCACACCTGTTATCCTAGCACTTTAGAATTGTTTGAGGCCAGGAGTTCAATGCCAGCCTGGCTAACACAGTGAGACTCTGCCTCTACAAAAATTAAGTAAAAAATTAGCTTGGCATGGTGGCACACGCCTGTAGCCCTAGCTACTCAGGAGGCTGAGGCAGGAGGATCACTTAAGCCCAGGAGTTCAAGGTTACAATGAGCTGTGATCATGCCACTGCACTCTAGCCTGGGTGACAGAGTGAGACCTTAAAGAAAGGAACACAGAGAAAGAGAGAGAGAGAGAAGGAAAGAGGGGAGGAAGGAAGGAAGGAAGGAAGGAAGGAAGGAAGGAAGGAAGGAAAGGGAGGGAAAGTAAGAATGACCCATAGTCATCTTATGCATGTCTTGCTCCAGATGTAGAATCAGTCATTTCTCCAAAACGTTTTAGTTTCTTTAAATGGGGAATGCTATTTAGAGGTCACAATCTGGGTGTGAAAGATGTTCATTGCTATTGCATTGGTAATTGTTTTTAAAACTTTTTCTTCAGAAGAGCCAGGGAATATGTATTTTTAGACAAAGTACATCATGAGTTCATACTGATATTCTCAATTCAAAATTAAGGTTAAAGTAGTTTTAATTAAATTGTTTAAATTTGTATTTCTATTGCTTTTCTCTTGTGTGGAAAAGCTTGGTTGATGACAATGTTAAAGTAATTACTTTTTGTTACCCAGTCATATGTTACTAATGATATGGATACATTCTGAGAAATGCATTGTTACATGATTTCATTGTTGTGTGAACATCATAGACTGTACTTACACAAACCCAGATGGTATAGCCTACTACACACCTAGGCTATATGCTGTAGCCTATTGTTCCTAGGCTATAAATCTATACAGCATGTTACTGTACTGAATACTGGAAAAAGTCCAGTAAAAATACAATAGGAAAGGTGTTCACCTCACTGGCATCCTGGACATGGGTTGTCTCCAGGAGCACTCAGGCCAGTGGACAGTGAGGGCGCAAGTTACAATTTGGATATAAAACCATTTTTCTAGCCCACCTTAGGGAAGACTTTTGACACACTAATTGGGATGGTTCCAATAGTCTACTTTGCAAGACACTTCAGATTCAAAGAATTTCCTTTGTAAAAACAACAAGGGAGGCATCACAGTTTTCCATTTACATCAACAACTTCAAGTTCTTACCATGGAAAATTCAGAGAAGACTGAAGTGGTTCTCCTTACTGTAGCTCCTTCAATCCTATTACCAACAGGCACCTCAGGTTGTTTGAGCTGGCCAAGGACTATATGAATGGAACGGGAAGATACAGAGTTGTCAAAGGCATGATCTTTCCTGTTGGTGATGCTTATAAGAAGAAAGGACACATTCCTGCCCGTCACTGGGTCATCATAGCCAAACTTGCCACCAAGAATTCCAAGTGAGTGGAAGTTGTTACATGGGAAAGTCTTCAGAAAAAGTGGAAAGAGACTGTTACTTTGCTAACATGCCATCAGGAGAAACTGGAGGCTAGTAACTGTGATCATCAGCAGACCTCACCTACACTAGAAAGGCCTGGATGGAAGAGGAAGCGAAATGAACAAAGACAAGATTCTAGTCAAAAAAAATCCCTAGAGCCAAAACCAAAAGGTGAACCAAAGGTCAAGCTGCTGTGTGGGGCAGATTTACTGGAGTGCTTATGGTGTTCCTAATTTGTTGAAGAGTGAAGACATCACCCAAATTGTGGCCAACAATGAGCTCCTATGTATTACTCGGGCTGGAAATGATGCTCAGAAATTCATCTATGACTCTAATGTGCTATGCAAACACCACAGCAACATTCATGTGGTGAATGAATGGATCACTAATGATATCTCATCCACAAAAATCCGGAGAGCCCTTAGAAGGGGCCACAGCGTTCGCTACTTGCTACCAGATCTTGTTCAAGAATACATTGAAAAGCATAATTTGTACAGCTCTGAGAGTGAAGACAGGAATGCTAGGGTCATCTTGGCCCCTTTGTAGAGAAACACTGAGGAAGCTAAGGCATAGAAATCATAGAAATCCTACGGCATGATGTTTTGCACTTCCCTTTTGAGTATTTGAAACAATCTGGATGTTAGTGACAGGGGAAAGAAATTGTGATCCTGTTGCTTAAACTAAAGCTTAAAAGTTTAGTAAAAATCAGTAGTAAGGTAAAATCAGCGTCTTTTTTTTTTAAATTCTTATCAGGAGGTGCTAAGATGAATGTTTTCTGTATTTTTTTTTTTTTTTTTCAGACGGAGTTTCACTCCGTCACCCAGGCTGGAGTACAGTGGTGCAATCTTGTCTCACTGCAACCTCCACCTCCCAGGTTCAAGCAATTCTCATGCCTCAGCCTCCTCAGTAGCTGGGACTACAGGCATGCGCCACCGTGTCTAGCTAATTTTTTTTATTTTTAGTAGAGATGGGGTTTCACCATGTTGGCCAAGCTGGTCTTGAACTCCTGACCTCAGATGATCTGCCCACCTCAGCCTCCGAAAGTGCTGGGATTATAGGGCATGAGCCACCACACCCAACCTGTTTGGTCTTTTTTAAAAATATATGTATATATAAATCTTTTTATCTTTCAAACAAGAGATTAGCAGCACACTAAACCCAGAAGAATTTTCTGTGAAACTAACTACAAATAAGAAGTCAAAAAGTACATCCTAGCTCTACCACATAAAAGAAGCAAAGTGTGAAGTGCAAAAATTCATTTAAAATTCTAACTCTGGGCTTTTTGGGTTCTAAGATGGCCAAATAGGAACAGCTCCAGTCTACAGCTCCCAGCATGAGCAATGCAGAAGATGGATGATTTCTGCAATTCCAACTGAGGTACCGGGTTCATCTCACTGGGGCTTGTTGGACAGTGGGTGCAGCCCATGAAGTGTGAGCGGAAGCAGGGCGGGGCATCGCCTCACCCAGGAAGTGCAAGGGATTGGGGAATTCCCTTTCCTAGCCAAGGGAAGCTGTGACAGACTGTACCTGGAAAATTGAGACACTCCCACCCTAATACTGCGCTTTTCCAATGGTCTTAGCAAACAGCGCACCAGGAGATTATATCCCGTGCCTGGCTTGGCAGGTCCCATGCCCACAGAGCCTCTCTCACTGCTAGCACAGCAGTCTGAGATCAAACTGCAAGGCAGCAACGAGGCTGGGGGAGGGGCATCCTCCATTGCTGAGGCTTCAGTAGGTAAACAAAGTGGCCAGGAAGCTCAAACTGGATGGAGCCCACCACAGCTCAAGGATGCCTGCCTGCCTCTGTAGACTCCACCTCTGTGGGCAGGGCATAGCTGAACAAAAGGCAGCAGAAACTTCTTCAGACTTAAATTCCCTGTCTGACAGCTTTGAAGACAGTAGTGGTTCTTCCAGCATGGAGTTTGAGATCTGAGAATGGACAGACTGCCTCCTCAAGTGGGTCCCTGACCCCCGAGTAGCCTAACTGGGAGACACCACCCATTAGGGGCCTACTGACACCTCATACAGCCGGGTGCCCCTCTGAGATGAAGCATCCAGAGGAAGGATCAGGCAGCAACATTTGCTGTTCTGCAATATTTGCTGTTCTGCAGCCTCCGCTAGTGATACCCAGGCAAACAGGGTCTGGAGTGAACCTCCAGCAAACTCTAACAGACCTGCAGCTGAGGGTCCTGACTGTTAGAAGGAAAATTAACAAACAGAAAGGACATCCACACCAAAATCCCATCTGTACGTCATCATCATCTTCAAAGACCAAAGGTAGATAAAACCACAAAGATGGGGAGAAACCAGAGCAGAAAAGCTGAAAATTCCAAAAATCAGAGTGCCTCTTCTCCGAAGGAACACAGCTCCTCACTAGCAATGGAACAAAGCTGGACGAGAATGACTTTGACGAGTTGAGAGAAGTCTTTAGACTATCAGTAATAACAGACTTCTCCAAGCTAAAGGAGGATGTTTGAACCCATCATGAAGAAGCTAAAAACCTTGAAAAAAGATTAGACGAATGGCTAACTAGAATAAACAACAGAGAGAAGACCTTAAATGACCTCATGGAGCTGAAAACCATGGCACAAGAACTACATGACGCATGCACAAGGTTCAGTAGCCGATTCGATCAAGTGGAAGAAAGGGTGTCAGTGATTGAAGATCAAATGAATGAAATGAAGTTAGAAGAGAAGTTTAGAGAAAAAAAAGTAAAAAGAAATGAACAAAGCCTCCAAGAAATATGGGATATGTGAAAAGACCAAATCTACATCTGATTGGCGTACCTGAAAGTGACGGGTAGAATGGAACCTACTTGGAAAACACTCTGCAAGATATTATCCAGGAGAACTTCCCCAACCTAGCAAGGCAGGCCAATATTCAAATTCAGGAAATACACAGAATGCCACAAAGATACTCCTTGAGAAGAGCAAGTCCAAGACACATAACTGTCAGATTCACCAAAGATGAAATGAAGGAAAAAATGTTAAGGGCAGCCAGAGAGATAGGTTGGGTTACCCACAAAGGGAAGCCCATCAGACTAACAACGGATCTCTCGGCAGAAACTCTACAAGCCAGAAGAGAGTGGGGGCCAATATTCAACAACGCAGAATTTCATATCCAGCCAAACTAAGCTTCATAAGTGAAGCAAAAATAAAATCCTTCACAGACAAGCAAATGCTGAGAGATTTTGTCACCACCAGGCCTGCCTTGCAAGAGCTCCTGAAGGAAGCACTAAACATGGAGAGGAACAACCAGCACCAGCCACTGCAAAAACATGCCAAACTGTAAAGACCATCGATGCTAGGATGAAACTGCATCAACTAATGGGCAAAATAACCAGCAAACATCATAATGACAGGATCAGATTCACACATAACAATATTAACCTTAAATGTAAATGGGCTAAATGCTCCAATTAAAAGACACAGACTGGCAAATTGGATAAAGGGTTGAGACCCATCAGTGTATTGTATTCAGGAAACCCATCTCATGTGCAGAGACACACATAGGCTCAAAATAAAGGGATGGAGGAAGATCTACCAAGCAAATGGAAAACAAAAAAAAGCAGGGGTTGCAATCCTACTCTGTGATAAAACAGACTTTAAACCAACAAAGATCGAAAGAGACAAAGAAGCCCATTACATAATGGTAAAGGGATCAATTCAACAAGAAGAGCTAACTATCCTAAATACATATGCACCCAATACAGGAACACCCAGACTCATAAAGCAAGTCCTTAGAGACCCACAAAGACACTTAGACTCCCACACAATAATAATGGCAGAATTTAACACCTCACTGTCAACATTAGACAGATCAACAAGACAGAAAGTTAACAAGTATATCCAGGACTTGAACTCAGCTCTATATCAAGCAGACCTAATAGACATCTACAGAACTCTCCACCCCAAATCAACAGAATATACGTTCTTCTCAGGACCACATTGGACTTATTCCAAAATTGGCCACATAGTTGGAAGTAAAGCACTCCTCAGCAAATGTAAAAGAACGGAAATTATAACAAACTGTCTCTCAGACCACAGTGCAATCAAATTAGAACTGAGGATTAAGGAACTCACTCAAGGCCAGGTGCGGTGGCTGACGCCGGTAATCCTAGCACTTTCGGGGGCCAAGGCGGGTGGATCACGAGGTCAGGAGATCGAGACCATCCCCGCTAACATGGTGAAACCCTGTCTCTACTAAAAATACAAATAATTAGCCGGGTGTGGTGGCGGGCACCTGTAGTCCCAGCTACTCAGGAGGCTGAGGCAGGAGAATGGCATGAACCCGGGAGGCAGAGCTTGCAGTGAGCGAGATCGCGCCACTGCACTCCAGTCTGGGTGACAGAGCAAGACTCTGTCTCAAAAAAAAAAAAAAAAAAGAAAGAAAGAAAGACAGAAAGAAACTTGCTCAAAACCACACAACTACATGGAAACTGAACAACCTGCTCCTGAATGACTACTGAGTGCATAACGAAATAAAGGCAGAAATAAAGACGTTCTTTCAACCCAATGAGAACAAAGACACAACATGCCACAATCTCTGGGACACATTTAAAGCAGTGTGTAGAGGGAAATTTATAGCACTAAATGCCCACAAGAGAAAGCAGGAAAGATCTAAAATTGACACCCTAACATTACAATTAAGAGAACTAGAGAAGCAAGAGCAAAGGCATTCAAAAGCTAGTAGAAGACAAAAAATAACTAAGATCAGAGCAGAACTGAAGGAGATAGAGACACAAAAAACCCTTCAAAACATCAATGAATCCAGGAACTGGTATTTTTGAAAAGATCAACAAAATTGAGAGACCACTAGCAAGACTAATAAAGAAGAAAAGAGAGAAGAATCAAATAGATGCAATAAAAAATGATAAAGGGATATCACTACCAATCCCAGAAAAATACAAACTACCATCAGAGAGTACTATAAACACCTCTACACAAATCAACTAGAAAATCTAGAAGAAATGGATAAATTCCTGGACACATACACCCTCCCAAGACTAAACCAGGAAGACATTGAGTCCCTAAACAGACCAATAACAGGTTCTGAAATTGAGGCAATAATTAATAGCCTACCAACCAAAATAAGTCCAGGACCAGACGGATTCACAGCCGAATTCTACCAGAGGTAGAAAGAGGAGCTGGTACCATTCCTTCTGAAACTATTCCAATCAATAGAAAAAGAGGGAATCCTCCCTAATTCATTTGATGAGGCCAGCATCATCCTGATACCAAAACCTGGCAGAGACACAACAAAAAAAGAGAATTTTAGACCAATATCCCTGATGAACATCGATGCAAAAATTCTGGCAAACCAAATTCAGCAGCACATCAAAGAGCTTATCCACAGCAATCAAGTTGGCTTCATCCCTGGGATGCAAGCCTGGTTCAACATACACAAATCAATAAATGTAATCCATCATATAAACAGAACCAAAGCCAAAAACCACATGTTTATCTCAATAGATGCAGAAAAGGCCTTCGACAAAATTCAACAGCCCTTCATGCTAAAAACTCTCAATAAATTAGGTATTGATGGGATGTATCTCAAAATAATAAGAGCTATTTATGACAAACCCACAGCCAATATCATACTGAATGGGCAAAAACTGGAAGCATTCCCTTTGAAAACTGGCACAAGACAGGGATGTCCTCTCTCACCACTCCTGTTCAACATAGTGTTGGAAGTTCTGGCCAGGGCAATCAGGCAGGAGAAAGAAATAAAGGATATTCAGTTAGGAAAAGAAGAAGTCAAATTGTCCCTGTTTGCAGATGACATGATTGTATATTTAGAAAACTCCATCGTCTCAGTCCAAAATCTCCTTAAGCTGATAAGTAACTCCAGCAAAGTCTCAGGATACAAAATCAATGTGCAAAAATCACTAGCATTCTTATACACCAATAAAAGACAAACAGCCAAATCATGAGTGAACTCACATTCACAATTGCCTCAAAGAGAATAAAATACCTAGGAATCCAACTTACAAGGGATGTGAAGGACCTCTTCAAGGAGAACTACAAACCACTGCCCAGAGAAATAAAAGAGGACACAAACAAATGGAAGAACATTCCATGCTCATGGATAGGAAGAATCAATATCATGAAAATGGCCATACTGCCTAAGGTAATTTATAGATTCAATGCCATCCCCATGAAGCTACCAATGACTTTCTTCACAGAATTGGAAAACCTACTTTAAAGTTCATATGGAACCAAAAAAGAGCCCGCATTGCCGAAACAATCCTAAGCAAAAAGAACAAAGCTGGAGGCATCATGCTACTTGACTTCAAACTATACTACAAGGCTACAGTAACCAAAGCAGCATGGTACTGGTACCAAAACAGAGATATAGACCAATGGAACAGAATAGAGCCCTCAGAAATAATACCACACTTCTACAACCATCTGATCTTTGACAAACCTGACAAAAACAAGAAATGGGGAAAGGATTCCCTATTTAATAAATGGTGCTGGGAAAACTGGCTAGCCATATGTAGAAAGCTGAAACTGGATCTCTTCCTTACACCTTATGCAAAAATTAATTGAAGATGGATTAAAGACTTAAATGTTAGACCTAAAACCATAAAAATGCTAGAAGAAAACCTAGGCAATACCATTGAGGACATAGGCACGGGCAAGGACTTCATGACTAAAACACCAAAAGCAGTGGCAACAAAAGCCAAAACAGACAAATGGGATCTAATGAAACTAAAGAGTTTCTGCACAGCAAAAGAAACTACCATCAGAGTGAACAGGCAACATGTAGAATGGCAGAAAATTTTTACAATCTACACATCTGACAAAGGGCTAATATCCAGAATCTACAAAGAACTTAAACAAATTTACAAGAAAAAAATCAAAGAACCTCATCAAAAAGTGGGCAAAGGATATGAACAGACACTTCTCAAAAGAAGACATTTATGCAGCCAACAGACACATGAAAAAATGCTCATCATCACTGGCCATCAGAGAAATGCAAATCAAAACCACAATGAGATACCATCTCACACCAGTTAGAATGGCAATCATTAAAAAGTCAGGAAACAACAGGTGCTGGAGAGGATGTGGAGAAATAGGAACACTTTTACATTGTTGGTGGGACGTAAACTAGTTCAACCATTGTGGAAGACAGTATGGTGATTCCTCAAGGATGTAGAACTAGAAATACCATTTGATCCAGCCATCCCATTACTGGGTATACACCCAAAGGATTATAAATCATGCTGCTATAAAGACACATTTATTGCACATATGTTTACTGCGGCACTATTCACAATAGCAAAGACCTGGAACCAACCCAAATGTCCATCAATGATAGACTGGATTAAGAAAATGTGGCACATATACACCATGGAATACTATGCAGCCATAAAAAATGATGAGTTCATGTCCTTTGTAGGGACATAGGTGAAGCTGGAAACCATCATTGTGAGCAAACTATCGCAAGGACAGAAAACCAAGTACTGCATGTTCTCACTCATAGGTGGGAATTGAACAATGAGAACACTTGGACACAGGGTGGGGAACATCACACACTGGGGCCTGTCGTGGGGTAGGGTTAGCGGGGAGGAATAGCATTAGGAGATATACCTAATGTAAATGATGAGTTAATGGGTGCAGCACACCAACATGGCAGTTGTATACATATGTAACAAAACTGCACGTTGTGCACATGTACCCTATAACTTAAAGTATAATAATAAAAGAATAAAATTCTAACTTTGGTTATGAAGTTAATTGACATTTTATGCATGCCTGTTGGTGGGTAATCTGCAGCTAGGGTAGACAAAAGAAGGAATTCTTAACGTGGTGATCTTGTAAAATGCACCATTGATAAATCATCTCCAGTTACACCAAATAAAGATTGTGCATAGGCATGGCAGAAACTTTGTACCAATAGTTCTCTGTGGCACACATCAGAATTGCCAACTCAACTTTAGCAAGACCTATCTCCCTGGAGCTCCACCTTTGGAGGTAGGGAGTGAGGTCCAAGCCCTCATATGTTTAGAAACATACACAGGTATTTCTGATGCTCACCAGAGGTAGAGAGCTGCTACCTTACGCTTTATACACATTCACTTAGCTTTGTTGTGGATCATGATCTCGCTGTGTCACTCAGGCTGGAGTGCAGTGGCATGATCTTGGCTTACTGCAACCTCTGCCTCCCAGGTTCAAGCAATTCTCATGTCTCAGCCTCCCAAGTAGTTGGGATTACAGAGGCAAGCCACCACACTGGGCTAATTTTTATATTTTTAGTAGAGATGGAGTTTCACCATGTTGGCCAGGCTGGTCTTGAACTGCTGACCTCAAGTGATCCACCCACCTCGGCCTCCCAAAGTGCTGGGATTACAGGCATGAGCCGTGACCACACCTGGCCATCATCTGCCCTCTATTTTCAGGAGCAACTTCAGAGATGACAGATTGCTACCTCGAATTGAGAGAACCACAGAGAATGAGGGGTCTCATTCAAGGAGTTAATAAGTCTGAATGTTCTTAGCCTTTATTGATAGCTTAATCAGCAGACCTGAGTGGACTTCTCTCACACTGTCATGCCTTCCTACTTAGAAGTACCCGTGGCCTGCTCAGCTGTGATTCTACTGACCTCAGGACCTCACTGGTCAAGGCATGTAGAGACCCTTGCAGGAGCCTTGGTAATGGTGAAATGATCCTATCATTATACTATCTATGGAGCAACAACTTTGTACAGAGAATGAGCTGCTTGGCTTTTTCTCCCAGTGCCCAATATACTGCTGATGCGGCCGTGTAATAGCATAATTTTGGGTGTCCTCAAGGACAGGAATTCCCCTTGGAATGGAAGTTAGAACAATGTACTTCACAGGGGAATAAGTATTAATGACTGCTATGATTTTCCTTAAGGAAGAAGAAAATATGTCATTGTTGGTTCCCTCTCGCATCATTTGCATAATTTGCTTTTGTACTGTGAATTTAGAGGAAATGAGTGATGCTGGTGTTTTGTTTTGCTTGTTTGTTTGATGCTGGGGTTTTATGTGTTGTACACTTTTTACCCCTTACATTGTGTCATTTAAATGCAACAAACCTGCAGTAAAAGTCCTTTATTGGCATCTTCATTTAGATGAAAAATAAAATAAAATAGGAAAGATTTTTAAATGGTACACTTGTATAGGGCATTTACCACGAATAGAGCTTGCAGGACTGGAAATTGCTCTGTGTGAGTAGATGAGTGAGTGGTGGGTGAATGTGAAGGCCTAGGACATTACTATACACTACTGTAGACTTTATAAACACTGCACACTTAGGCTACACTAAATTTATATAATAAAGATTATCTTCAATAATAAATTAACCTTAGCTTACTGTAACTTTTCGATTTTATAAACTTTAAAATTTTTTAACTTTTGGATTATTTTGTAATCACTTAGCTTAAAATACAAACACATTGTACAATTGTACAAAAATATTTTCTTTATATTATTATTTTATAAACTTTTTATATTTTTAAATTAAAAAAAATTTTTTTTGCTTTTTAAATTTTTTTTTGTTAAAAATTAAGACACATACACACACATTAACCTAGGCCTGCACAGGATAAGGATCAGTATCACTGCTTCCCACTGTCACATCTTGCCCCACTAGAAGAAGACATGCATGGAGCTGTAACCTCCTATGATAACAATACCTTCTTCTGGAATACCTTCTGAAGGACCTGCCTGAGATTGCTTTACAGTTAACTTTTTTTTAATAAGTAGAAGAACTACACTCTAAAATAATGATAAAAAATATAGTATAGCAAACACATAAACCAGTAACGTAGTCATTTGTTATCAAGTATTATGTACTGTACATAACTGTATATGCTATACTTTTATGCAACTGGCAGTACAGCCAGTTTGTTAACACCAGCATCACCACAAACAGGAGTAATGCATCATGCTATGACATTATGATGGCAACGTCACCAGGTGACAGGAATTCCTCAGCTCCATTATAATCTTATGTGGGACCACCATCATATAGGCAGTCCATCATTGACCAAAACATCACTATGTGTTGCATCATTGTATATTTTTACGATAATTTCAAAGTTAAAATGCCAAATATTATTAATAATGATATGACTACTGAAAGTTTTCTTTTCTAGTTATTTTTGCCCTTCAATTATATTCCACGAAGGATTTACAGATTGTTGCTTTTTTTTTTTTTTTTCCCCGAGATGGAGTCTCGCTCTGTCACCCAGGCTGGAGTGCAGTGGCACGATCTTGGCTCACTGCAACGTCCGCCCCTCCAGGTTTAAGCAATTCTCTGCCTCAGCCTCTGGAGTAGCTGGGATTACAGGTGTGTGCCACCATGCCTGGCTAATTTTTTGTATTTTTAGTAGAGATGGGGTTTCACCATCTTGGCCAGGCTGGTCTTGAACTCCTGAGATCATGATCCACCTGCCTCGGCCTCCCAAAGTGCTAAGATTACAGGCGTGAGCCATCACGCCCGGCCTTTTTTTTTTTTTTTTTTGAGATGGAGTCTCACTCTGTCACCAGGCCGGAGTGCAGTGGGGCAATCTCAGCTCACTGCAACCTCTGCCTCCTGGGCTCAAGTGATTCTCCTGCTTCAGCGTCCCGAGTAGCTGGGACTACAGGTGCGCGCTACCACACCCAGGTAATTTTTTTGTATTTTTAGTAAAAATGAGGTTTCACCGTGTTAGCCAGGATGGTCTCGATCTCTTGACCTCGTGATCTGCCTGCACTTTTTAAGTCATTTGAAATAATTCCTTTCTGTATCACAAGCTTAACAGGTTGATTTGTTTTTTTATTTTAGTTTCTATTGATTCTTTTACAAAATGACTTTCACTTTATAAGTAAGTAAAATATTTCCAGGGTTCAAAGTCAAATCCACAAAACATGGTATATTCAGAGAAATCTAGCTTCCATTCTGTTTTCTCTACCTTTTTCCCCTCTGCCCTCTATGTAACTTTAAAACATTTTTTGTTTATCCTTCCATTATTATTTTTTATGATCAAACATGTATATATTCATATCCCTCACCTTTTAAAAATAAATGATAACATATAATACATATTTTTCTCTACTACTCAACTTTTTTCACTTAACAATATATCCTGGCAATTACTCTCTGTAGCATATAGAAAACAGTCCTAACACTTTGTTATAGCTCCAAAGTACTCCATTCTGTTAATTCAGGTAGACCTCTAGGAATGGACAGTTGTGTTGTTTCCAGCCTTTGACAAAGCCAAGATTTTTGAGAATGGAAGAATGACTAGTAGTGTTTAATGAATCTGAGCCATGCAATAGAATAAAGACAGAAAAGTATTTATTAGATTTGGCAATACAAAGGTCAATTAAATTTTAACCAGGGAAAAACTGTATATACACAACCTACCCAGCAGTATGCAGTGGCCCTGCCTCAGCAAGAATAGTTTCAATGGCATGGAGCAGACAGAAGTTGGATTTTAGTGGGTTATGGGATGAATGTGACTTACGAAAATGAAGACAGTGGGGGCCTAAACTACTTTTTCTGGAAGTGTGAATGAGAGGAGAAAAAGAAAATGGCTAAAACTAGATACATATTTGGGAGCAAGAGGGGTTTTATTTTTGTGGCTCTGTTTTGTGTATTTATAAGCGTGTGCATATGTGTATATTTTTAGGATGTTTACTGTTTGGGGGAAGGAGCCAATGGAGAGAAAGATTTGAGACTACAGGAAAAGAAAGGTTGTTGCTAGTGAAGAAATTGTGCAATTCTTCATTTTTTGAAGAGAAGACTCCTGAGGTTATTGAGAGTATGGTTGAAAAATATAAAGGTGTCCACCCCCTAATATCACTCTGTTACATTACCCTGTTTTATTGTCCTCATAGCTTAGATTTCACATCTTATATTGTGTTCCTGTGTTCACTGTTGCTCTCCTCAATTAAAATATCATTGCCAACTTAAAGTGGAAGCTTCTTGCTCACTGCAGTCATCCAGTGGTTAGAACTGTGCCCAGCACGCAGCAGGTACTCATTAAACATTAGCCAACTAAGTTAATATTGTTCTTTCACTGTCACCAGGACTTTCTATAGTAACGTTCCCATGTTTTTACTTATGATTTTATCTCCTGTGATTTTACACAAAGCATTCCAACTTAGCCATGGCTTTTGGGGACAATACAATCCATTTGAAATGGATACAATTTGAGCTTAAGCACCTTAAGAAGAAAACACAAACTTGGTTGGCTGTGGTGGCTCACCTACATCTGAATCCCTCTGGGTTCTACCCAGCACTCTGGGAAGCCAAGGCTGGAGGATCGTTTGAAGCCAGGAGTTCAAGACCAGGAAGATGCTATCTCCCAAAAAAAAAAAAAAAAAAAAAAAATGGCTGGTTGTGATGGCATGCACCTGCAGTCCTAGAACTACTAGGGAGGCTGAGATGGGAGGATGGCTTGAAGTTCGAGCCTGTAGTGAGCTGTGATTGCACCACTTCACTCCAGCTTGTGAGACAGAGTAAGACCTCAAAACAAACAAACAAAAACAACTTCAGGAAGTCTTATTTAGGCCAAATGGAGCCTCCCTTGGTTAGCTGGGGAAAAAAGTGATCACCTTGTCTCAAATGGAAAGGCACAACATTAGCCTGTCTTTTGAAAGATGAGGTAACTTAGGGTATAAACTGATACAGAGTGGAATAATCTTTCGGGAAACCAGAAGAAGGGCATTTTCTCATGAGAGAGTGAACTTTTATGATCCACAGTTATTGCAAATAAATTGCAGCCTGTGGCTGTTCCACTATGGTCGTATCCGAGACTTTTTAATTTAGAGGTAAAATATTAGCAAGCAAATTTGGCCACTGATCTAAGGCCAAATCTTCCAGTCCACTTTTTAGATAATAAAGATAATATTTAGACTTTTATCTCTCTGACTTCTGATTTTTGTTTGTTTGTTTTTTTTTTTTTTTTGGGACAGAGTCTGCCACCTAGGCTGGAGTGCCCTGGTGCAATCATAGCTCACTGTGGCCTTTAACTCTCAGGCTGAAGCAATCTTCCCGCCTTAGCCTCCCAAAGCGCTGGAATTATAGGCATGAGCCACCGCACTGGGCCTGATTTGGGTCCTTATTTGCCTTCATACTTAGGAGAGCAAGCAGGTGTCATTTAATGACCATCCTCTAAAAACCCTCAATAGACAGTGTTCAAATATGTATAATTCAGCTGCATAGCCAATCCTTTCAGACTGATCATTATGGATCTTTTTTTTATTAAAAAAATTCTTCATCATAACTACTACAGTTGGATAACATTAAAGGAAGTCAAACAAAGCAAGATTTTTCAAAGAAACATCTAAGGTACATGTTGGAACTCTGATACATACCTTTGTTTCCCATCCTTCTTTATATCCTAAATACTGTCTTGGAGGCAAGACCCCTTAAGTAGGTTCATGCTCACAAAACGTTGAGGCTTTCTTCTTAATTTCCAGCTCCGCTCCTAAAATCTTTCTTCTTATTGCCTTCTTTTAAGCCAAAAGGAAAGCATTTTTTGTCATTGTCAATGCTGTGCTTTTAAGTACCTGTTTATAGTCTAAAGAAAAGGGGAAAAGACCTATTTAGGAAATCTCAGCCTTGAGAGTGAAAAGCCATTGACTCTTCCTTATAACCAGGAGGAGACAACATTCCACTTTACCCTTTTCTCAGGATTAAATTTGGGAAGAAAAATTACTGTAAGGTTTTTTTTTCTACCTCATTAAAATTATACCTTAGAAAAGCTAATGGTCTTAGCAACAGCTTGATATCACAATTACTTCAGATATAAAATTAAGAAGCTATTTCTGAATATATCTGAATCTTTCTAGATCAGAATATTTTAAAATAAAGCCTTTTAAATGTCTAGAACAGAAATTCACAATATTTTATGACTCTCCTAACTTACTACCAAGAAACAACTTGTACATTCTCTGCAGAAAGAATAAAACTCAATAGAATAAAGAGAGAAGGATTATTAAAACAACAAGTATTTCAAAAGATTACCTACCTATGTGTTAATAAGTCTCAACCAGTAAAGTCAGAAATAAGTGACAAACGTAGTAAGACAAAAAAAAAAAAAAAAAAGCCTTCAGTAGCAGGGACTCCCATTTACCTATCCAATATTCAGTGGTGTGCTGGTAAAAGTTTAACAACTGCCTCTCCACAAAAGGGGGCAGGGCCTTAATTTTCAGTGTTTGACAATTTTTGCAATGTAAATACTCCCACCATGGCCAATTTCAGGCTACCAATGTGTTTCATGATAAGCTTGCAAAAAATCTGAAAATGTCACCTTCAGCTCTCACAGCCAGTACAAGTCATTTGGAGCACACCACTGCATTCATCCTTTACCTTCTTTCTCACTTTGTCATTTTGTTGCCTGGATTAAAAATAATTTGCTTAGATTAAAAACCAAAAATGATATTTCCTAGCCACCCTTGCAAATAGGAAAAGCCACATGACAGTTCTCACCAAGGATGCATAGGCAGATGTTGTAGTAGTGATGACAGCCTATCACCCATGGTGGTGGTAGGTGGTGTCTTCCTTAAAGGGACTTCAGGCTTGGTCCATCCTTCTTGTCCTTGCCTGTTTATTTTTCCTGTCCAGAATAAAGAGGTGACTGGAGCTGCAGTGGCCATTTTATAATCAACAATGAGGGAGAGGCAAAGGGAAGTACAGAGACCTTGGCCTAACACCTCTGAGTCGATTACTTGGGGTTTTTAAAATTTACCTGACACACGTTCAAACCCCTGGTTTGTGCCAGATATGGCCCTGAGCTACCCTACTGAACTGTCCCTGAAATTCCTTTTTCTGGTCTCTTTCTACAAGAGATGAAGTAAATCCTATCTTGCTTAAGCCACTGTTATTTAGGTTTTGTATTAAATGTAGCCAAAGCCAATCTTTCAGCATGGAAAACCTTGCCAATGGATGAAGGCCTAGGGAAGGGAAATTACTTTTGAAAGCAAAACTGTTAAATAATTTGTTTCTGGAAATTATGTGATCATTAAAACTTTAAAAAAGGGACTAACCCACTAATTGAGTCTACCTAAAATACTTCACTTAAGTACAACACTATGAATGTCCAGTGAAAAGAATATTGGCTACATTTGCTGAACACATATATATGCCAGATACCTCATTAAGTACTTTAGAGGCATTAGCATACTTGCTATGTGACCTTGGGAAGTCATGTAACATGTTGGTGTTTCAGTTTTCTCATCTATAAAATGGAAATAGCATAGTATCTATATCATAGGATTGATTTGAAGAATAAAGGAGTTTATAACATATATGTAAGGTGATCAAAACAATGTCTGGCAAATAGTAAACATAAGTGTTAGCTATTATTATCACTATTATTATTGTGCCTCACAAACTCTATTCAGTAAACACTGATACTATCCACAGATAAGGAAGATGGCATCTACCTTGTATGGAGATTTGAGACTGAAAGAGATGATGCCTCTCAGGTGTTTAGTACTGTGACAGGTAAATGCTCTGTCAATTCTAGCCATTATAAGTTTGATATGTAACAACACTTGAAAAAGTCTCTCATTTCAAATTTATTTCAATACTTTTTGGGGAACAGGTGGTTTTCATTACATGGATAAGTTCTTTAGTGGTGACTTCTCAGATTTTGGGGCACCCATCACCTGAGCAGTGTACACTGTAACCAATGTGTAGTCTTTTATCCCTCACCCCCACCTCCACCTTTCCCTGACAAGTCCCCAAAGTCCATTGTATCATTCTTACATCTTTGCATCCTCATAGCTTAGCTCCCACTTACAAGTGAGAGTATACAACACTTGGTTTTCCATTCCTAAGTTATTTCACTTAGAATAATGGTCTCCAACTCCATCCAGGTTGCTGTGAATGGTGTTATTTTGTTCCTTTTTATGGCTGAGTAGTATACCATGGTATACACACACACACACACACACACACACACACATCACTTTTTTTTTGAGACAGAGTCTTGCTATGTCACCCAGGCTGGAGTGCCGTGGTGAGATCTCGGCTCACTGGGCAAGCTCTGCCTCCAGATTCAAGCGATTCTTCCACCTCAGCCTCCCAAGTAGCTGGGATTACAGGTGCCTGCCACCATGCCCAGCTAATTTTAGTATTTTTAGTAGACATGTGGTTTCTCCATGTTGGGCAGGCTGATCTCAAACTCCTGACCTCAGGTGATCCACTCACCTCAGCCTCCCAAAGTGCTGGGATTACAGGGGTGAGCCACCATGCCCAGCCCACATTATCTTTATCCACTTGCTGGTTGATGGACATTTAGGCTGGTTCCATATTTTTGCAATTGCAAATTGTGCTACTATAAACATGTATGTGCAAATGTCTCGTTCATATAATGACTTCTTTTCCTCTGGGAAGATACCCAACAGTGGGGTTGCTGGATCAAATGGTAGTTCTACTTTTAGTTCTTTAAGGAATCTCCATACTGTTTTCCATAGTAGTTGTACTAGTTTACATTCCCAATAGCAGTGTAAAAGTGTTCCCTTTCACTACATCCATACCAACATCTATTATTTTTGATTTTTAAATTGTGGCCATTCTTGCAGGAGTAAGATGGTATCTCATTGTGGTTTTAATTTGCATCTCCCTGATAATTAGTGATGTTGAGCATTTTTTTCCTGTTTGTTGGTCATTTGTGTATCTTCTTTTGAGAATTGTCTATTTATATTTATGTCCTTAACCCACTTTTTGATGGGATTAATATTATTATTATTATTGTTTGCTGATTTATTTGAGTTCCTTGTAGATTCTGGATATTAGTCCTTTGTCGGAGGCATAGTTTGCAAATATTTTCTCCCACTTAGTGGGTTGTCTGTTTACTCTGCTTTTGTTAGGTGAATTTAGGGGCAACATTTGAACAATGGATATAAAATGATTGAACTAATAGAGATCAGATAAGTGAAGAGAATGCTGTCAGTCTATATCAGGAATCTAGCAGCATTAATATTCTCTGTGATGTTTTGGGGAATAAGGACATTGAAGTATTGAAGTTCTATGTGGCAGGATAGTGAGTGAGAGAATAAATCATCCTCAAACGTCTGTGTCTAAATACTACAAATACTTCCTGACTTCACTGACAATGTAGCACAAGACAATAATTCCATTAAGCAAAGAGTGTAGAATGGCCCATGTATTGGTCTGTTCTCACACTGCTGTAAAGAACTACTTGAGACTGGGTAATTTATGAAGAAAAGTGGTTTAATTGACTCACAGTTCTGCAGGCTTAACAGGAAGCATGGCTAAGAGGTCTCAGGAAACTTATAATCATGGTAGAAGGTGAAGGGAAAGCAAGGCACATCTCACCATGGTAGAGCAGGAGAGAGAGAGAGCCTATAGGTGCTACACTTTTAAACCATCACACCTCATGTGAACTCACTCACTATTGTGAGAACAGCATGAGGGAAATCTGCCCCCATGATTCAATCACCTCCTACCTGGTCTCTCCCCTGACATGTGGGGATTACAATTCAACATGAGATTTGGGTGGGGACACAGAGCCAAACAATATCATTCTGCCCCTGGCCCCTCCCAATCTCATGTCCTTCTCACATTGCAAAATACAATTATCCCTTCTCCATAGTCCCCCAAAGTTTTAACTTGTTCCAGCATTAACTCAAAAGCTCAAGTCCAAAGTCTCATCTGAGACAAGGCAAGTCCCTTCTGCCTATAAGCCTGTAAAGTAAAAAAAAAGTTAGTTACTTCCAAGATACAATGGGGATAGAGAAACTGTGTAAATGCTCCCATTCCAAATGGGAGAAATGGGCCAAAACAAAGGTGCTACAGGCCCCCATGCAAGTTCAAAACCCAGCAGGGCAGTCATTAAATCTTAAAGCTCCAAAATAATCTCCTTTGACTCCATGTCTCACATCCAGGTCACATTGATGCAATGGGTGGGCTTCCAAGTCCTTTGGCAGCTCCTGTGGCTCTGCAACTCCAATGCCCCTGTGGCTCTGCGGTGTACAGCCCCCTTTAGCTGCATTCACAGGCTGGCATTGAGTGCCTGCAGCTTTTACAGGTGCACAGTGCAAGCAGTTGGTGAATCTACCATTCTGGGGTCTGGAAGATGACAACCCTCTTCTCACAGCTCTACTAGGCAATGCCCCAGTGGGGACTCCATTTGAGGGCTCCAATCCCACATTTCCCCTCTGTACTGCCGTAGTAGAGGCTCTCCATGAGAACTCCACCTTGGCAGCACACTTCTGCCTAGACATCCAGGCATTTCCATACGTTATCTGAAATCTAGGCAGAGGCTCCCAAAGCTCAGCTCTTGTCCTCTATGCACCTGCAGGCCCAACACCACATGGAAGCTGCCAAAGCTTGGGCCTTGCACCCTCTGAAGCAATAGCCCAAGCTGTATCTTGGCCCCTTTTAGCCATGGCTGGAGCTGGAGGGGCTGGGTTGCAGGGCATCATGTCCCAAAGCAGTACAGAGCAGCAGGGCCCTGGGCATGGCCCACAAAACCTTTTTTCCCTCGTAGGCCTCCAGGCCTGGAATGGGAGGGGCTGCTGCAAAGGTCTTTTACATGCCCTGGAGACATTTTCCCCATTGTCTTGGCTGTTAACATTTGGCTTGTCTTTACTTATGCAAATTTCTGCAGCCAGCTTGAATTTGTCCCAGAAAATGGCTCTCTTTTTTTTTTTCAACCACATGGTCAGGCTGCAAATTTTCCAAACTTTTATGCTCTGTTTCCCTTTTAAACATAAGTTCCAATTTCAGACCATCTCTTTGTGAACACATATGACTGTATGCTGTGAGGAGCAGCCAGATCACATCTTGAGTGCTTTGCTGCTTAGAAATTTCTTCTGCCAGATACCTTAAATCATCTCTCTCAAGTTCAAAGTTCCATAGATCTCTACAGCAAGGGCACAATGCTATCAGTCTTTTAGCTAAAGAATAGCAAAAGTGACCTTTACTCTAGTTCCCAATAACTTTCTCATTTCTATCTGAGATCAACTCAGCCTGGACTTCACTATCGATATCACTATTAGCATTTTGGTCAAAATCATTCAACAAGTCTCCATGAAGTTCCAAACTTTCCCACATCTTCCTGTCTTCTGTGCGCCAAATTGTTCCAACCTCTGCCCATTACCCAGTTCCAAAGTTGCCTCCAGATACTTTCAGGTATCTTTATAGTCATTCCCCACTTTCCTGGTACCAATTTTCTGTATTAGTCCATTCTCACACTGCTATAAAGAACTACCTGAGACTGGGTAATTTATGAAGAAAAGAGGTTTAACTGACTCACAGTTCTGCAGGCTAAACAGGAAGCAAGGCTAGGAGGCCTCAGGAAACTTACAATTATGGTGGAAGTTGAAGGGGAAACCAAGCACGTCTTATTATTGTGGAGCAGGAGAGAGAGCAATGCAGGGGAAGTGCTACACTTTTAAACTATCACATCTCATGAGAACTCACTCACTATCACAAGAACAGCACGGGGGAAATCTGCCCCCATGATCCAATCACCTCTCACCAGGTCACTCCCCTGACACGTGGGGATTACAATTCAACATGAGATTTGGGTGGGGACAGAGAGCCAAACTAAATCACCCCACAAATTTAAGAAGCTGGAAATATAAAGTTCTACTGTCATCATAATGTTTACCATAGAATTTTCACATGGAACTTTGTAATGTATAGACTGTTACAAAACTCTTAGGAAAAGGGCTGACAACTTTTTATTAATTCCTACAATTTATAATTAGATCTGAATTTCAGACTTGGGGGCAATAATGAGAACAATTACTAGCTGTAATCAAGAAAAAATACCAATTTGTGTTTGACCACAACAGTTGTATTAGAGATTTATTCTTTCGGCAAATATTTGAGGGTCTGCCATGACAGGTCTGTACAAACTTTGGGCTTGGAGATGGGAACACAAACTAGATACAGCTCCCACCCACATATTACTTAGAAGAGCAGCAGTGTTTTCTCACTGGATATTCAACAATTTGACTAAATACATTTATAATTACAGAAAACTAAAAGTTCTTTGGAGCAAAGGGTGTGATGAGAGAATAAAGGATTTCAACAACAACATTTTTTTCTGAGACAGAGTCTTGCTCTTTGGCCCAGGCTGGAGTACAGTGGCATCCTCACAGCTCACTGCAGACTTGACCTTCCAGGCTCAATCCACCCTCCCACCTTAGCCTCCTGAGTAACTGGGACTACAGTCATGTACCACCACACCTGGCTGATTTTTTGTATTTTTTGTACAGATGGGGTTTCACCCTGTTGTCCAGGCTGGTCTCAAACTCCTGACCCCCACCTTGGTCTCCCAAAGTGCTGGAATTACAGGCATCAGCCACCATGCCTGGCCAGCATTCCTTTTAATATGAAAAATAACACACCAATGATCCTTGGCAGGCTCATTCCAGGAAAACAGTCACTTAAATTCCCTGATGGAGCTGAACTATAAATCATTACATTTATTTTTCTATTGAGTAGAATCATCTCTTAAAACAGGTTTTTGGATGTACATTTTGCCTATATAAAATTTGCAGCCAATTTTAAGGGCTCGTCTTATTGTAGGTGATTAGTAACTGATTTTTTCCTGATAAACTGATTACATAGCATAATTAATTTGCCTTCAGTTCCTTAATATCTCCTTTTCTAGAAGGATCTTGTCCTCCTCTCTACCTCAGCCATCCACTATCTCTGGCCACACCCCTACATCTTGGCATTGCTCAAAACTGCCCCAGCATCATGATTTCAATTTCAAGTATCTCATTCCCAGACTGCTCCCCAGCTTTTGGGAAAGGCTCCCAACTCCAGTAACTAACTCATGGACCCCACTAGGACCTTCACTCGGTGGATCCTATCATCTTTCCAGCATTTCACATTACATATGTTCTCGCCTTCCTCCTATCACAGACCCCTGACAGTCACTCCATTGCCTATACCTTCTGCTGTCTGATCCCCTTTCCTTCCATGACATACACCTGCAAAACCCTAGCCCTAGTTAAACTCAGCTCTGTCCCCTTAGGTTAACCGAGGCTGGAGAAAAACCCACAGCCATGCCGACTGGTCTTACTTTAAATTCATGGCCACTAGGCTGGGTGTAGTGGCTCATGCCTGTAATCTCAGCACTTTGGGAGGCTGAGGCAGGTGGATCACCTGAGGTCAGGAGTTTGAGACCAGCCTGGCCAACATGGTGAAACCCCGTCTCTACTGAAAATAGAAAAATCAGCCGGGCATACTGGTGCGTGCCTGTAATCCCACCTACTAGGGAGGCTGAGGCAGGAGAATCACTTGAACCTGGGAGACAGAGGTTGCAGTGAGCTGAGATCATGACAGTGAGCCAAGATCGTGACAATGCACTCCAGCCTGGGTGACTGAGCAAGACTCTGTCTCAAAAAATAAAAAATAAATTAATTAATTAATGGCCACTAACCTCAAATGGACACTTAATAGTAGCAATCTTACCACATTTCCACAGTTCATTCGCTCCCAAACCCGCCCAGACGACTTAGATATCACTCCTCTCTCTTCCAACCTCCAGCATCTCTTCAATCCCACCATTCTCAGGAAGCAGGTTCCCTGGCAATTTCAACAAGATGAGAGAGTGGTGAGAAGAGATCATCCCTGTGTTCTCACCTCTGCAAGCAAGCACCAGCTTGTGTGCATCTGGGTCCACATACTCCGCCTTCCCTCCAGTCGCTAGCTTTTCCTACATCACTGCACTGTCCCCAACCCTGCCCCCCAGCTTTTCAGTGCATGTGTAAAGTAGACTCAGTTTCTAGGTCTTTACACTTGCTCTTCCTTTCGCTTGGGAGGTTGGGAACTCATCCCTCAGAGTGTGTACTGTGCTTCCTTCCCTTCCTTCAGGACCTCTTGCAGTGAGGTTTTCTCTACCCCTTTAGAAACAGTCATCTCTTCCATTCTCAATCCCTCTTCCCCTGTTTTTTCCATCACTTGTACCACTGCCTCGCATATTTGCGTATTTATTTATTTATTTATTGAGATGGAGTCTCGCTCTGTCGCCCAGGCTGGAGTGCAGCGGCACGATCTCGGCTCACTGCAACCTCTGCCTCCCGGGTTCAAGTGATTCTCCTGCCTCAGCCTCCCAAGTAGCTGGGACTACAGGAACATGCCACCATGCCTGGCTTTTTTTTTTTTTTTGTATTTTTAGTAGAGATGGGGTTTCACCATGCTGGCCAGGCTGGTTTTGAACTCCTGACCTCGTGATCCACCCGCCTTGGCCTCCCAAAGTGCTGGGATTACAGGCATGAACCACCATGTCTGGCCATGTATTTATTTATTATCTGTCTTCCTTAATGAGGGCAGGGATATTTTTCTGCTTGCCACCATGTCCCCTGCTAGAACAGTGCTTCATTTACTCATTCATTCAACAGGTATTTAATATGCCCCTGTTAAATACCAGGCACTGCTCAGGTGCTGAGATTATAGCAATGAACACAGAAGACAAGAAATCCTGCTGTTTTGGCTAAATAATATGGAGACATTTGAGTGAAGACTTGAGGAAGATAAAGGAGTGAGCCACGTAGACATCTGTGGGAAGAGCTGTCCAGGGAGTGCTATGGTTTGAATGCATTCCCCAAAGTTTAGATATTATAAACTCAATCCCCAATGCAACAGTGTTGAGAGGTGAGAACTTCAAGGAGTGATTACGTCATGAGGGCTGTTAAATTAAGTTTAGGCTAAAGCTGCCTCTCTCTCTCTCTCTCTCTCTCTCTCTATATATATATATATATATATATATTTTTTTTTTTTTTTTTTTTTTTTTTTTTTTTTTTGAGCCCAGGCTGGAGTACAATGGCATGATATTGGCTCACTGCAACCTCCGCTTCCCGGGTTCAACTGATTCTCCTGCCTCAGTCTTCCGAGTAGCTGGGATGACAGGCATGCGCCACCAAGTTCAACTAATTTTGTATTTTTAGTAGAGACGAGGTTTCTCCATGTTAGTCAGGCTCATCTCAAACTCTTGACCTCAGGTGATCCGCCCGCCTTGGCCTCCCAAAGTGCTGGGATTACAGGCTCACGTGAGCTACCACGCCCGGCCCATACATATTTTAAGTTAGGCCTAAAGGTTTCTCTGTACACAGCAAACTGTAACCTAACTGGATATGCAAACAGACTGTAACCAACTCTTGTACCAATCACAGAGTTTTGGTCAATCACAGGCAGCCAACTGTTCAAACTGTGTTAAAATAAGGCAAATATTTAGCTCTAACCAATCCAGTTTTTTCTGTACCTCACTCCATTTTCTGTCACTTTTCTTTCTCTGCCCATAAATACCATCTGACCCTGTGGCAGCCCCAGAGTTGCTCTGAAACTATTCTGGTTCTGGGGGCTGCTCAGTTCTCAAATTGCTCTTTGCTCAATTAAACTCTGTTAAATTTAATTTGCCTAAAGTTTTTCTTTTAACAGGGATCTGTCCTCATGAATGGATTAATGGCATTATGGGAGTGCGGTTTGGTATCTTAGGAGTGGATTGCTGATACAAGCATGAGTTTGGCCCTTTTCTACCCTCCCTCTCATGTTCTCTGTCTTGCTATGTGATGCCTTCTGCTATGTTGTGATGAAGGAAGAAGGCCCTCACCAGATGCAGCCCCTTGATTTTGGATTTCTCAGCCCCCAGAGCCATGAGCTAAATTAACTTCTATTGTGTATAAACTACCCAGCTGGTGGTTGTATTGGTCCATTTTCATACTGCTATGAAGAAATACCCAAGACTGGGTAATTTATGAAGAAAACGTGGTTTAGGGCTGGGTGCGGTGGCTCACGCCTGTAATCCCAGCACTTTGAGAGGCCAAGGCAGGCAGATCACCTGAGCTCAGGAGTTCAAGACCAGCCTTGCTAACACAGCAAAACCCCGTCTCTACTAAAAAATACAAAAAAAGATTAGCCAGGCATGGTGGTGCATGCCTGTAGTCCTAGCTACTTGGGAGGCCAAGGAAGGAGAATTGCTTGAACCCTGGAGGCGGAGGTTGCAGTGAGCCGAGGTTGCATCACTGCACTCCAGCCTGGGTGACAGAGTGAGATTCTGTCTCAAAAAGAAAAAAAAAAAAGGTTTAATGGACTCACAGTTTCACATGGCTGGGGAAGCCTCACAATCATGGCAGAAGGTGAAGGAGCAGCAAAGGCACATCTTATGTGGTGGCAGGCAAGAGGGCATGTGCAGGGAAACTGCCCTTTATAAAACCATCAGATTCTCATGAGACTTATTCACTATCACGAGAACAGCATGGGAAGAACCCACCTCCAGGATTCGATTACCTCCCACCAGGTCCCTTCTATGACACGTGGATGTTATGGGAGCTACAATTCAAGATGAGATTTGGGTGGGGACACATAGCCAAACATCAGTGGTATTCTATTACAGCAACACAAAATGAACTCACAAAGGGAGGGAACAGGAACAGCTAGCACATAGATACTGAGGTGAGAATGTGCCCAGATTGTTCCAGAAGAGTGAGGATGCCAGTGTGACTTGGGGAAGTGAGCAAGAGGAAGAGTAGAGGTGCAGGTCAGAGTGGTAAAGGAGGGGAAGGAAAGATTATGTAGAGTCTTGTGCTTATTATGGGAACTTTTATTCTGAGTGAAATGAGGACCCAAGGGAGGAGTTTTAAAAAATTTAATACAATGCTATTAATATACAGTCCATATTTAGGTTTTTATAAAGGTCTCATCAATGTCTTTTTAAAAAGAATATCCAAATTTTTATTATCATTTAAAGAAATAACTTGCACAATGGGCAAAATGAAATTTTATTGCATACATAATAATATTAATAGTTATCATTTAAGACTGCTAGGACTGCACTAAGAAAGGCCATCTAGGCTGGGCGCAATGGGTCATGCCTGTAATCCCAGAAATTTGGGAGGCTGAGACGGGTGGATCACTTGAGGCCAGGAGTTAAGACCAGCCTGGCCAAAATGGTGAAACCCCGTCTCTACTAAAAACACAAAAATTAGATGGACGTGGTGGTGTGTATCTGTAGTCCCAGCTACTCGAGAGGTTGAGGCAGGAGAATTGCTTGAACCCGCAAGGCAAAGGTTGCAGTAAGCCGAGATCGCGCCATTGCATTCCAGCCTGGGCGACCAAGCGAGATTCTGTCTCAAAATTAAATAAATAAATGCCATTTTTGATTTTTTAAAAAATTAACAACTTTAAAATGACAGTTTATAGCTCCCCCTCCCCATTCAGGATCCAGTCAAGGTCTTATACTGCATTTCATTGTCATGCTTTTTCTTAATAGCTTGAGGTAAAATTCACATTCCAAATGATTGATCCATTTAAAGTGTACAATTTAATGGCTTTTGGTATAGCCACGGAGTTGTGCAACCATCACCAGAAACTAGTTTTAGAACAATTTTGTCACCCCATAACCTTTAGCTGTCACTCCCCAAGTTCCTCATTTCCCCAACCCTATGCAAACCACCAATCTACTTTCTGTCTCCATAGCCTTGCCTACTCTGAGCATTTCACATACGTGGAAGAATACAATGTGTGGTCTATCTTCTTTCCCTTCACACGTTTTGAAAGGTTATCCATGTAGCATGCGTCAGTATCAGTACTTCATTCCTTTTTATGGCTGAATAATGTTCTCTTGTATGGGATACTTCATACTATTTATCAAGGGAGGGTTTTCAACAGAGGAGTGGCCTGATCCGAGTGGCATTTAACAAGGTTCACTTTCCTGTTGTTCTAAGGAGCAGAGAATGATCAACTGTGTCAAATGCTGCTTTTAGAGAAAATAAGATGAGGCCCACGAATTGACCAGTAAGTGCTCAAACAGGTTAAGGGCAAAAGGAATTTAATTAGAAGGCATATTCTGATACACATTGCTGGGAGTGATTTTTTTTTTTTTTTTTTTTTGCTTCATGTGAAATTTATTCCTCAAAAAAACCATTTTTTCTAAACATAACTCAACATTATAGTAATTATGCAAGATTTTATGCAGCTTCAAGAGTTAGCCAAGAGAAAAGTTGACTCTTGCAAGAAGATATTTTCAATGTCTATGCAGATCAGGTAGGTAAGAGTTAAGTGCAGGGGAGTTGGCATCATCTAAAAGACTGTAGAAATTGGACCAAAAATGTGGAGTTCTAAAGCAGTATCTCCTTGTGGCATGTCATTATTTGAAGCAACAAGGTTACCTACTCGAATCACTGGATCCTGAGTTGACACAAAACGCATCTGTTGACTCAGGGTTTGTATAAGCACGTGCAGTATTTACTAGGCTATCCAATTCTGGGTACGTACAACTTCTGGGGCCTGCAAATTATTGGAGAGTGAGTGGGGGCAACGAAAACTAGACATAAAAGGGCGCGTCTCGAAAGATAACTGTCAACATGCACTCCACGTTTATAGAACGATTCGGTGGGCGCGGTGGAAGCGTTAATGAACATTTCAGAAAATAAACATATGGAACATCGAAATTCACTTGCAGATAATGGACTAAGTCCGCTCCACCGGGACTAAAAAGGCAGGGTTAGGAAAGCCTGAACGCCGCCACACTGTTTTTTCTCCAGGAAGAAACGGGGCGTGGGGCTGCGGGTAGAAGGGGGTGGCTCCGGCCGCTCCCCCGCGCCGTCCTCCGGCCCCGGCCGCGCTGCGCTCACGCCAGCCGGGCCGGGAATTTGGAGAGGATCCCTGGTCGCGCGGCAGCGGCGGCGGCGCGCGGGTGAGCGGGTGAGCGTGTGAGCGGGCGGGCGGGCGGGCAGTCGAGTGCGCCGGGTATTGGCAGCCGAGGAGTGGAGGCTGGGCGGCTCCGACTCCCTGACGCCAGCGCGACCAGATCAATCCAGGCTCCAGGAGAAAGCAGGCGGGCGGGCGGAGAAAGGAGAGGCCGAGCGGCTCAACCCGGGCCGAGGCTCGGGGAGGGACCCTGGGAGCGGAGCGTGGCGCAGCGCCCAGGCGGCCGGACCCGGGCCGCGGGACCCAGCTCGCCCGGCCACTCGTGCGCCCGCGCGGACGGGCGCGCCGCCAACCCGGTAAAACGAAACAGACCCAAACCCAACTTTCCCTTCATGCCGCGTCCCAGCCCTCCCCTCGGCGCCCCAGGCTTTCCAGCGCCGCCGCCGCCGCCTCTGCACGCGTGGGGCCGCCGCGGTCGTCCTGGGCTCGGGACGCGGGCGTCGGCGGGAAGGGGGCTCTTTCTGCGCGGGGCGGGCCGCGATCCCCCCACCCCCCATGATGGCGCCTCCCGGCCGCTCGGAGGAGCGAACCTGCCACCGCGTCTTCTCGCGCCCAGCCCGCCAGGCTCCCCTGGTGTCTTTGTTGGGTCTTCTGCTGTGGGAAGCCCAGTTCCCGGGCCCCCGAGCCTCGGCTCCTGGGCCTGACCGCGCTGGGACCTCCCCGGCCGCGCTCCCCTTCCGCGCGCTCCTCACATCTCTCCCGTGCTGCCGCTGGGCCGAGGCCCGTTCGCGCGGCCAGCGGACCCATTGTGTCCCCCGCGCCGGCGGGGCGATCCCTGCGGGAGCTGGAGGACGACCGCCGGCGCTGCTCTCCAAGGCGCCTGGTGGAGCGGGTCTCGCGGGCGGGGGACCCCGGCGCTCCGGGTCCCTCCACATCCCGCACAGGTTTCCTTCTCGGCCCCAGCGAGCCTCTTTGGGGTCGAGGTCAAGGAAAGTTCGCACCGAAATCCCCTCTAATTTATTCAGAGGTTTGGCGGCGGCGCGTAATTTTTCCCCCTCTTCCGCCTACACCCGCTGCGTCTCCTGGTGTCTCATTCCTTTCCCTTTACCGGAGTCGATTGCCTCACTGCATGTGTATTCGTGAGTTCGCGGTTGAACAACTGTTCCTTTACTCTGCTCCCTGTCTTTGTTAGTGTTTCTCGGGGTTGTTTCTGTAGGAAGGTGGGGGTGGTGGGCGTGAGAGACAGACGTGGGCTCTAGTTTCTGAATCTGTGTGAAGGTTTTAAAGGGAGAACGTTTTCTTGATGTGCTTTAGGAGGGGAGGAGGAACAAATGCCTGCCAGATCTCACAGCTACAGTAGCTGAGCTTTTGTTTATTTTGAAGCGCATGCAATTTTTAAATACACGGTGCAAGATAACCAGTAAAGGCGCGTTCCTTCTGAAAATCGAGGCCGGTCTCAGAACCATCTCCTGAGAAGGCATCGTTTTCGTGAGTGCTGAGACAACTGTCTTTTTTTCTCTGCCCTCCCCCCTCTTTTCTTTCCATTGTATCTGAAGTTTCAAAGTACATGGAATGATACAGAAGTTGCATGATTTCTGTTATGTCTTCCTGTTGCTGAAACTCTCAGCCGCTAAATCTCAGAATGCCTTTATTTTAGAACATCTCTGGGTCTAATTGCCTGTTGTGGATAACTTGCCCACATCTCAGTAACACAATGAGAAAACTGTTCCCTGCCCATGTTGATTTTTCAAATTGTTTGTAATTACTTTAAATTGTATTGAAGGTAGGTGAACTGTATTAAAAAAGAATCGGAGCAGAAGTGTTCACTGCCCCAGCATTTTCAATTGGTATAAATATTGTTGCATCAGTGTTATTCTGATGTAGGTGCCAGATCTAAATATGCTGTACTGATTAAAGTGTTTGTTCTGCCCTCTCCCACTCTCTTTCCCATTTGCAGTTATTTGCTATTTCTGTGCAGGTGGTGTATCATTGGTGTGATACTGCAGTTCTTAGGAATGTGTAACTAGGGTCGTGAGAGATGATTTTTCTGGAGGTGGGTGATGCCAGAGCCTCTAGAGGATCCAGGCAGGATCGGGTTTCTTCTGAGGGTAGGGATTTGTCCTTGATTTAGTTTTGACCCCTACAACCATAGGTATATAACTAAATACATTTTACCTCTTGCAGTATCCTTTGGTTTCGTATCCTTGAGGAGCTGATGACCTTTGTGTTTTAGAGAAATGACAATTTTTAGGCAATTAAAGACATTGACCTCTTACACTTCTTGGAATTTAATTTTATTTCTACCAAGTTCATTAAGGCATTAAGAGGAAGTTGTCACATTTTCTCAACTACGTGTATTACATTTATTAGTTAAAAACTAAATTTCACTTTGTAATTTTGATTTCTAGCAATTCTGGGTTAAATATAAAATCTAATAACTTAGTAGATTGGAAAAAGAAGTAACTTGGGTATAATTAGACTAATGTTTAAGCTGCAGTAGCCTACATAATCAAGGCCAAATGTGTGTGTATAAAAGATCTCATTTGTGTAGTCTTACAAGGCTAATGGAGGCATCACTGAGGCTTTATAAATAATGTAAGTTGGGTATAATGTAGAGTCTCCAGAGACGGCAGAGAAAGCATCATTACCAGCCTTTTCAACCTGCTTGAGATCTTAAATTGATTTACAGCACTGAACTGGTGCAAAATGATACATCAGGATGACATGGGGTCAGCCTGTAAAAATCTATGATGTCAGCCTATTAGTTCAGTCATCATAATTAAACCATATTACAGGGGTAGCTGAGCAGGAGTCTGGCGTTATACTTCAGATATGGGTGGTACATGGGTTTTGTTCATAGTGGAAAGGCTGAGATGGCCAGGGACACCAGTGCGCGTGAAAGAGGGAAAAGGCTTACAGAACTATGAATTTCTGTAGAAAAATTTAAGATAAATGCAGAGATATTCAGTCTGAATTGTATAAGTAGCTTTTCATTTGGTAGAGGAGAAACAGATGCTTTAGGGATGCTGATAAGGACCTTTGCAGCTGTGATATGTGTACTGAATGCTTCATGTGAGTTTGAATTTAACTTGGCCTTAGGGACCTTCTAAAATATCAGTGGACCACGTACTTAACTCTGATCCTTTTATTACCCCTGAATTTTCACTGTATTGATGTATCAACTGACATGTTATTTCTTTAACTAGTCAAACTTACCAGGCCTATACCAGAAACAAAGATATTTGAATTGAACATATAAATAGTTCAGGAAAAGAAGATCCTTATTTTGCTTAAATTTCTGACAATCCTTATTTAGCATATGGATTATCTAGGGCTCTGCTATCCTAGCCATAGTCACATGTAGCTTTTTTGAAATTTTATTTTATTCTGTTTTTTTTGAGACAGAGTCTCGCTCTGTTACCCAGGCTGGAGTGCAGTGGCACGATCATGGCTCACTGCAGCCTCGACCTCCCAGGCCCAGGCAATCCTCCCACTTCAGCCTCCCAGGTTGCTGGGACTACAGGCACTGCCACCACGTCTGCCTGACTAATTTGTTTTTGTATTTCTTGTAGAGACAGGTTTCGTCATGTTGCCCAGGCTGGTCTCAAACTCCTGGGCTCGAGCTGTTCTCCCGCCTCAGCCTCCCGAAGTGTTGGGGTTACAGGTGTGAGCCACTGCACTTGGCTACGTATAGCTGTTTAAGTTTAAATTAAAATTAAATAAAAATTCATTTTCTCAGCACTAGCCACATTTCAAATGCTTAGTAGCTGCTTGTGGTTAGTGGCTGCCATACTGGACAGCGTATATATAGTATAGTTCCATCATCACAGAAGGTTCTGCTAGCCAGTGCCACCCCAGGACCTTTACTTCATCTCACTTGTTACCTCTACTAATGAGTTTGTGAAGTCAAAGATGGAAAGACATATATAAACTAATTTTATCACTAACTAGCTGTTCTTTTTAAAATAAAACACAGTTTGGAAGGGACAGTTGAAGCTACTGGATAAAAGGAGTTTGACTTTTCTGTAGATGTTATTTATTATTAGTGTCATCGATTCTAATTTGGTTTAGAGCCTTAGAGAGGAGAAATAATTGTAGCTAACCTTTTTTTCTGAATTTTTACTGTATGTATGCCAGGCATTGTTTATAATACCCGTATCTCATTTAAGCCTCAAAACTTCCATAAGTACTGTTGTTGTCACATTTTACAGGTAAAGAAACTGAGGTCAGAATGATGCTTCAGGCGGTATAGTGAACAATTATGATTTCTAATCTTACCTGGGATATGATCGAGGTCGTCCAACTGTAGAAACTCTATCTTAACTATGTTTTTTGGTCCTTCATTCGGAAGACCCAAATCGTCATTGTTCTGCTGTGCTTTTCTATGCCAGTATAGACGACTTGGCTTGTGTCTTTTGTAGGTCTTTAAATAAATTTACCTTCTGTTGTGCCTTTCTGGGCTATCTTCTTTTTTTGTAAGTGTTTAAGAAAGGAAAAATAATGCTCATCTAAGCAGTACATAATTTGAAGAATAAATCTGGCATGAAAATAATGCATTTCAATAATGCATTATTCAACTAATAATGCCAAATTAGTTTTATCTCTGCTTTTCTGTGTAATTCTTGTCACTTTCCTCGTGCATTTTCTTACATAATCACAAACTGATATTAAGTTAGGAGGAAAGTTGTAGTAATTCAGTTTGTCTGTCTTACCAAAATTAGTCTGTCTTCCCTGAGATGTTAAACACTGTAAGAATAGTAATTGCAAATTCATTGGGGATTTTTAAAAAAACATTTAACATCTGTTTTTATAAATGTTTTACAAGGTCAGGGCTGTTTAAGAATCTGATGAAACTATGGATCTTGTATCTTCTTATTCCCACCTTCCTATCCCAAAATGCTTATATGCCATGGTGAGTTAATATGTATACTTAACTATCCAAATCTCATGGTCTTTCGGGTGAAATATGTCCATGGGACTGCCCTGCCAAGTGCTTTCATAAACATTAAGATTTGTAATTTCCTTTACAGAGAATAGAGATATTTAGTATTAAAAGTTGCTTTAAAGATTTTCTAATCTGGTTGGTTCATATCAAGGTGAACAATCTGAAGTCCAGAGAAGGTAACTGACATCGAAAGTTACCTGTCTAGTGATTGGAAAAGGGAAAGCCAAGATCTGGACTCTTCTTAGCATTAAGTGCCCTTTTGTTTTTGGGGTTTTTTTCCCCGTACCATGCTCACTATATTTCTGAGGCTTTGGTGTGAGCATATCCAGTGTAATTTAGGGAAGGGAGGAAAGAATTTTTTGGCCTGTTAGCGACTTTTGATACCTAACATTGTTTGAGCTAAGTAGGAATCAAATCTGACAACCGGAGATAAATGCTTATTTTCTACATATTAAAATTGATTCTTTCTCATTCTGGAGATGGAAAAGAAAAGCCCTATATCTGATTTAATCAATGGGACCTTATTAGAAAATGGGAGATCCAAGATTGTACAAAGTTCAAATTAAAGCAGGCAACTCTGACATTTAGCAAAATATACGAATCTCCTCTTGACTCTCAAAAACAGATCACATTCCTAACCAAAAGCTAAAGTTTGGGGTATTTAGGGAATACTAGGGAGCTAGGGAGTCCTAGGGTGAGAGTTGGACAGGTCTGAGGAGAAAAAGGATAATTTAAATATAAAAAAGTGGAGAAAATCGGTTTTAAGTCATAGTGTGTCTTTGAGGTTGATGAAATGTTCTGCTACTTCTATATGTGGTTTTACTCTTTGGTACCAAGATTTTAGGACATACTTTGATAACAAATAGGGGCATCTCCTCTTTGCCCCAATCTGAAACCTCTTGACCCTTTATTTTCCTTTCCTGCTGTTATCTGGTAGTACAAATAGTCAGTCTAATCTGTTGATCTGTCATCTGATTTGCAGCAAAAATACCTGAAGTATTTTCATCACTCCACTGTAGCCACCTTTAAAAAGAAAAGGAAAGAGAAGAAAAAGGCAGAGCCAAATAGTATTAATGTAATTGCTTAAAAGCTAAATTAAAATACTCGCTGTGTGTTATTAAGATGGTGTCAGTTTTAGAGGTGCAGGGCTAGTCCTATATGCAAAACAGTAATGTCTATAGCTATTGCGGGCTGACTTGCAGAAATGAGGGGCTTCTCTAGAACATTCATTTGCATAAAGGAAACTATCTTTCAGAAAAGAAAAGCCAAAAGTTTCACAAGCAGTTTCACTCCAGTGACTACATCAGAGTTTTAGTAAGGTACTGGGAACTACGCTATTTGAACAGTTCAGCATCTTTATAATTTTTGTTATAAGCTAAAATCTGAACTTTAGGGAAGACTCTCTCTTGAAAATAAAGCATTAAATCCTCTAAGGTGTGAGGAAGTCCTTACCTGGTGATTCTCCCAAATCTCTTCTCTGTTCTTAGTGTTTGAAAAAGGAGCTTTTTTTTTTTTTTTTCAATAAGAACCAAGGTTTGCAGTATAGATTGGTTTCTTAACAAATTTTTTTTTTGAGACAATAAGCCTGGATCTGAAGAAAGAACATACAATTGTTAATTATGCATCTATATACTTTTGAGTTCAGGATGTAAATGAATATTCACTAGGGCCTGTTTGGGAAGAGGAGGAGAGAGGGGTCTCTCTGTTGATTCAGAATATATTTTTGTACATAAGTTTTAATGCTTTATTTGTAGTTTCCCCTTAATTGCAGGGCTGCTGTACTGTGGATATTTTGCTCTACAATCTGAGATTGTTAGGGTATAGTTACTCAAACTATTCATTTATTATCCTCTCCCTGTCTTTTTTTTTTTTTTTTGTGGTTTCTTTGTGGTGTGCTTATGCAAAGTAGAAGTATTCCAGACCTTTATAGCTTTTTTCTTTTAGTTTCAAACACTGCTAGAAAAAAGCTGACGGGGAGACTCTCTCAACTGTTATAATTAGGCATTAATTAAGCCATTATTCAGTTAACTAAATGCAAGATCTTTTGTTTGTTTAGATTGAAAAGAAACGTATCTTTTTAATGAAGGAGGGATATTAAATGGGCCGTTATTTGATCATTTTGCTGCAGTATTGTAATAAGTATATGCTTCATTTATTCCCTGAATATTTATTAGTTCTGAGGCTCAATAATTAGAGGATACACAAACATGAAAAATTAAATGCAGCAACATTATAAGAGCTGTTACAAGGTAGTATAGGAGTAAATTGTACAGACAGCTCACATCAGGACCACTGTGGCCTGGAAGGACATGTGAGTTTGCATAGGCAGAAGGAAGAGGGACATTATAGGCAGAGTAATGGCATGAAAAACCTGGGAGATAAGCATGAGTGTTGAGTATCTGTAGAGCAGCACTGTCCAATAGAATTTCTGCAGTGATGGAAATGTTCCACATCTGGCTAATACAGTAGCTATAGCCATACATGGAAGAGCATTTTTTAAAAAATTAATTTATGTTTCAGTAGCCATATGTGGTTATCATATCAAATAGCACGGATCCAGAGGCAGTGAGCAGCCCTGCCTGACCTCAGTGGCTGTTCCTCATGGAGCCTAGTATGGTGGTGTGGAGGAGATGCTCAGAAAGGTTGAGTTCCAGTGAGAATTTTAGGGCCTTAGAGTGCCAGAATAAGGAAACATTGGGAAGTCACTGAAAGTGTTTGAACATGCAGTTTGCACTGGAGGGATAGAGCCCAGTGCCAGGAGATCAATAAGAAAGCTATTGAGTTATGTATGAGATGATAAATCTCTGGTAAAGGTAGACATGGAAAGAGAAGGATTAAAAAAAAAACAAAAACAAAAAACCATGAAGGCTTGGTAATTACATGGCTATAAAGTAATGAGAAAGAGATGTCGGAGATATATCCTTAAGTTTCTAACCTTGGTGGCTGGAAAACTAATAAAGGTGTTACTTAAGAATAGGGAAGAGCTGGTTGTAGAAGGAATAAAAATTGTGCAAATGATAAATTAGACGATGTGTTAAATTTAACATGCGATATCTAAGTCAAAGTATGCTACAGGCAGGTTGGAGATAAGGTTTGGGAGGACTTGAAAGCTTTACGTTAGACTCTCTGCAGTCATCTACTGGGTATTCTGAGAGAACCACAAAGAGAGAAAGAACTGGTGGATCGAATCTTCCACTGGAGCCCACAGTTAGCAATTAATAGAAGGAAGAGGCTAATTTGAAGTAGACTGTCTGAGAGGCTGTTTGACATAGACCAAAGGAGAAACTGGAAGAAAGACATGGGGTCAGAGGAGTGGGGAAACCGGGAAGCCACTGGAAGAGAGATTCTAGAAGTAGGTTTGGAGGGGAAAATGTACAGTTCAGGGTGAAGGAGAAGTAGTCAGATAATCACGTGAATGCAATTTCAGAGAAGACTGAATACGTTAAGAAGTGAGAAATAAAGTCTTATATTGCCTTAAGTGACTTGAATTTTAAGATAGATGAGACCTCTTCATATTTGAAGGTTGAGGGGAAGAAGTCAGTGGACAGAGAGCAATTAGAGGTGATGGAGTTAGCAATCTGGAGCACAAGTGACAAAATGTTGACCCTGGTAAGGAGGGAGAGTTGTCTGAGAAAGAAACAGAATGGGGTCCGAGTGAGAGGAAAGCATGTGGCAGAGCTCCTGTGCACTTTTGCTGATTTTCCTGTATTGTTGGAGGTAAGTCCTTTCACTGGGATGTTGAGGAGGAAGATCAGCACATGGTAAGGGAAGAAGAACCACCGTAGGTAGTGTGCCAGGAAATCTGTAGAGAAGTCATATTCTAAACAATTGGGGGGAAACCTGGGGTGAAGTGTGGTGAGGCTGCTGTATAGGAGACTAGGTTGTTACTTTTTGGTATCACTTTGTGGCCTGGTAGGCTTAGGGATAGCAAATGGGTTCAGAGATAAGGCTCTAGAGTCAGATTGCCTGGGTGTAAGACCAAGCCCTAACACTTGTTTTATAAGAAGCCTGATGAACTAAATGAATTGAGAAGAGGTAAGCAATGAGAATCTTGGTAACGAAGTAGTGAAATATCAAGTTTGGGAATTTGTAGATAGAGCATTTCCCTAACAATTCTAGATAAAGGTTTCTAAGAAAAGTATAGAAATTGAACTAACAGACGAATCCCTTTTATGATTTTAAAGGTTATTTAAGTTAATTAGAACTTAAATAAGTATTGTATTCTGAATTTTTCTGTGGCTTTTCTTATAGCATTCATTACGGTTAAAAACATTTCTTTTTCATTAAACCAATACATGCTTAATGCAGAAAGATTCTGCAGTGGATTCTTGTCATAGCGTTAAAAGGAAAGGGGAGATTGATTTATGCCATTGGGGGGAGGGTTATTAATAGCCAGCCACAGAACCCTTCAAAATGTGGCTCCAAAGGCAGAAACAATAAAGGAAACTTTTTATAGATTTGATAGCATTTATTATGTGACGAAACATACTCAGAAACAAAACCTGCAAGACAGATAAAGAGATTTGCAACAAGATATTGTTCTTTGCAAGAGAGACTTATATCAATAGGAAGCACCACCCCAATAGAAAAATTGGTAATGGACGTGAACAAGCATTTCACAAGCAAATGAAATGCCAGCTGCTGACAGGAAGGTTCTGCGCCTGTAATCCCAGCTACTCTGGAGGATGAGGCAAAAGGATCACTTAAACCCAGCAGTTCAAGGCTGCAGTGAGCTATAATTGTGTCACTGCACTCCAGTCTGGGCAACAGAGCAAGACTGTCTCAAGAAAAAGGAAAAAAGAAGTACAAACTGCTAATGAACGCACAATGTTTTGGTTATGTCCTGGCTCAGACTCTTGATTGAAATGGGGATGATGTCTTCCTTTTTCCTGTATTTTGTTATTCTTTGTATACTAGGAAGTATCAGTCTGGGAAGACTGGGCTTTTCTCATTTAAGGAAAGGAAGCCCGAATTTCCCAGCCTCCTAGGAGAATCTGGAGTGTCAAGGAGGTACGACATATATATAAAGTAGAGTTTAAGAGGCAGGCACCCTGCTTCCCTCCATAACATGGTTTTCGTCCAGGAGTTTCCTTATTACAATGTGAGGGGCTATCAGTTATACAGTTTCTTAGTCACCTGGCGTAGATGATGAACCTTGAAGACACCAGTGCTTCCTAGAGCATATTGAAATAGGCCCCTTTCTCTCCTACCTGAATTGTGGTATTAGATTTTATAGTGGCATTTACTCATTGATGTGAGATGCAGTGATGGTCTTGGAGTATAGTTTTGATTATTGAGATGGATGAGTTTATGAGGTATTAAATAAAGTGAGAAAAGTTCCCCTTGTAGTAAAGTCTTATAATGTTTTAAAAAAACGTAAAAGTTAGGCATCAGTGTTTAATTTTACAAATTTTTTTTAAAGGATAATAGAGGTCATGGGTTTTCTGTCAGTAGAAAACTCAAACTGTTTTTCCCTCTGCTCTCACACTACAACAGTCAACACAAAATACTTTTGTGACTAAATGTGTGTGGGTTTTTCCCTACACACCAAACACTGGCTGGGCTGGGTGTCTTCCAATTCAATTTTGACACTATCTGGAGATAGCCTCAGATCCCACAGATTGAGGATTCAGTCCCACCCACCTCCAACATAAGTCCAGGCTTCTGGGACTTCTGGCTGACCAGCTTCGAGTTGGGGCTCCTATGACTCCACTCTTTGGATTCAATTAATTTGCTAGAATGGCTTACAGAGTTCGGGGAAACTTACATTTACTTATTTATTCTAACGATATTAAAAAGGGTACCGATGAAGAGATGCATAGGGCAAGGTGTGGAGGAAGGGGCATGGAGCTTCCATGCCTAACCTGGGCGTGCCACGCTTCAGGAAGCTCTGCGTGTTCAGCTGTCCAGAAGCTCTCTGAACCTTATCCTCTTGGTTTTTTATGGGGCTTCATTTTATAGGCATGATTGATTATACCATTGGCCACTGATGATCAACTTAACCTTCAGCCCCTTGCCCCCACCCTTGAGGTTGGAGGGTGGGGCTGAAAGTCTCAATCCTCTAATCCTGCCACCATCCTAAAGCTAGTTAGGGGCTGCCAGCCAACAGTCAATCATTAGCATACAAAAAGACATCACTTTGGAGTCTCCAAGGATTTTAGGAGCTGTATGCCAGAAACAAGGTTGAAGCCCAAATATATATTTTACAGTACCGCAGGTTTAAAAGGCTATTCATATGCCGCCCATAAGGGAATGAGTCTGCTGGTTATTGGTAGGATCCGTACCTAACTGAATTACATTCAGTCTTAAGTGGGTTCTTACCTTGCCACTAGACAGAATCAGAATTTGTCTGCGTCTTCTGTCTTACCATCTCCTTTCTTTTAAATGACCTGCAAACATTTTAAAGTTGGATAAAAAAGGCTTTTAAATCTCACCTTCAGGCTCACAACTTGGCCCACTAGCATCCCCTGCCCATCCTTAAGTCCTTTCTGAGTGAGTTGTGACTGGGAGTACGGGCCCTGAAGTGATGTGCATTGGTGAGACTTGTCACTCAAACTCTTTGAGCTAAGTGGTAGAGGGAGGAGAAATGCCAGGAAAATCAGTCTTAATTTTATCAGAGACAGTAGTTTTTCATGAAAGAGAATAATGATACAGTGGATATTGCTGTAGAAATTATACAGCTGGTTGTGTATAGCTTGCCATCTCATCTATTACAGCTTCCTGTTTTGCTTTTTGCCCATTGCTGGCTTTGCAGTCCAACATATTTAATAACAACCTCTTTATTTTTCATGTGTTTATGTTTGTGTGCTCAGGACTTCTATTTAGTTTATTCAAGCTTGAGGGAATATTTGATTAGTTTTAAATGTTTTTCTGTTAACTGTGAACAAAATTAACTTGATTATCATTTAAACGTTGGCACAAAAACTGTATAGCATTTATTCGCATTTATTTATAGCATATATTTGCTGAAGAGTTTTGTCAATTTGTGTGGGCTGAGATGTTCTGTATTCTAGAAAAGGCTCCTTTAAAAGGGGTGTGTCCTCACCGTGGAGTTCTCCTTTTTTGTTAAGCTGATATTAATCAATTCAGCAAGTATTTCATGCATTCCTGCTGTGCATCCAGCACTGGACTATGTTTTGGGTGGGATAGAGAAAACTGTAAGTCATTTTCTGCCCTGAAGAAGCAATCTAATTGGTAAGAGGAGATTGTGCATTTGAAGCTGTTTCACTTCAAAATCAAGGGATTGGGGAAAAAAGTCTGATGCATTTGGTAGAGCTTTTTGCCTCTGGCCCACTTCTACCTTCGTTTACTCTTTATTTATTAAGTTTTTTTGAGATAGAGTCTCACCCTGTTGCCCAGGCTGGAGTGCAGTGGTGTGATCTCGGCTCACTGCAACCTCCGCCTCCCAGGCTCTAGTGATTCTCCTGCCTCAGCCTCCTGAGTAGCTGGGATTACAGGTGCCCGCCACCATGCCCAGCTAGTTTTTGTATTTTAGTAGAGGCGGGGTTTCACCATGTTGGCCAGGCTGGTCTCGAACCCCTGACTTTGGGACCCACCTGCCTCTCCCTCCCAAAGTGCTGGGATTACAGGCGTGAGCCACTGCGCCCGGCCCCAGTTCATTCTTTCAGCAAGGTTTTGAGTGTCTGTATTTTTATTTATGCTTATGTTCATAGTGTATCTCTTAGACAGCTTGATAAAGTTGGGGATAAGAAATTGTAAGTATAGGACCTGCACTGAGAATCTTCTAACTTTAAGGAACAATACAAACCTGCTTGTCTAGTCTAGCATCTGTTGTAATGCCTTTTACTACAATTACCTTATTAACTCTTTAGACTGAGTTCCTTGAGGGTATGGCCAGTGTCTTTATGATCTTTGTGTTAGCACAGTGCCTAGTGCAGTGGTTCTCCCTTGTCTACTCATCAAAATCATATGAACAGCTACCACCACAAAAATGCCTGGGCCCATCCTATTGAAGGGTTATGGTAAGGAAGCTTTTAAAAATATTGTTAATATCCAGCAATATTAAGAACGGTTGGGCTGGCACACAGTAGGTACTTGATGAGTGAATTTTTTCATTTTGCTGTTTTTAGAATTACATCAGGAAACATGGTATGTCGTGAGTTCATCGTAGTTATGAACCATGTCTTTTATACTCTGTAGCACCCAGCACTGTGTGATGCCAGTTGTGGGTGCTCAGACACACCAGTTAAGTTCTGAGGATTGACTGCTTTTGCTTCCCCTTTTTTTTCATTGAGGAGAACAGAGACAGAAAGGGTATATGTGTTTGACATCTCTCCCTTTTCCCTTTGTGGAAGAATCAGCAGTTCTGTGAATCCCGGAGTTGAGGCCTGAGGTGCTTAGATTGCAAAGAGAAAAGGAGCGGAAAAGTGGCAGAATAGAGCTGTGGCTTATCTGGCTATGTCAGAAAAATTTTTGGTTGTCACAAATTGGAGGGAGAGGCTGGAGGGTTGCAAATAGCTTCTAGTGGGTAGAGGCCAGGGATGCAGCCAAACATCCTGTAATGCTAAAGTTGAGGAACCCTGAAATACAGGATAAAAAAGGGGATTAGGAGACAAATGGGATAACTGAAAGAGTAGTGTCATGACCGTTTCTGCCACACCAGCACACAGTTTGTGTGCTTTATCTTCCCACTTTCCTTACCCCCTTACCACAAATCCTTCAGAGTGCAGAGTACTATTTTTGCCATTATCTGTAAGTAGCATTGTGACTTACAACTGTGTATTAGGTGTTGAAATTAATATCTTAGCATCTTATCTATGTTAAAATATACCTGAAAGATTCCTTTTAATTTTCTTTATCGCTACGTCTACTTGATTGGAAAACTGTTAACCTCAAGATAAAAAGAGCTAGCAATTTTTGTTTTGTTTATGTTTTCAATAAAGGATCTCAAAATAATCAGTGGGAATGTAAAGAAAATTAATTTTTTTTTTTTTTTTTTTTTTTACTAGACAGGGTCTCGCTATGTTGCCTAGGCTGAAGGCTGGTGATCACAGCTAATTCTAACTTCGAACTCTTGGGCCCAAGTGATCCTCCTGCCTCAGCCTCCCAAGCAGTTGGGACTAGAGACGTGGACCACAGTGCTTGGCTTTTTTTTTTTTTTTAAATGTTATGTTGCCCAGGCTGATCTCAAACTCCCAGCCTCAAGCAATCTTTCCACCTTGGCCTTCCAAAGTGCTGGGATTACAGGTGTGAGCCACTGCACCTGGGTGAAGCAAATGAATTTCTTAAAAGGAGTTTAATTTTAGTGTTCTACAGATTCATCATGAGAAAAGGACTATTAAGATTTGAACACATACAAGAGCTAATGGTGCCAATTTTCTGATGTCTTGTTGAATGATAGCTTATAATGTCTTATTCTAAGCTCTTTAAAGTGAATTTAATTCTGTCACTGCTGCCCTGATAAAACTCTTTTTTTTTTTCATGTTCTGGGTAAGTGGGAAGATATCAAGAAGGAAAGCAATAGCAAAAACAATAAATTAGAAAGGGACAGAAGGAGATGGAGGGAATTTTTTAAAACTATAAGCAAATCCTTGCCTGTTACTCTGCCTTATGCTTCAAACCAAGGAGGGAACTACTGTGGAGAAGCAGTAGAGAGGTTACCTTGGCAGGTTCCTTAACTTTTTTTGTGCCTCGGTTTTGTCATCTATAAAATAGTACTTATTCTACAGGACTTGTGTAAGGATTAAGAGAGCTACTTAATTAAATTTAAAGTGCTCAAAACAGTGTGTGGTGATTTATTATGGTTGTGGTTGTGGTGATGAGGATGATATAAGGATGATTTTTGGTTGTTTTTGAATATAGTTGACTCTTGACCAATAGGGGCTCAAACCTCATGAGTCCACTTACACTCAGATTTTTTTCTCAACCAAAAGTGGATAGAAAATACAGTATTTGCAGAAGGTGAAACCTGAATATGCAGAGGGCCAGCTTTTTGTTTATGCACGAGTTCCACAGGGCCCTCTGAGACCTGTATGCAAGGATTTTGGTATTGGGTGGTGGGGTCTGGGAACCAGTGCCCCAGGTATACCAAGGGATGACTATACTTCTGTTGAAATTTGGTGGAGACCATGGATGCACTTTTATACAGTGTTTCCCATAAAACCACCTACCACTTTCTCCCTTTGAAGTTGGTGGTGATAGTGATAAAAGTTTCTTGAGTTTTAAAACTAGTATGTTTCAGGTGTTCTGTAAAAGTCTGTTTTTTTGCCTATACTCTGAATTCCAAGAGAAAGAGTGATTTATATGACATAAAATGTTTGTCTTTATGTTTCTATAATATACTAAAACATTTATAGTTAACCGTCATCCATTTACAGATTTTCCACAGCAATTTTTGAATCTTAAATAGGCATTTCTCTAGAATTTACTATGTTCTCAGGGCATATTGTAGCTTTATTAATAGTGTAAGCAAAATATAAATGATTAAAAGCTTTGATGAATCATAATACATTGTAGAAGCAATAGTTAATTACTAGTAAGGCTGCTTTGGATTATCTGTTCCATTTTTCATACCCACTGAAACAGCTGGTTGATATTTGGACCATTTGGATTTCCACTGTAGGGTAAGTAACACAGAGCTCAGGATGCGTGGAAGATGTCATCGTAGCAAGGACTGTAGGTCGCTCTGTCTGCATGTATGTTTCTCCTTAGACGAAGAGCCTGAACAGGCGGTCCTGTGACTCTTACCATAGTCTACCATATGATATGGTTCTCCCATCTCTCCCATACACACTTCATAACCATAAGCTTGATGGTGATGGGAACCGTGTTATACTCATTTTCTTTCTACTGCACCTTTATGTTGGTGATAAGAGATTAAAAATTTGTTCAGTTAAATACTGGATTAATGGAAACGAAAGCCTTCTTAGTAGCTGAGCATGTAAAGGAGGAGAGCTTGGGTTCTGAAGTCTTCTGAGAATATTGTCTTGGGTTTTTCAATTGTAACTGGTAAGTAAATTACTTTAGGGAAGTTAGCAGATAAGACCGTACTGAACAAGTGATCAGAGGTAGAAAGGACTAGATTCATGGGTACAGGTCTCACCTAATTCTATAGGTGATGCTTGCTTATATCTAAAGCATTATTTCTCTAAAACCAGTGAAAAACTTTGCATTTGCTTCTTTTAGCTCTTAGGTGTAGGGAGCTCTCACATTCTGGAAGAGGGGGTTGCTGCTATTTGTTCAGTTTCTCCTCCGAGGTGGCCAAGTGAATGTTTGCAATTCCAGTCCAGTTTTTGGCAGATTAAAAAAGTCTGTCGTTGACTGTCATATGAGAGTGAAATCTGGCTGATGTCAATGTTTGTTTCAGTGGTTAGATAAACTTTGATTTTTAGAAGTTATTCTTTCAAATAACAGATTTCTGTAATGGAAAAAGGACAGGACCAAATTGCTCATGAAGATATTTGAATAACATAGAACATTTTTATTTTAGTAAGAAATTCATGCATTGAAAAATTTGATGGATATTTGAATAGTTAATAGAAAGGGGAGTAAGGGTCTAAAATGGGAGGGAAACTTACTTTTTTGCTATAATATGCCATTTTGTGAAATGGAATTTTTTGATTATATGCCTGAATCCTTAATAAAATAGTACATTCCATTCCTATCCATATCATTTTAACCCAGAATAGGGTCATGTATTTTACCAGAATACATTTTTCTGAAAATCCTATGCCGATACACTTTCAATTATTTTTTTTCCTTTATAAGAAGATATATCTTGCCACCTGTTGGTCATAATGCTGTCTCTTCTAGAGCCATGTAGAAATAACTCCCTTACCTACTGTCAGTTTTTATTTATTTTTATTATTGTGATTTTAAATTTGAAAACAGCAATTGGTTAAAAGTAAAAGTAGTTGGCTCTGCTGCACTCCCTTGTACCCAGCTCACTCCTAAAGGTAACTACTTGTTCAGTTTCTTTTATTTTTTTCTGGGCCTTTAAAAATGCACATGTATATACATAGACAGTTTTTGTTTCTATTTGTGTTTTTAAAAGGAGACCATACTATAGATACTTTTTACCACTTCTTACTGAACAGTTGTGGTATAGTTTTCTTTTCATGGTAGTATTGTACATGAAAGTCCATCTGTTTTTTCTTATTTTGTTAACAGTTACATCATAGTGGAATGTATCATAATTTATTTAATCATTCCATTATTGTTAGGCACCTGGGTTATTTAGAACACAAATATACTTGAACGTAGATCTTTGTGTGTGTTCATCTGAGGGAGCTATTTCCCCTGTGGCTCTCTCAAGCCGTGGCTGGTTTCTCACATAAGCCGTTTACCTCTTATTGCCACCTTCAGACCATTCTTCTACCATCCTCTATAAAAAACACCCAACTTCGACTATCATGTAAAATTATACCACTCATTACCGTAACTTCCTTGTTAGTCATTTTCTGCCCCACTGCCCGTGTCGTTCACTCTAATTCCTACAAGATTTAACTCCTAGTTGTTATTCCCTTTATACTATAGGTTGAGCGACCCTAATCCGAAAATTCAAAATGCTCCAAGATCCAAAACTTTTTGAGGACTGATATGGTACCACAAGTGGAGAATTCTGTACCTGACTTCATCTGACAGGTCACAGTCAAAACTTTTTTCTGCACAAAATTATTAAAATTATTTTATAAAATTGGCTAGGCATGCTGGTTCATGCCAGTAATCCCAACCCTTTGGGAGGCTGAAGTGGTGGATCACTTAGCCCAGAAGTTCAAGACCAGCTTGGGCAATGTGGCAAAACCCTGTCACTAACAAAAATCCAAAAATTAGCTGGGCGAGATGGCACTTGCCCGTAGTCCCAGCTATTCAGGAGGCTAAGGTGGGAGGATCACTTGAACCTGGGAGGTCTGGGCTGCAGTGAGCTATGCCACTGCACTCCAGCCTGGGCAACAGAGCAAGACCATGTCTCAAGAAAAAAATAAAAATTTCAGCCTATGTGCATGAGGTGTAGAAGAAACATACATGAATTTTATGTTTAGACTTGGGTCCCATCCCCAAGATACCTCATTGTGTATATTCAGAATATTCCAACATCCAAAAATATCTGGAATCTGAAACATCACCTGGTCCCAAGCATTTCAGATAAGGGATACTCAGCCTGTATTCCTGTACAGGAATTATGGACATTTAGTCCATAATTCTTGGACTACTACTCCTCCAGTGGCCTTGTCTTTGGTCCTATCTCAGATATTCAATCTCTGGGTAGAAAGATTCCATAAAAAAAGAAAAAAAAAATCTTGCTCAGTCTTACAGTCCCTGTAATACGGGATTTCATACTTCTAAAAATTAAACAATTCTCCAACCTTACAGTTAATTATTTTCTTTATATAAGCAGTAAAGTATTATTTGTTCATGTCTGTACTTTGAGAATATATCCAGAATCTGACGACTTCTGCCATGCTGGTTGAAATCTTTATCATCTTGTACTTTAACAATTGCCATAGCTTCCTAACTGGTCTCCTTACCCACCACTCCCTACTTCCATCCGTGTGTCTTTCAGTATGTTCTCAACCCAGCAAGCCACAGTAATTCTGTTAAATTCTAAGTTGGATGATGGCTCTCCTCTGCTCAGATCTCCCAGTGTTTCCATCTCCATTTGAGTCAAAAGCTCTGAAGTCTCTGTGGGTCCTGCACATACCTTCCCCTGTGACCTCTCTGGCCTCATCTCTCATTTCTCTCCCCTCACTTAACTCCATTCCAGCCTCAGTGAGGACTGCTTGCCATTTCTTGAACATCTCAGGATCATTCTTGCCAAATGGCTCAAATGGCTTTTGCAATTGCCCTTCTCTCTGCTTGGAATGCCCTTCCCCAGTTAATTCCTTTTCAGGGGGCTGTTCAGATATCACATTCACAACGAGGCTTTCCTTGACCACCAGAATGTAGGCCCCACCAAGGCACAGGAACAGACTTTGAAAAACTTTTTGTGTCTCTTTCAGTGCTGCATTTCTGGTGCTTAGAATAGGGCCTGGCATGTGATAGCTGTTTGTTGAGTGAATTGAATAACTGTAGTGGTTACTAGTTTTTCTCTTTTTGTATGAAGTTAGAACTTCATTAAACAGACAAAAACTAGACTGTAAACTTCATTTTTTTTGGATATGCAAAATATTAAAATTAGCCTTATTTGTAAACCTGCTTTGTTAATCACTTTGTTTTTCAGCATGTTATAATTCTGAAGTAAGCCTTTCATATTTATGTTTAATCTGCATAACTCAGTGGATTGGGTGATGGTATCACAATTTTGTGGAAAAGCAAATTGAGGCTCAGAGTTGTTTTCTTCAAAGTACAGCTACTAAGTGGACAGCTGCAGTTCAAACCTATTCAAGCTAAGGACACTTGTTTTCTAATTTAGAAACCATCTTAAAATGACAAAAAAATAGGTAGAGGTTTTATTTGAAAGCATGGAGAATGTGCCCCAATTTCTCATTCTGGGTTTTGTCTGCCTTTTGTTTCCATTTTGAAAATATGTAAAATAAATGGTTAACGTTAAAATTCCTGACAATGACAGATCAACAAGTTTTATTTCTCTCACCTGTGGGGGAAGTGGCCTCCACCCAGTTTTACTGAATTAGGAGGGAAGTGATTTTTTCAAGTGATAAAAAGAAATAAAATTCCATGCTCTTCCCAGAGGAGGAGTTCAACAATTGGGAAAGTGGCGTGAGACCATATGTTGGTTTGTAAAAGGATATAACTTGTAAAGATGTTTCCTTTGATGCTTGTGATGAATATGGATGTGTTTCCCTTCTAGAGGGTCCTGATTAAATTACGCAATTAAGAGCTGAGCTGAAGGATCTAAATATAGGAAGAGAGTTCAGGCCGTCCTGCTTTGTGTCTGTCAGTTCACCCCTACAGATGTGCATGTTTGTTGTCATAAACAGCACCTGTGAGATCAGTGGAGCGAGAGAAATATGTTCCAAAACATGAAATACAGCAGGTTTTTTGTTTTGTTTTTTTTTTTAAAGGGATAGTTTTTTCCTCCTGTAGTTGATTCCATTTTCATCTGTGAATTTGATATTTGGATTACTTTTTTTTTTTTTTAAACTTGACTGAGGGACTTTAGTATTAGTCAGTACTGGTTTAAAATATAGATCTACTACTTACCAGAATATGGTCTGGAGAAAGTTACTTTAACCTCTGAGCCTCAAGTTTATTAGTAAAATTGAGGTAATGATTTCTACCTCGAAGGATTGGTGTGAGGAGTCAATGTAATAATGTTTGTAAAAACAACCAGTATAATGCTTGTATAAGTTGGTAACTCAAACAATTTCGTTTATTAGCTACTGATGAATCATTCATAACTAGTCACTTACGGAAATCTACCACATTTAGCATTCTTTGTAGTCTAAAATTGCTATTTTAGTAACTGACTCAAAGAGAATAGTTTTTTCTAAGAGACAACTACCGTAGACTTTTTCCTGGGGTAGTCAATAAAATTAAATCTTAAAATGTCTGTGGTCTTCAGTTTTTCCTGTGTTTGAGGAGTGAGCATTTGTAGGCCAGGAGTCTTTACAATGTTTGAGTTGACATGAATGTGAATGGACTTTATCAGGGTGAGCTTATGGGGAGCTGGATATCTTGAAAGGCTACCATGTCCTGAAGGACAGTGTGCCATTACAAGCATGAATTTGGGAATGGGGGTTCAATGGGATTAAGGAATGTTGTACAACTTTTAGAGGAAATGGCAAGAAGATATAGAAAAGCCAACTTTGTTGAAGTTGGGGACAATAAGAAAACTTTCAATTGCCTTAACTATGCAAGTAATCATCTAATCAGACAAAACAGATGTGACAGCTGCTATTTTATAGGGGATCTCTATGATTAAGAAGAATTAACCAGGTACTCTATTAGCAGCCTAGATTCGTCAGGATGGAAGTATTTGTGTATGCAGAACAGAACCAGAAAGAACTCTTTTTAAAGAATTTTCTGATACAATGAAGATACGTTAATAGCATACTTGGCACACCTAAAATACATAAACTACAGTTATATCCTTAGAGACTCTTGTCATTGTGACATCCATAAGTTCCTTGCTTCCTTTTCATCAAGGAGATGCTACTTTTGAAATTGTTTGGGTGAAATTTCACAGCTTCGGTGAACTTACAAGTGGTAAGTAGTAAGCTGGAATTCAGTCTACATGGTATTCTTTTTTTTTTTGATTCCTAAGATTTCTACTCACTTAACACTGTTGAGGGACCACATTGCATCTCTTGCTAGCAGGTCACTTGTTATACTGGAGAGACTGGAAGACTTGCTGTCAGTGTCTGCGCTTTAAAGGCAATAGTACCTGCATTATTGCATCACTATAAATAGGTTTTCACGAGCTGAACCTCTCTCCTACCTCCAGCCCCCAATTTCTCCAGATTCAGAAAATAATCTCTGGCAAAAATAAATTTTCAATGGGAAAAATGTCAAACTAGCTATTCTGCATCGTCAGTCCCATGTTTGGCAGTAACCGGACCAAGGCTGAATAGTAAGAGGCTCAGTAAGATGGAACTTTACTTGTGGTGTTTGTGACAGTAGGACTCTCCTGCTGCTGTGAACTGAGAGCAGCAGAGTTCTGTGTTCTCTGTGGGTCTCCATATGGCTTTCTTGTGTAGGAATTTTGTTTAAATACATTTTTTCCCCTAAGGACTAAAGCGAAATAGAGTTCATTATAGCCTTTTTAGCAATGAAGTTAAGCGCTGTACTTTATGAAGTATGTTAGCATCAGTAAAGAGCAAGGTTTTATCCATTTTCATTTTTCTTTGTGTTCTAGGGGTTTTTTTCTCCCTTATTTTGCTTAGTGGTGAGTTTTATTTAGCTAAATTTGACTCATTTGAGATTGAGACAAATGTTGAAAGTTGAGGGCTAACTGCTGTTTTAAAACAGGAAAAAGGAGTGCAGGCACTTCACCTGTTTCCTCCTCCAATACAAATACAGCAGGTCCTCGAACAACCTCATTTCGTTCAATGCCATTTCCTTATAACGCTGATGAGAAAAAGCATTCCCAGCCTAGGCCACTGTCTGTGTGGAGTTTGCACATTCTCCCCACATCTGCTTGGGTTTTCTCTGGCTACTCTAGTTTCCTCCCATATCCCAAAGGTGTGCACATTAGGTGAATTAGTATGTCTACATTGTTCCCATTGCAGTGAATGTAGGTGTGTGTGTGAGTGCGCCCTGCCGTGAAATGGTGTCCTGTCCAGGGATGGTTCCCACCTTGTTCTCTAAGCTGCTGGGATCGGCTCGGGCCACTGCAACCCTGAATTGGAATAATTGGGTAAATAATTATCTTGTTTCTGTTCATCTTTCTTAAATGTATATATGGCTCACATTTATTTCAGTGTTAATTTTAGAAGTCTTTTGGGTCTTAGAAGTTTGCTGATTTTGTGACCAGAAATGTCCTGAAGGAACATTACTCTTGTTTATATAAATTAGCCGATGCTAAAATTAATTTTGTTTTACATCATTTCACTTAAAGCGACAGTTTCCAAGAACCAGTAAGGACTTACTGTATCTGAAAACCTGGTTAGCTCCTAATTGGAGTAACCGGGTTAAAGAAGCATTTGAACACATTATTTGTTGAACCAGATCAAAGAACATTGCTACTTTAGGGTATTTTCTGGAACTGAAATAACTAGATATTTCTGTTTTTATATTCATTGTAATGGCACTGGACTTGTATAGCAAATTTTAACTTGTTTTTTGCCTGTCTGCCTTAACCTTAAGGGTAGATATTTATCATTTTCCTTAAGGAGCTGTACAATAATCTTTCATGCTTTTTGTTAGGAACCATTTACAGTTCCTACTGTCTACTACTTATCGTTGCGTTCTACTTGTTCTAGAGTTCTGTCTCCACCTGTCTTCATTTTTAGGGGTACTGTTTTTTAGGGGTACTATTTCTCTGTTTGGAAATGTGAGCGGATGGCAGTTTCTGCCTCAGCCCTCTTGCTGGGCCATTGTCTCATGTGGGTTGTCTGCTGTTCCACATTTAAGTAATAGTTATTTCAGCTTTATCAAAAGTTTGTAAGTTCCCAGTTCTTCTGGACTGCTGATTAATTCAGCCTGATTTTATTTAGGGTGAATGATTATGATTATGATCCCCTTTCCATTTTGTGAATTTTTCATCTTTTACCAATAAATCTCATTGCAATTCTTTGCTTACAAGATGGCTTGAAAGATGCAAGCAATGGTGGATTGCTCTTTGTTTTAAAATATTTATTGGCCTTAAATTGCTGAAATAATATGGTTTTTGCAACCTTTGTGTTTTTATGCATTTTTAACCCTACATCTTTAGTGTATATAATCTTCTGTGAGTCTGTGGTTTCTATAAGTGTCAGGAATTTTTCAGGTGTCTTTATTATCCTTTGGAATCATGATCTACTTGGACAATTCCATCTTTGTTCGGACTATACAGTTGAGTACCTAAGTGAAATGGAGCAGGTTAGAAAAAAGTAGTTTGTTTTAGAGTAATGAGAATTACATTACAGGTCCCCTGGCATGTTCCCCTTTGACCTTTTTTGATGTTTTAATTTAAGCATCTCAAACAAGGCAAGAGTTGATTTCACCAGGCCTTGAATCCTATCCAAAATTGGATGTTAGGATAGATGACACATACATTTCTGTAATACTAATTAATATTGCCAGTTAGTATTGATCACTTGCTACAACATGTCTCTGAGATATCTTGCATCTCCATGGCATCTAATGAGGTGTATTGTGAAATAGTTTCATATATTAAAAATACTGGAAAATAATATAAAAAATTAGCCAGGCATGGTGGTGGGTGCCTGTGGTCCTAGCTGCTCCGGAGGCTGAGGCAGGAGAATGGTGTGAACCCAGGAGGTGGAGGTTGCAGTGAGCCGAGATTGCGCCACTGCACTCCAGCCTGGGCCACAGAGCAAGACTCCGTCTCAAAAAAAAAAAAAAAAATGCTGAAGTACAAAATTCGTGCAGTTTGCTTATGATCACTCTGAAGCCCACCATAGGTCTACTCTGGGAGCTCAAGTCTTACTTTTTCTGTGTATTCACAAGACCAGTCTATCTGTTCAAGAAGGTATCTGGCGATGTAAGTCTGGAAATACACACATAGGTGGTTTTGTTACTTGGAAATACTTGTTTCCAAAAAGAAAAAAAAGGTCAATTTTTTTTTTTGAGGCGGAGTCTCAATCTGTCACCCAGGCTGGAGTTCAATGGCACAATCTTGGCTTACTGCAACCTCCACCTCCCTGTTCAAGTGATTCTCTTTCCTCAGCCTCCCAAGTAGCTGGGTCTAAAGGTGTACACCACCATGCCTGGCTTATTTTTGTATTTTTAGTAGATACAGGGTTTTACCATGTTGGCCAGGCTGATCTTGAACTCTTGACCGGTGATCCCCCCTCCTCGGTCTCCCAAAGTGCTGGGATTACAGGTGTGAGCCACCACACCCGGCCGATCAAACAGAATTTTTATAAAGTTGTCTTTAAAAAAAAAAAAAAGAAAAGATCCAGCTGTTAAACATTTTCAAAGTGAAGTTAATCAATACCCTGTACTTTTAGTTCCTTAATTCTTTTGATCTTTGTGCCATGATTTTTTACTATTAGTTAAGAAAGAGTAATGAACCAAAGAACAAGAAGTAGGGGGAGAAAAGAGTTGCCTGCTTTATTTGACAATAGACCATTTATCTTCTGTTACTTGCCTTTCTTAAAGTACTGGGAGTTTTTGGATTATTTTCCCCCAGTCACTTTTTGTAGCCTATATTTTTTGTTCATTTTATTGAATAATACAATTATTCCCTCAGTATTTAATGGGAGCATTTATTTAGTCTGTTGAATTCCATACTGGTGCAAGAATTATAAAACAGCCTCTAGTCTGAAGCTGATACAGAGAGTGGTTGGACATTATTTGTCTCCTCATCTTTTTATTAAAGGTACTTGGGTTGTAACATTTGGTGGTTACTCCTTCCTTTAAAAAACAATTATATCTTCATATACAAATTAGAGTAATTAAAAAAAACTTTCTGTGGGAATTTGGGATCTGTAACATATTAAATGGAAGAGAGTGTATTTTGTTGATAATCACAGGAGTTGGATAATTTACTTGTTGCTTTACTAGATGAGGCCAAGGTGAAAAAAATGTCCATTTGTTCTGCAATTGGCTGATTAGGCTTCCTTTAAATATAAAGCAAGTTATGTAGCAGTTAAGAGTATTTTAACATTTTTTTCTTTTAATATTAAGGAATAACACGTAAGTTGGAAAATTAAATAGCCATGTCGAGTAGTATAAGAGTATTTTTCTAATTTCACTTCTGGCAGTTCTGATAGAAATCCTTCCCATGGGTGAGACTCCTTAGGAAGATGTTCTGAATTTAGAACACTGCTTTAAACGACATTATGTTTTTTTTTAACTTCTCAAACCAGATCACACTATAAATCCAACCTGATTTCTAAGTAGAGTATAGATGTGGCTTGAGATAATGAATTTATTTTTGTGGGGTTTTTTTTGTAATTAGCAAATGTTTGCATCAAAAGCCTTTTTAAAAAAAATCGAAAGTTACATTTTTTCATTAAAGAATGAAAAGTTTAGAAAAGGAGGAGAGAGACACATTACTAATCTTCCAAACCCAGTCATGGTTAATATTTTCATATATTTACATAGTTGTTAATGGTACATATAACCAACCATTTTATGTTCTGCTTACAGTTTTCCCCAAATTATTATGTAGTCTTTATGAACATAATTTTTAAGGTCTGTATAATATTCCATTGAGTAGATGTATGCAGTTTACTTAGCTATTTTTCAATTATTAGATGTTTCTCTTTTTTTCACTATTATAAATAATGCTCTGATGAAAATCTTTGTGCAAAAACTATTTCCCTTTCCAGTTCAGAATATTTCCTTAGAGTAAATTTCTGAAGATAAAGTTGCTGGAATAAAGATCTCAATATTTTTAAGGCTGCTGGGTTCTTTTTTTTTTTTTTTTACTAGATGAATACTTTTTTGTCAGTGTGAAATGTTTATATTTGGACAAGAGGGAAGGAAATCCCTGTTTGCTGACTCATGTTTTTATTTTGCACTTTAAACTGATAAGGCCACTTAGCTTTTGACATAAACTAAGGCAGGAAGTACAAAAAGGGGCAGAAAAAAAGTAGTTGTCTTGCCAAGGCCATAGTATCATGGACTCATTTGAGTTCCTCATATGAGGTAGGCTACCTGTTTGACTTGTATATTAATATTAAAAAATGCTTAGCTCAGGTAAAAATTAGTCATCAGCCTGCGTTTTGTTTTGTCTGTGCATGTTTATATGCAAAGTGCTGTGATCCTTTCACTTTAATTTTTGTGAGTGGCCTCAAGACATTTACCACCTAATTGGCTTCTATAATGTTTGGATGCCCTTGGTTTAGAATTTTATTTTATTTTATTTTATTTTTTGCTCCCAGTATGAAGAAATCTTTCTGTATTGAAGATATTACCTTAGTTGTCTTTCTAAAATGTAGATCTAATCATGTTAATTCTCAGATTTAAAACCTTCCACTTGTCCATATGATAAGATTCTTCAGTCTTGCCCCTTCCTTCATATCAGCCTTGTATCATCTCCAGCTGGATTAAACCCTAGCATTTCTATCATGTGTTTGTTGGAACAAGCCATTTGGAAAAGTGGTTTAAAAATTCTGGCTCTAGAGCCAGGCAAAATGGGTTCAGATCCAGGTTCTGCCACTTATAGCTGTCTACATAACTTTGGACAAGATGCTTAACTATTCTATATTTTATTTTCCTTACATGTAAAATAAAGAAAATGATAGTATTTACTTCACAGTAAATACTAAGGTATTGTTGCTAAGATTAAACTGGTTAATAGATAAACAGCAGTGAACAGTGTTTGTCAAGTAATGAACACACAGAATGTTTGCTCTATTGTTTTGCAAAATTCTACTTACCCTTTAAGTCTGTTTTCTCTTGGAAAAAAATGTTCTGAAATCTCTAGAATTGTTCTTTCCTTTTCCGTTTTTATATATTATTGTTGTCTTAGTTTGTAGGCCGCTATAACAAAATACCATATAGACTAAGTGGCTTATAAACAACAGAAATTTACTTCTCAAAGTTATAGTAACTGGGAAATCCAAGATCAAGGTACCTGGATGGCCTCTTCTCACTGTAATCTCATATGGTGGAAGGGAGGAGAGATGTCTCTGAGATCTCTTTTATAAGGGCACTAATTCCATTTATGGGAGCTCCATCCTCATGACCTAATCACCTCCCAAAGGGCTCACTTTCTAATTCTATCACCTTTGGGGTTAGGATTTCAACATGTGAATTTAGGGAGGGGATACAAATATTCAGACCAGAGTGTTGTTGATACTTGTTTTATAGCCTTTATCACATGCATGATATTAGAGTTAGTTAATAGTAGGTAAATGCACAGCACATGGGCCTCCTCTTCGGTTATTCTTGTGCCCGTGGGCAATGGTATAATCGTAGTATTTCTTCTGACTGAGTCCCTGGAAGGTCACCTAATAACACATCTCAGCAAAGTCCTTTAGAATTAGCATGCAGGTTAGCAATTTGCTTTATGGGAGTTAGTTGTTTACACGCTGGCTTTCCCAGTGGATTGTGAGCTCCTCCAGTATGTTAGACATGTTTGCCTCTGTGTCTCCTGTGTCTAGCACTGTGCTAGGCATACTTAGCAGGTGCTTAATACAACTTTGTTGAATGAATGTCGATTTGAATAGTTAAAAATCTGAAATAGTGGTTCTTATATACTACATTACCCAACACTCTTGCCTTGAATAAGTACGCCCAAGTGATTTTGGGGGTATTTGTTTAAATGTATTTCTTACATATTTTAAAATAGCCCCAAGTTATTTTGATACAAACTTAGCCATTCTGTTTAAAAATTATTGCTTAAAATGTTAAAAAGCTGTTTTTGAAGAAGAGATGGACATATAGAATATGAAGAAATACACTCCCTCTATAAATTGTTCCTAGAAGCCTAGAAAAAAGTTCTTGTTCTTTTGCAAAACTAACCTTTTAGTAAAAGGGAATTATCATATCAATAGGTACACTCTGACCAAGTGTGACTTTTGATAATAGCATAGTTTTGTTTTCTCTTTCCTTTAATGTTAAATGAAAATAATACCAACTTCAAAAAAACTAGTAAATTTGGATGAACTCTTTAAAAAGGAAAACAGCGGACGCCCTGTAGCCTCCCAAATAGAGTTGACGCTCCATATTTGGCTTTCTAAGTCCTTCAGGGAGCTAAATTATTCATCAGGCATTTAGTGAGAATCAGCTATGTGCCAGCTACTATGCCAAGTTCCAAAGGTAAGAAAATAATAAGTTGGAGTCCTACATCGTTTCCTGTAGTGAAGATGACAGATGTGTAGATTATCACAATGTAGCTATAGACATGCACAGTTTGCCGTGACAGCAATTTATAATAATTATATTTTTTAATTTCTGAGGCTCACTAATGATTTCTGCATTCTAATCCATTTGTTGGTAATTTGTGCCTTCTCTTCTTTATTTATCAGTTTTGCTAGGGATTTATCCAATTTTATTAGTATTTTCAAAGAATCAACTTTGATTTTATAGATTTTCTTTAGTATGCTTTAAATTTCTGCTTTCATTTTCTTCTACTTTCTTTGGGTTTATTTTTCCTTCTAAAAAATCTTTGGTGGGTATTAGAGTGTTAGTTTTCAGCTTTTTTCCTTTTCTAATACATGCATTGAAGACTATAAATTTCCCTCTGTGCCTTGAGCCACATCCTGCATTTTTGATGTGATATTTTTACAATTATTCAGTTAGAAATATTTTCTATTTCCGCTATAATTTCTTCTTTGACCCTTGGGTTATTTTAAAGTTTGGTTCTTTTCAATAACTGTTTTTATTGATTTCTTAGTTATACTAAAATCAAAGAATATATTCTATATGATTTTAGTATTTTGATACAGATTGAGATTTGCTTTGTTGTTCATTATATGGTCAATTTCAGTAAGTATTCCTTGTGTATTTGAAAGTGTTATGAATTGTACAGTTGTTGAGTGCTGTGATAATATGTATATGAATTGGATCAAGTTTTTAAACACTTTTTTTCTGTATCTATTGATTTTTGTTTGTTTTATCATTTACTATGTTAATCTCCCACTAGGATTGTGGGTTTGCCTGTCATTGTAATTGTTAGTCTTTTGCTTTATGAATTTGAGGCTGTTGTTATTTACATAAAATTTGGAATTTAAAAACTACATGGTGGCTCAACTCGTCACTATAAAATGTCCTTTTTTTCTTTTTTTTCTTTAAAAATCTCTGGTGATACCTCTTATTTTTAAAGTCTATTTTATCCGAATGGGTAGCTATGCCAATTTTTTGGGTAGAATATGCATAGTATATATTTTTCCACTCTTTGCTTTCAATATTGTGTTCTTACATTTAATGTGTGTCTCTTTTAAGTACAATATAGTTAAATAGTGTTCCCCACAACTCTTAGTTGTCATATTTTAGTCATTTATATTTAAGTAATTGCTTATGCTTTGGGATTATATCTAAATCTTACTATTTTGTTTGTCTCATCTGTTGTCTCCTTTTCATATGTTTTGCATTAATCATTTTTAAAATTTTTATTTGATTTTTAGAGACAGGTCTCACTCTGTCACTCAGGTTGGAATGCAGTGGCACGATCATAACGCCTATCATAACTCCTAGGCTCAAGCAGTCCTCCTGCCTCTGCCCCCTGAGTGGCTGAGACTACAGGAACATGCCACCTTGCTGGACTACATTTTTACTTCTTGTAGAGATAGGATCTTCCTGTGCTGCCCAGGCTACTCTGGAACTCCTCAAGCTATCCTCCTACCTTGGCCTCCCAGAGTGCTGGGATTACAGGCATGATCCACCACACTGGGCCAATCATATATATTTTTTTAATTCCATATTTTTAACCCATCTATTAGCTTGTTATAATTTGTAACTTACTCTCTCAGTTGTTGCTTTATTATGACATGAATTCATAACTTATTATACTAATAGTAAATTATACTTTACCATGGCCTGGATAACACAAGGACCTTAGAATGCTAACTTCATATATGTCTTTTTGATGTTGCCATACATTTTAATTGTACATATATTTTAAACATCACAAGACATTCCTATTGTTGTTTTGTGAAGTCAGTATTCATTTAAACTTACCCTTATTTCACCTTCAGGAGCTCTTCCTCATTTCCTGCAGTTCTTTGCTTATTTCTAGAGTCTTTTTCCTTCTGCCTGAAGAATTCCTGTTAGTATTTCTTTTAGTGACAATCTGCTGTAAACCACTTCTCTCAGATTTTGATTGTTGGAAAGCATCATTATTTCACAATCATTTTTTGAATGTGTTTTTCCTCTAAGTGTAGAATTTTAAGCTACCAGCTATTTACATTTGGTACTAACGATGTCATTTCATTGTCTTCTGGTTTCCATTGTTTATGCTGAAATGTCAGCTGTCAACCTGATTGTACTTACTTGAAGGTAATGTGCCTTTTTAAAGAGTTTTGTCTTAGGTTTTCAGGAATGTTACTGTAATATGACACATTGAAATTTGTGGATTTCTCCGTATGTATCCTTGGAAGGTATAGGGCTTCGTGAATGTATGGTTAGATGTCTATTGACAGTTTTGGAAAAATCCTTGGCTAGTATCTAAAAATATTGCTCTGTTAGTCTTTCTTCTTTTCTTTTAAAACTCTACTTACGCAGTGCTAGACCTTTCACTAGAGCCATTATGTCTCCTCAGCTCTTTATTTTTCATTTTTTCCCTCTCTTTGCATTAGTATGAGCGTTTTTTACCAATCTTCCTGCTCACTAATCTTTTATTCTACTATATCTAACCTGTTGTTAAGTTCATCCTATTTAAAGTCTTATTAGTTATATTTTTCAGTTCTAGAATTTTTATTTCATTCTTCTTTATAGATTCCAGTTCTCTGTTAAAATCTTCAACCTTGTCTTCTCTTTCCTTGACATATTAAGTAGTAATCATTAATACTTTAAAGTCTGTTTCTGGTAACTCCATTACCTGGGTCACCCCTTAGGTCTGTTTCTGTTCTGTTTTGTTTTGGTCATTTGGTCCTGTTTCTTGGTATGCTTGATAACTTTTGGTTCATTGCTATATACTGTGAATTTAAAATTGTAGTGGCTAAGGTTGATGTTGTCTTCCTCTATAGAGAATTTGTTTTTCTTCTGGCAAGCTGTTAGAGAGCAATACCCATCACCTAGACCAAGGCTAGGATTAAGATGATTCTAGGTTGGTTGTAAAGACTGATCCGTTTCATTTTTGCCCTTAGACTGGGGCATATTCCTCCAGGAGATTCCATTGAAAGCCTAGACTATTTACCAGGGTTTCTCCGCAGCAGGCCCTCAACTCCATTTGTTGTTGTGTTGTTATTTTGGGGTTCCTCAGCACTATGAGTCTACTAGAAGCTCTGCTTAGTTTTTAGCCTCTTAGTTACCTCTTTCTGCTTGGCTCCTAGACCTTTTGCTGCTCATAGCATAGCTATCGGCAAATCCCTGGAAAGAAAGAGTGGTGACGAATATTCAGCTCACTTCATTGCATTTCCCTTCTCTCCAGGATCTTGGCCCCCTCAAGTCCTGAGTGCCTTGGTTCCTCTTTGATGCCTTTAAAAAGCTGGGCTTTTGTTTGTTTTCTGGCTTGTTTGTTTGGAAGGAGGTTGGTCTGATAGGTGCTACTCCAGTTTAGCCAGGGTTTGTACAAAGTTAACCTCCTTAACCTTTTTCACGTTTTATGTTTTCATGTGCTAAAGAGTAAATAGAAAGTTTAAATGAGGCAACTTGGCTAAAGAATTTGGTACAGTATGTGTCCATGTGCTTTATTGCTTTTATGTCAATAAATAGCAAAATTTTTAAAGCAAGAGATGTATTTCCTATCCTATTTGCCCTGTAGCCCATAGACACAGGCTTGTTCACTGAAGAAATACCCTAAAATATTACTACATTTATATAATAGGAATTTTCTTTTAGCCTAAGAAATATTTGTAGAACAAACCAAAAAACAGATATTAGACTAATATTTTTTTTTCTCCCTGTTGCTTTCAGTTTTTGTTGATTGAGGTGTTTTGAAATATATTTTTAGAGGTTATAAATGAATCCAAAATATTACAGTATCTTTTGAGAACTTGGACTTTTTAACTTTGTTGCTTTTATCCCAGAGCTTTTGCTAACAGTGGCTTACTTTTTAAACTGCTTCTCAGTTTACTCATCTGTAAAGTGGCAGCAGTTGTATTGCCTAACTCAAAGGATTGTGAAAAGCATTAAATGCTATATATTCTGCTTTGGTTGCCATAATAAAATATCATAGACTGGGTGGCTTAAATAACAAATAGATTTTCTCTTTGTTCTGGAGTCTGGAAAGTCCAAGATCAAGGTTCTGGACAATACAGGCTCTGGTGGAGGGCTCTCTTCCTGGCTTATAGATGATTGCCTTCTTGCAGTACCCTCAGTGTGTGTGCATAGAGGCTGGAGGAGGGAGATAGCAATCTCAAGACCGCCAGTCCTATCAGATTAGGGCCCCACCCTGATGACCTTATTTAACTTTAATTACTTTCTTAGAGGCTCCATCTCCAAATATAGTCATACTGAGAGTTAGGGCTTCCGCATATGAATTTTAGGGATCACAATTCAGTCCACAGCATACTGTATCACATAAAAGCACTTAAAATAGTACCTAGCACATGGTGATTAATAAATTTGGTTGTATGGTAAAGATGATTCTAACCATTCTTTTTTTCTTTTGTAGGTGCTGACTGGGTTACTTTTTTAAACATTAGGAATGGTAATTTCTACTTTTCTGGACTTCAAACTAAGAAGTTAAAGAGACTTCTGTGTAAATAAATCTCTTCTGCTGTCCTTTTGCATTTGGAGACGGCTTTATTTCACCATATCCAAGGAGTATAACTAGTGCTGTCATTATGAATGTGACAAGTTTATTTTCCTTTACAAGTCCAGCTGTGAAGAGACTTCTTGGGTGGAAACAGGGCGATGAAGAAGAAAAATGGGCAGAGAAAGCTGTTGATGCTTTGGTGAAAAAACTGAAGAAAAAGAAAGGTGCTATGGAGGAACTGGAAAAGGCTTTGAGCTGCCCAGGGCAACCGAGTAACTGTGTCACCATTCCCCGCTCTCTGGATGGCAGGCTGCAAGTCTCCCACCGGAAGGGACTGCCTCATGTCATTTACTGCCGTGTGTGGCGCTGGCCCGATCTTCAGAGCCACCATGAACTAAAACCACTGGAATGCTGTGAGTTTCCTTTTGGTTCCAAGCAGAAGGAGGTCTGCATCAATCCCTACCACTATAAGCGAGTAGAAAGCCCTGGTAAGTGAGTTATTTTATGTTGATGTGCTTTGTGTGCCCAGTACTGGATTTGTGTTGTTTAGAACATCAAAATAATCCCTTTCCTTGTTTTTAGTTGTAATTTAAAAAAATAGGGGAAACTGTGTGTGTGTGTCTGTGTGAATGCAAGAGAGAAGGCCCTTGAGTGTTTCATACATTTTAACAGCATAGTCATCTCTAGTCAACATTATGTCTTGGGAGCAGGCTATGACAATTGTCATTGCAGTACTAATACCTGTAATTTTTAATAAATTGTTTTCTTTCTAAATTTATTTTTTATGTCTCTCATGGTTCTCTGCATTTCTCTAGATAAAGTTAGCTATGAATTGTATTCTAAGGGAAGAAAATTAGGAAAGAAATGCACTATTGCTTTCTATATGCTTGAGGGAAGTACATCATGAGGGTAGTTGCCAGTGACTTAAACCATTTTGAACTTAAGAACAGCACTTTTTATCATCTCTGGTGGAATTTTGCTGTGGCATATTTCCTGTGGTGAATATGAAGGAATTATATCCTTCTATGGAATCATTTGATACTATTACTTAATAAAATATACCCAGTTTTTACATGTATAGTCTTTTGGGAGGGTACAGTAAAGGATGTATTTTAAAATTTGTACGGTTTTGCCCTCAAGTTAGAATCTACATTCTAGACAGTTGGATCATTGGAAAGTGATTAGATATTCAAGCACTTAAATGTCTCATTGTCGATTGGGACCAATTTTGTTGATGGATTGGCTGTTAATAGTTCCTGGGTTACTAAGGCTGTATATTAGAATCACATGGCTCTCCTCCCAGAAATCCTGATCCTGGGATAGCCTGGTAATCTTTGTTTCTAACAAGTACTTCAGGTGTTACTGATGTAGCTATTGGATTGGTGTTTGGGAATTACTAAACTAGATCATGTAATAACATGGTTTTCAAATAAAAGGCATTCTGTATTTTTGTGGAATATTTAAGACATATTTTTAAAAAAAGATTTTAAAGACCAATAGTATAACAAACATCTTTGTATCCACTACTCATTTTAAGAAATAAAAGATTACGTGTAAACTGGAACCCCTGTTTTTGCTCCTCTGATTCTGCTCCCTTTGGTAACGACTGTTCTGAATCTGACCCTTATCATTCTCATGCATGTTTTTATACTGTTACTACATACGTATGAGTCCATGACAATACGTAATATTTTATATATTTAAAAATGTTACATAATATTGGAGTTTCTTTGTACAACTTGTTTATGTTCATCCAACATTTGTGATTTCTAGATTATATACTTTAGGATTACCTTGTTAAGTCCTGTGAAAAACACTTTGGGAATTTATTGGAATTTCATTGATTTCATTTGGGGAAGATTGGCATAGTATGCTTTTGAGCATAATATTATTTAGTGCACTTTTAAGTTTCTCCATACAGCTCCTGCACATATTAGATTTATTTCTAGATAACTGGTTTTTATTGTATCCTTTTAAAAGTTACATTTTGTTACAGTTGCTCTTGGCTAAGAGAGCATTGCCTTTTTTCTACAACTGTGCTGAATTCTCCTTACCAGTTCCAATATAGACATTCTTTACTGCTTGTTATATCAGCTGTGATGCAGTGTTCTTTTTTCTAAACACAGCACAGAGGTACATGTCCCTCTTCTAGCCAGAAATGGAAATGGAGCAAAGAGTTTTGGAGAGTAAAATGTAGTAGATAAGTAATATGTACCAGCAATATTATTTAGGCACATGATTTTTTTGATCCTCGTAGTAACCTTAAAAAGTATTAATACATAGGGAAGATTTTAATTCTACTCCATATGTGATGAAACTGAGGCCCCTACAAATTCAGTGCCCTGTGTTAGAACTAGAAAATAGAGGTGTTTGACATGAAAGCCAAAATTCACTATTTAAAAAACACTATGAATATGTCTTCTCCATCCATACTCCCCCTCACCCTGCGCTAACCTTCCAGCATTTCATCTTACAATGCAGCAACTGCCTCCTGACTGGTCACCCCCTTCAGTCCATTGTCTACAGAAAGGGATCTTTTAAGATGCAGACATGATCCTCTTGTTGTCCTGCTTTTCCCTACTGTTGAGAAGTCCTCTAGAGAGGTCTGCACATTCTGGTCCTTGCCTCCCTTTCCAACTTCCTTTGTACTCTTGCATGCTTTGTGTGCTTGAGTTCTCTGGAAACATTCCACGCACGTTTCCTCTATCTGTACCTGTTTCTCCTCCCTCTTTGCCTAGCCCACTCTTATTTATCGTTCGTGTCTAGCACATGGTCATTACTTAATAAACTAAGTAATTGTGTGATGGAGGTCAGTTTCTTGGGGAAACCTTTCTTGATAGCTCCTTCTTCACACATATCTCCCTACTCCTCTTGGGGAGGTTAGGTGTCATTTCCCATAGCAACCTGAATTTCTTTAGAACGTTCTTCACACTTGTAATGATTGTTCTGTTGGTCTTCTCTGCAAGATAGTAAATAAAGCTCCATGAGGGCAGGGACTATGTGTATTATTAACATCTCCATATTTAGCAACAAGCATAATTTGATAAATTTTTGCTGTTAAATGGTAATGCTGATTTTTAATTTAATATCGTCATTTGGCCATTTTTTTAGAGCTGAATTTTCAGTTTGTCTATACCTTTTGACCATCTTCTTCCCTTCTTTGGTCATTTTATGGCTATTACACCTCTGATACAAGGTGAAATGTTAAAACCAATACTGAGATGAATTTGTTACTCTTAATAACATATGCGCTAATAAAATAATGGGGAAGAGGTGGAAAACTGGCTTACATAGGCATTTTGAGACTCCACAAATGCCATTTCAGCCTCTCCTTTACCCAGGAGTCTTGTGAGTCATGGATAGAATAGAACAATTCTGGAAAACATGGAGGGTGAGGCTAAGATCTATTTAATTTGAACATATCAAGATTTTATGTATATTTTTCACATTGTGAAGTGACTGATGTGGGAATTGGAACAAAGGACTTTTTCCAGAGACCACTATGAAGCAGTCCCTGTACCTTCTGAAGAGAAACTCTACTAAATCAAAGTGCAAGAGGCAGCCAGATGTGGTGGTACATGCCTGTAGTCTCAGCTACTCAGGAGGCTGAGGTGGGAGGATCACTTGAACCCCAGAGTTGAAGGCTGCAGCACACTATGATCGTGCCTGTAAATAGCCATTACTTTCTAGCTTGGGCAGTGTAGTGAGACTCTGTCTCAGAAAAATAAAGTTAAAAAAAAATGCAACATAGTAAAACCCCATCTCTACTAAAAATACAAAAATAAGCCTGGTGAGGTGGGGGGCACCTGTAATCCCAGCTACTCGGGAGGCCGAGGCAGGAAAATCTTTTGAACCTGAGAGGCACAGGTTGTAGTGAGCCGAGATCATGCCATTGGACTCCAGCCTGGGGGACAAGAGTGAAACTCCATCTCAAAAAAAAAAAAAAAAAAGTGCAAGGGGACTTAGCCCCTCACACTGCCAGAAGTGAAGCCCTCTATAAAGCTGTACAGAGTACACCTGGGTATTGTTTCTGTGAAATCAGAAAAAGGGGGTCTGGAATTCTAAGCTGCACATATACACAGCTCAACACTGAATTATTTTGAACTTTGTCATTATTTTACCTCTGATGAAGTATCTCAAAGAACAGTTTAGCAGTTTAACAAATTTAAGTCTCCCAAACTTGGTGTTTTCTGCTGAGGTCTCAATGACTTGAAAAAAAACTCAAAAATTGAGAATATTTAGGTTTAGAGTAGTGGTTTTCAAAGTGTCGTCCACAGATTAGTAGCATCAGCACCACCTTGGAACTTGTTAGAAAAGCTAATTATTATTTTAAAATTGACAAATAATTGTATATATTTGTGGAGTACAGTGTTATGTTTTGGTACATGTAGACATTGTGGAATGATCAAATGAGGCTAATTAACATACCTGTCACCTCCCATGCATATTTGCTTCTTTTTTTTTTTCCTTTTTTTAACTGCCTATTCTCTGAACTCTTTGTTTGTTTGTTTGTTTGTTTTTTGAGGTAGAGTCTCGCTCTGTTGCCCAGGCTGGAGTGCAGTGGCACAATCTCGGCTCACTGCAACCTCCGCCTCCCAGGATCAAGAGATTCTCCTGCCTCAGCCTCCCGAGTAGCTGGGATTACAGACGTGCATCACCACGCCCAGCTAATTTTTGTATTTTTAGTAAAGACGGGGTTTTACCATGTTGGCCACGCTGGTCTCGAACTCCTGACCTCAGGTGATCCACCTGCCTTGGCCTCCCAAAGTGCTGGAATTACAGGCGTGAGCCACCAAGCCTAGCTGAACCTTTTTTTTTTTTCACCATACCAATTTCTTTTTGGTGAGTACATTTAAAATCCACTCCTAGCCTAGGCAACATAGCAAGACCCCGTCTTAAATTTTTTTTTTTTTTAATTAGCGAGGCATGGTGGCATGTGCCTATAGTCCTACCTATTCAGAAGCTAAGTCAGGAGGATCACTTGAGCCTAGGAGGCCAAACCTGTAGTGAGCTATCATCATGTCGCTGCACTCCAGCCTGGGTAAGAGAGAGACCCTGTCTCAAAAAAAAAAAAAAACCCACTTTTTTAGCAATTTAGAAATATACAATGTATTATTAACTATAGTCACCATCCTGTGCAATAGATCACCAAAACTTACTACTCCTAGCTTAAGGTTTGTACCCTTTGACCAGCATTTCCTGTTTCCATGTTCACCCCTCCCTGTAGCCCCTGGTAACCACCATTCTAATTCTACACTCTACTTTTATGAATCTGACTATTTTAGATTCCACATGTAAGTGAGATTGTGCAGTATTCGTCTTTCTGTGCCTGGCTTATTTCACTTAACAATAATGTCCGCCAGGTGTCACAAGTGACAATTTCCTTTTTTAAGGCTGGATAGTATTTAATTTGAAAAAAATGTTCAACATAAGTAATCATCGGGGAAATGCAAAAACTGCAGTAAGATATACCTTTCACCTGTTAGAATGGCTGTTATCAAAAAGATGAAATATATCAAGTGTTGGCAAGGATGTAGAGAAAGGGGACAGTCATTTTGGGAGACAGTATGGAGGTTCCTCAAAAAATTAAAAATAGAACTACCATATGATCCAGCATTCTCACAACTGGGTATATGTCCAAAGGAGGTCAAATCAGTGTGTCAAAGAGATGTCTGCACTACTAAGTTCGCTGTGGCATTATTTACAATAGCCAAGGTATGAAATTAACCTAAGTGCTCTTCAGTGGATGAATGTGTAGAAATGCAAATTCTTAAACCCTTCCACAGACCTACAATACTGAATCAGACTCTGGAGATGCGGACAGACATCTGTGTTGTAACAAGTTCTCCAAGTGAAACTGATAACTGCAAAAGTTTGAGAACCACTGGTTTGAGGTATCCAGGCAAGTCATCAAGTCCGATTGTCTGGATGAAGTTGTCTTGAATTCAGAAGAGATGCTAATGAGCTAGTCTTTTAAATCTTCCAGCATTTTTAATTTTGCATGTTTGGATACAGATAGAAAATTGCTCTTTCCAGAGTTTTCCTTCTGATATTCATTAAGATTAGCCGTCTGACAAGATGGGATAAGTTGTCTTTAAGTGGGTGGAGAAGTTGGGGAGAAGTCTATGCTTTTGTTATTCAGCTCAGTGCGTGTTTTGGAATTGTTCTTTAGAGTGTACTATCTCTATCTCTTTGACAAAAGTAATATTACGGACTGGAGTAATTGTTGTTTTTCCTTAACCTATGCCATTTATTTTCTTATAAATAAAAGTGTAAAAAAATGGTAGTGGGGAAAAACTTATGAAAACACTTTGCTACAACTTGTATTTATTATAGTTAACAATGACAAGTGTGCAAGGAGAAAAACCTTCCTTTTGTTGAAATTTGCTACTTTGACCATTGCTGAAAAATAGATCTTTGGGAAAGTAGAAAATGTTAGGAATTTCTTTTTCTGCAAATATGTGAATACTTACAGGAAAGAGAAAGTTCGTGGAGCTTCTGAAGACTATGTCCCTGCTGATGATTAACAGGTGGACTGTTTACTTGGCCTTTTACTAGCCTTCAGAATCAGGGCTACTTATTAGTGGTTGAATTAAATGTAAGGTTTATTTTTTCTTACCAGAGTAAATGCTGACAGTGGTTAAGCAAGCAATCTAACTGTGGTATTGAGAAGACCATTCAGTTGCTATCTTCTGCTATTAAAAATACCTTAATGGAGATTACCTGCCATTGGCCTGTTTTCTTTTTTAAGGTTTTTCACATGGTTCTTGAAAATTATCTTCTGCACTTTGAACTTAATCAGCTTGAAAGGGCATATTAAATCTGAGCTTGAAATTCTGAGATTTCAGTTTTGATCTTTACGGCATTAGCTTCCAAGTGCTTTCATTTTCAGCATGATGGCTGCCAGCTGTTTAAAATTCACGTAAAATCCTCTTCACCTGTTGACTGAATGCATGTTTTCACTCTTTGGCTGCCTCAGTCACTGTGTAATTCGTGTCCTGGTAAATTTTACCTTGAAGAGAAAGTCTTAAAATTATAGAAATGGAGGACAGATTAGTTCTCACCAGGGGCCAAGAAGAGGTAAGAGGGGAGGGGGAGTGGGTGTAGCCATAAAAGGGCAATGTGAGGGATCCTTGGGGTGACGGAAATTTTCTGTATCTTGACTGTATCAATGTCAGTATTTTGATTGTGATAATTTTGTAATATTCTGTGATAGTATGTAATATTCTGATTCTGTAAGTAGGATTTCTCTGTTATCCTTAAAACTGCATGTGAATCTACAATTACCTTGATTTAACAAATGGTTTTCTTTAAAAAAAAAAAAAAGGCAGCTAGTTCAGCTCACAGCTCTCACTGGTGCTCTTTGTGCACTTTTCATTTTGTCACACAGAATATTAAAAAGACAAGTGGAAATGTAATAAAACTAATATTTTTAAAAAACAGGCCAGGCATGTTGGCTCACGCCTGTAATCCCAGCACTTTGGGAGGCCGAGGAGGGCGGATCACAAGGTCAGGAGATTGAGGCCATCCTGGCTAACATGGTGAAACCCCGTCTCTATTAAAAATACAAAAAAATTAACCGGGCGTGGTGGGGGACGCCTGTAGTCCCAGCTACTCGGGAAGCTGAGGCAGGAGAGTGGCGTGAACCTGGGAGGCGGAGCTTGCAGTGAGCCGAGATCACGCCACTGCACTCCAGCCAGGGCGACAGAGCAAGACTCTCTCTCAAAAAAAAAAAAAAAAAAAAAAAGTCTGGGTGCAGTGGCTCACACCTGTAATCCCAGCACTTTGGGAGGCCGAGGCGGGCAGATCACCTTAGGTTGGGAGTTTGAGACCAGCCTGACCAACATGGAGAAACCCCATCTCTACTAAAAATACAAAATTAGCCCACATGGTGGTGCATGGCTTGTAATCCCAGCTACTCGGAGGCTGAGGCAGGAGAATCGCTTGAACCCGGAAGGTGGAGGTTGTGTCATTGCACCAAGATCGTGTCATTGCACTCCATCCTGGGCAACAAAAGCGAAACTCTGTCTCCAAAAAAACAAATGGAAATCTTTAAAAAATGTCTTGCTTCACCACATTGTGAATATTTTGTTTTGTTTTGTTGTTTTTTTTTAATTTGAGATGGAGTCTCGCCCTGTCTCCCAGGCTGGAGTACAATGGCATGATCTCGGCTCACTGCAACCTCTGCCTCCCGGGTTCAAATGATTCTCCTGCCTCAGCCTCCTGAGTAGCTGGGATTACAGACGCCCACCACCATGCCCAGCTAATTTTTGTATTTTTAGCAGAGACGGGATTTCTCCATTTTGCCAGGCTGGTCTCGAACTCCTGACCTTGTGATCTGCCCGCCTCAGCCTCCCAAAGTGCTGGGATTACAGGCGTGAGCCACCGTGCCCGGCTGTGAATGTGTTTTTATATGACATGTCTGTGGTAACAAAAAGTCTAGTTGAAGTTTTAAGTTTTTAAATATTTGGGATTAATTGGCAATAATATTAACTATAAAAATTAAAATAAGGCATTATGCCTTGTGTTCCTGCATGTCTAAATTTCTTTTTATTCAGACATTTAAAGCACATGATAAACTAACTCCTCAGGAACTGTGCCTGCCCCAGAAGGTTAGCATGTAATTACAGCACTGTATGCTAAATTGAATAAAGGTGTGGACAGAGACTGCGACTAACTCTTACACGCTGGATAGAGGCTGCAGCTAACTCTTACACACCCAGGAGTCACCACAGAAAAGCTTGCTCACTCTGACACATGTAATACATGGTGTTGCAATCTGTGTGGTGATGGGATATATGTGTATGTTTCAGTGCAGAAAGGACTTAAATCAGTTTACAGGTGGACATACAATAAAATAGAAAGGAATTACTAATAAAATAGACCAGGGAAAACACAATGAAAGATCAAGACTGAGAAAAACTAGCACAAAAGTGTTCCATAGGAGTTACTATAATACAAATAACTATAAACAAAAATAACTATGTATAGTTATTATATGTTTGTAATCCTAGTTTGCATGTTTCTCATAATAATTTTGGTGTGGGGGAGAGGTGTATGTATTAATAGCTTGGAGATGAAGAAAGTTTTAAGAGTTAGGAGATACAAATCAGCTTTTGCGCTTGAAGGTTGGGTTCCGGGCAGAGCCACTGAGGCGGTTGCAGAGGCCTCTGGCAGGAGGGGTGCCTTAAGGTGGGGTGAGTGCCCCCTGGCTTTTGCAGTTGCTCTTCCACAGTCCTCTCAGGGTTTCATTCTTCAGTCTACATGGAAGTTCTTTTTGGGCTTTTTGTTTTGGTTTGGTTTTTTGAGACAAGATCTGGCCCTGTTGCCCAGGCTGGAGTGCAGTGGCACAGTCATAGCTCACTGCAGCCTCAAACTCCTGACTTAAAGGGATCCTCCCACCTGAGCTTCTCAAAGTTCTGGGATTACAGGCATGAGCTACCATGCTCAGTCTGGAAGTTCTTTTTTGAAAAAGCACAAGGTCACTAAGATTTCTATCCACACAGCCAAGTGGACATGGAGATAAGACAGTGAATGCTTTCCAGGATTTTATCATTGGCATTGGCTTATGGTTGATAATTTTATCGTTTTCATCTATAATATTACTAGAAACAGATGAAATAATATAGTCATGAGTAGGATTTTATACCCAGATCTTTTAGTGGATTCCAGTGTTAAATCCTAGGCAAAATGTGAAGCTTATTTTAATTTTTTTTTCTTTTCTGAGCAACTGTTCTTAAATGCATTGTTTGTGGCATTTGTTTTGGATTATTGATGAATAGATACAGTTTCAGCCATTACTGTATGTTACTTTTACATAAACTGTAAAAGTATATAAATTGTTATACATCGATGGAAGCAGACATCTAGACAACTACAATGTGATTTGTTTCTGGGCAGAATTTTTCTATCGCCAAATCTACTTTAATTTGAAATTGTAAGACAATAGTCTATAGATCACACAAAGTACCTTTCTCATACTTTTGCTTTCCTGACGTTTATCTTCTGCTTTATTATTTTTCTTCTTATTCTATTTCTGCAATAGTAGGTGGGCAAGAGAAGATATTTTCAGATCTTTCAGATTCATTTAAAGTGCAGCTGTCTTCCACCCTCCATTGCTAGTTCATAGAGCAGAAAGAACACCAGCCAGCCAGCAGCTGTTAAAAAGAAAACGAAAAAAAAAAAGTGGCTGAAGAAAAACAGCAATTTTGAAAACCATAGAAAAACATTTGTCATAATATTTTAAATTAAAAGAAAAAAACCAGGCTAATATTTCCAAGACTAGCTTTGGGTGAAATAATAATTAAGACCTTCTGAATTGTGCTTTTTGGCTTATTATTCCCACATGTGGATCATCCTGAAACAATGATTTCTTGGAGGTTTGAGTAAGTTTTACATTGGTTGAGTTTAGGAGGAGTCACAGGTGATTTGCCCCAAGTGGGAGTGCCCCGTGGCCTTGCTGGATACTTGGAAAAAGGAGAGAAATAGAAGAGAATGGTCGGCTTATGTAATGATCTCAGGCTGATTAATTTGGTTTTACTTTCAGCCTCTTTGGTGCTAGATATCAAAAGGCCAGAGAACAGACCAGAGACTGCTTTCTGTCAAATATATGTTCTATCCCCTTGCCATTTTCCCCTTAAAATGAACATACTCTCAGAAAGACTAAGCATCATGACTAATAAGCATGAATTAGCCAGATCATCAAACCTCTGCCCTGATATTTGGAAAAATGAGATTTGTTTGGGGAGGAGATGGGGAAGCAACAAGGGTTTATTTGTTTTGAAGAAGCAGAGCTGGAGGATTTGGAGCAGCTGTAGGGTGGATACCATGAGCACTGTGGTAAAAATCTAAGAGGGCTTGCAGAATAGTAGAGCTAAAACCCCCACATTTTGTTAATTTGCCAGTTTGGCTGGGGATTGGTGTAGTTGTTTGGTGCTGAATCTAGTTTGAATGTCTGCATGCAGACTCGTTTCCCCTGGGTTTGGGCTGGGCTGGTTTGGGTTGGGCTGAGTGGGGCTGAGCTGGGCCAGGCCTCCCCGTGTATGGGAGATGGAGAAATAATCACTTGCTGCTTACCCACCCCACTTTTCTAATTATCATGGCCCTCAGTCCTCAACAGGATTTCTCTAGCACTGAAGCCTGACCATAATACTCAATTGCAGGTCTGCTCCACATAAAACTATGTAACTAGAGGTAAATGTAATTTCCTTGATAAAAGATCTAGAGTGTTGGAAACACGTTCTGTGGCTTAAATCAAGATTTAGGTCAACAAAGGAGTGTTTGGCAATTTTCCTCCAGTTCTCTAAATGTTCATGCTCTGGAATCTTAGCAGGTTTTAAAAAGGGAAGGTCAGGTTTATATTCTGCTATATCACTACCCTGGTTCTAAAACAGCTGCCCAAGAGATGCTGCCCTTCTTAGTTCTTTATTCTTTCGCATGAGAAAAGCCATTTTTTATCTAAATTGTGGCCCGGCGTGGTCCGGCTTATGTGGTCACACATCACCTTCACTTGGACTAATTGCCCAGTGGCCTGTCTGGGATGTTCAGTGAGAATAAAGTAAAAGAAGAGTGATTTTATAAAGTGTATTTGGACAGCTTATTGTAAACTAAAAATAAACATATAAATAACAGAGTGAAATTGCCTTATATGTTTTTGCCTTTGTTTCCCTGTAGTTTCCCTATCAGTTCTAGCTAGCTAGCTTTGTAGCAGATTTTGCAGTATTTTTTGTGTGTGACAATACCTTTCTTTGAGCACCTGAGAAGTTTACCCAGGGTATGGTGGTGTGCTTGACAGATATTTAAGATGATCAACTTGGGAGAAAAGTTGTGGATAAATGTCTATTCACATATAACTTACAGCTTTTAAATAGGAAAAATAATAGCTAATCTTAAAATGTTATTTAAGAGAAAACTGATGGGAGCATGTCACAAGGACCCAGAGGCCAGCTGGTGACAAATCTGAGACAATTTGAGCAACAGAATAATTAAGGACAAAAGTGAATTACAGACCACTGGGAGAAAAACAGGAATCCATGCTGATGATGAATGGGGGAGAAGGAAAAGGCTCTTGCTCACAGTAGAATGCCATTGCCAGCCAGTAAATGTGGAGTTCTTTAGGATATTCTGGACAATAAGGCCATTTAAAGGAGATATTTATTTCTTTCTAGTAGTTAAAATATGGTGGGAAGAATCTAGGGTTAGAAGGCCTGGACTGAATTTTGGCACTTGATAACTTTGACTTTGGGTTAGTCATTTGTCCTCTTTGAGCTTGTGTTTGCTAACCCATAAAATGGGGGAGTGGTTACATCTACTTTTCAGGTTGAGGATAAAGTTAATGCATGTGAAAAGGCTTTATATACTAATGCATTCTTGAAACAATATGACTGAAATAGTGATACAAGGAACATCACTTCTGTGTATCTTTCTTAGAATAGAAACAAAATTTGTAATGTAAACAACTTTTCATTAAACATATTCAGAAAAGCAATGATATTATTAGAATAAAATATTAACAAAGTTAAAATAGTGACTTTTTATGCTTCCTGTGTGCTGGACACTGTGCTTATCACTTACCATCTATTCTCATTTAATCCTAACCATGACTGCCGGAAGATGGTACCAGCGTGGCTACTGAGATGTAGAATTTGAGTAAATTTTTCACACAACTTGTATCTGGAAAGCTAGGATTCAAATTAAAGCCTAACTGCAAAATCCATGCTGCTAACCACTGTACTATACTGCTTCCCAAAAGAAGTCTTTTCTTTAATCAGTTTTCTCTCAATAAAAAGGAGGGGCATCCAGAGATTTTGGTAGAGAATGTGATCATATGTGCACCAGCTGCATGAGTTTTGGGTTGCGAGTCCACATCTGCCATTGAAGTGTTTATGGAGGCTTGTGTTTATTTCCTGTTGATCAGTAATTTTTTTTTTTTTAAGACAGAATTCCACCCTGTCACCCTGGCTGTAGTGCAGTGGCACAATCTTGGCTCACTACAACTCCACCCCTCCCTGCCCCGGTCCCGGCCCTGGGTTCAAGTGATTCTCCTGCCTCAGCCTCCCGAGTGTCTGGGACTACAGGCATGCACCACCACTCCCGGCTAATTTTTTTGTGTGTGTATATACACACACACACACACACACACACACACACACACATATATATATATATATTTTTTTTTTGAAATGGAGTCTCACTCTGTCACCAGGGCTGGAGTGCAGTGGCACGATCTTGGCCCACTGCAACCTCCACTTCCTGGGTTTAAGTGATTCTCCTGCCTCAGCCTCCTGAGTAGCTGGGATTACAGGCGCCCACCACTATGCCCAGCTAATTTTTTGTGTTTTTAGTAGAGTCAGGGATTCACTATGTTGGCCAGGCTGGTCTTAAACTCCCAATCTCGTGATTTGCCCACCTCAGCCTCCCAAAGTGCTGGGATTACAGGCGTAAGCCACTGCGCCTGGCTTAACTTTTGTATTTTTTAGTAGAGACGGGAGGTTTCACCATGTTACCCAGGCTGGTCTTGAACTCCTGACTTCAAGTGATTCACCCACCTCGGCCTCCCAGAGTGCTAGGATTACAGGCATGAGCTACTGCGCCTGACCATAATGTTCTTTATTAGATACCAAGTATCTCATTTTCATGGAATATATTTAATTGCATCAAATATAAACTCAGAATGAGCTGAATATAATTAATTCAGCTGCAGTTACAAATTAAACAAAGATGCCTGGGTGACACCTAGGTTAATCATTTACATATCAATAGTGCAATAGATGATTAGACACCATAGGCTAACTGCTCTTTGTGTAATGACTACCTCTCACTGAGTGCTTATGGAACTTTTTAAAAACTAACTTGTGCAACATTGAGAGACACCATAGCACCGTGGCTAAGAACTTGGATTGCAGTGCCAGGCTGCCTAGGTTTGAATCCTGTCTCCCCTGGTTATTGGTGATACATTCTTTGTATCTCATTTTCCACTTTTATAAAGTAGGGGTAATGTAGTACCTAGGATCAGAGTTGTTAAGAGGATTAAATGAGTTAATATCTGGTACAGCTGGGTACATGGCACTTGGTACACACATGTATAAGCACCATATTAAAAGAAAATCTGAGAAGTACTATTATTCCTATTTTACTATTAAAAGTGAGGTTTAAATAGTAAATTGCCCTAGTTAATCGGCTAGTAAATAAGCAGAATTTCCAGTTTTGGAACTGAGAAACTAAAACCTGCTTCTGACTGTTACTATACTTCATGTGTGGCTTTTGAAGGTATTTTTTTTTCTCCTGATGTTTTTAGGTTATACCCTGAAGTTTTTTTTCTACCTCTAACAACTGTCGAAGTCTCTAATAACATAGCACCTTCCTTCTGTGGAAGTAAAGCAAATAAATACTTGGCAAAAGAAAGGAAACTACTAGGGTGAAAGTAGGAAGAGAAAAGACAGAGAGGGAACTAGGTTTGACAAACTGCTGTGTGCCACCATTCTTGATTCTCAGAGTGCTGTTAAGGGCTTGCTATCCCTTTGGGGAAAGTGAGGTGAGAATTTATGCCACCTAAATTCATACAGCTAAGACCCTGGGCTAACTTGATCCCAAGCCAGTGCTTTTTCCGTGACAACGTGCCTCTTGACCAAAAAAACTGGGCCCTATAAATTTTCTGTAAGCTTACTATAAGGCCATGCCAGCCTTTTCCATGTCATTTGGATTTATATGTGTATACTATCAAAGAATCAGGACCAACACTGTCTAGAGTTTCTTTGTAAGTGAAAGGGATGATCTCTAGAAATTTGACTTAAGATGAGAAAAATTGAAGTTCAACTTCCATAGCTACTTAGAGACATAGATAGGGCCAGACACCTAGCTGTCTTGCCAGTGCATGTAGTAACCATTTGTCTTCCTGTACCTAGGCTGTATTCACCCAAAATTGCTGAAGCTTTTGACTTGTTATATCTGGGATGAGGTATAAGAATCTGCCTTTTTAAGTAAGTATCTAATTCAGGTGCAGAGAGTCTGAGGGCCGAACTTTGAGAAAGACTGGTTTATATGAACCCACTTATACTAGACAGGTCAGGAATAGCAATACAATTTACAAACATACGATAATTGAAGAAACATTCATTCAGGACCTATTAGGTGCCAGACATTGGCACCTATTTCCTTTCAAAAGAAAGAAAATCAGTTCTGCCCACAAAGGCATTACAGTCCAGGTGAAGTAAAGTCAACTTAGCAATAAAATGTTGCAGATGCTACAGTGAAAGTCTGTGTAGGGCACACTGAGGCACAGGGAGGAATTCTTTTCTACCAGGGGTGGGTAGAAAGACCAGGAAAGGCACCATGGGAGTACTGTTAGAACTGAGACTTGGAAATATGGCCAAGTGAGCAAAGGTGCACAAGTATGAAACTAGCAGATGAAAACTGCAAAAAGCCACAAAGATAGGTTGGAGCAGGAATCTGAACTAGGTCATGGAGTTGTGGCAGATGTTCTGTGGGTGCCCAGAGAAGGTATTTTTTAAGAAAATAATCAGTGGTATACAAAAAGAATCATTGGCCTGGCATTATGTAGGAAGTTGGATTCTCAGAAGTTGAGTTAGATTTAGGTGATTTTTAGGTAAATTTAGTGGCTTTTGTTTAATGCTTGATGATATTATTGAATGAAATTCATTTCTGTATGTCAAATTATGTTCACATATTTGTCTTTTAATATATTTGTACTTGAGTAACTATACTCCCAGAAAGTAAATACTACAGTGTTGCTACCTTTAGGCAAAACTATCTTACCTTTTAAAAAGATCTTGCTCCCAAAAAAACAAACAGAAGGATGGAAAAAGAATTTAAAAAACAACTTCCACAATCTCTTTCCAGTTTTATAGTACTGAGTAATTGTCTAGTGGTTATGAGCAGACCTTGATTCACATCCTGGCCCTCAATTAGCAGCTGTGTGACCTTGCATGGGTTACTTAGCTAGGCTGAGCCTGAACCTTCACCTGTAAAACAGATAGCTGCTGTGAGGATTTAGTGATAGACACTTTTCCCAATGGGCAAGGACAGTGTCTGTCCTGTTGACTCATACCTGCAGTGCCCTGCATGATGAGACATATGGTACCCAGTGAACCTTATATTACAGACCCTCCGTACTATCACCTCATCACCAATAAGGAGACAAAAAAAGTGCCACCACTCAGGGATTTAGGCTGTTATATATTTTCATTAAAATTTAACCTCTATTGAGGTTCCAAGAATCATTTCTTCAGCATAAAGTTTCCCTGACATATGCTGAGGTAAGGAATTTTATTTCATAAATGTGTATACTATTAATTTTAAGTGTTCTTACTCTTACCCTTTCCAGCACTTCCTACTTGAAGTGTCTCTGTTTAGAAGGTCACTGAACACACTCTACTGGGGACATCTGTCTCGCATAGGCATCATATTGGGCACAGCTGCTCTGGCAGCTTGCCCTCCCTTTCTCATGAGAATTGCTGCAGCTGACTGGCTCTGGGGCCATTTTTCCCCTAGCCCTGGGCCTCCTTTCTGCTTGTAGGTGGCCTCACTGAAATGTCCTGAGATTCAACTTAGATGCCATCTGGGGCTGAGCTTTGGACATTACGAAGCTCCGGGTGTACATGAGCAGCATTCTCATCAATCAGCAGACTTGCAGAATTTAGAGCAGGAAGACCCTGTGGAGAGCAAGTTTCTTGCTCTTTTGTGTGAGGAAACTGAGTCTCTGAGACATTAAGTGATTGGCTCAAAGTCACAAAAGTAGTTATGGGAGTCAGAACTAGAACTAAGGTGTCTTGACTCTAACCTAAATGCCTTTTCCACCTTGTCAGAACTAGAAGGCATTTCTGTACTGCCAGGTAACAAGTAGCTTGTGTCCATTACTTCTTTTTTTTTTTCCCGTTACTTCTATATGGGCAAACATATATCAGAACTCTCTTGTGTGTTTAAAAAAGAAAAAAGCTGGCCGGGCGCGGTGGCTCAAGCCTGTAATCCCAGCACTTTGGGAGGCCGAGGCGGGCGGATCACGAGGTCAGGAGATCGAGACCATGGTGAAACCCCGTCTCTACTAAAAATACAAAAAATTAGCCGGGCGTGGTGGCGGGCGCCTGTAGTCCCAGCTACTCGGAGAGGCTGAGGCAGGAGAATGGCGTGAACCCGGGAGGTGGAACTTGCAGTGAGCCAAGATTGCGCCACTGCACTCCAGCCTGGGGGACAGAGAAAGACTCCGTCTCAAAAAAAAAAAAAAAAAAAAAAAAAAAAAGCTGCTTTCTCACGAACATTTGTTGGGTCACAGCCCACGTGGGGATTTGTCAGACTTTGTCTCATTACTAGACTACTTTACCACTGACAACTTGGTGATAGAATTTCAAGCAGTACTTCAAAATCTTAAAAAAGCTCTCACATCTAGAGTTTACAGGAATCCTTTCCAGAGCTCAGCCCCTCTCTACAATTTTAACTGTTCTTTTTCATTCTTTTCCTTGTACCTTAGCAACGCCGAAAAGCTGAGTGTAATAGCAGAATCACAAGTATCTCTGAAACTTTTGCTTCCTGAAACATTCTTAGTTGGGTTTCCCTGTTGACTGGAAAAGGGATGTTATTTTTAACGGAGATGCACAGTTTGAAAAGCAGAGTTAACGTTACTGAGAAAAGGCGGAAATCTGAAGGTTTTTTTGAGAGAAAAGGTAAAAAGATCAGGAAAAGAAGATAGCTTCAGGCTTTTAAAGGCATAACACAATTAGACATTTTCAAATGGGTGGAGAGGATTGGTGAAATCACCTAGGGGCCTTTCTTCAGAATATATTTGAGGGGTTAGGGTGGGAGAAAAGATTTGGGTTTTTACCAGAGTTAGAGCTCTTAGGATACAAGGAGGACATACATGGCCTGTTTTTTACATAACTCAGAAGAAATTAATGTGTACAAAGAAAGATGTTTTAACATTGGGCTCCTCTTTGAAAGCAGATTCTTACTCAAATTAACCAATAGGAGCAGCCCTTAAAGAGGGAAGTCCCACACTTTAGCCATATTTTGAAGTTACCAAGCAAGGGTCACCTTAGTGCACTAAGAAAATGGTTCCCCAGAAAAGTCTATGTTCCCATATTTGTTTTCCATAAAATAGGAACAGCCCAAGACGTAGAACAAGTCAGAGGGAAACACTGCTCACCCTCTCTCCCTTCCTATTGGTGACCTGAGTTGGGCCTGCAGTTTGCAAATCCTCATTCTTTAGGCTGGTAAATCTCTCACCCAAGAAATGAGAATTGCACAAAGAAAGTGTGCTTAAACATGAATAATTATCTGAATGTTTCTTCTTTCCTTTTCGCCTAATAGAAAACATATTTTAATTATTCTTTACTGAAATCTTGCTGAAATGAAAGGAGCATGAAGTGGGGGTAGAGTGAGACATCTGGGAGAGAACCACAGCATTGTCCTTCAGGATTCCACACAGGGAGAGAGGCCTGGGCCTTGTTATTTTAGAGCAGCACGTGTGTGTAGGCTTAACCCAGCCTGACTAACTTCCATGTGTCTCCTCTCTGCCACATTAATACTTCTTTCTAGGGCTGGCAGCTGTTCCAGACCTGTCTCTTTACTTTCCTGAATTTAATTAGTCATTGTTTATAGTTAGTGTGAACATTTATTGTCCAAGCCAGGAGGCTTGAAATTGACAAGAGTCACCTATTACTAATTACATCGGACAACAGGTACAAATTGGCACTACCCAGGCAAGCTAGAACTTACAGACACCCTACTTAAACAGTCTCCAGGGTGGGTGTGGTGGCTCATGCCTGTAATCCCAGTGCTTTGAGAGGCTGAGGGAGGAGGATAGCTTGAAACTAGGAGTTTGAGACCAGCCTGGGCAACATAGCGAGACCCTGTCTCTACAAAAAATAAAAACTGTGCATGGTGGCAGGCACCTGTAGTCCTAGCTGCTCAGGAGGCTGAGGCAGGGCGATCACTTAAGCCCAGGAGTTTGAGGCTGAATTGCTCTATGATCATGCCTGTGAATAGCCACAGCACTCCAGCCTGGGCAACATAGGAAGACCCCAGCTCTAAAAATAATAATAAAATTTGTTTTTAAAAAAGCAAATAAGAGAAGGAAGTTTTTGTAAGTGCTGCTGTGGACCATGTGGTAGTAATTACCAGTTAGAAGATACATTGGAGAAGAAGCCTCATTTAATCTCATTGAAAATAGCAACAACTTGATAAATTTAACAAGAAATGTACAAATCCTATATGTAGTGTTAGGAACTGAGTTGCGTGCCCCAAAATTGATATATTGAAGCCCTAACCCCAAGCACCATAGAATATGACTGTTTTTGGAGATAGGGCCTTTAAAAAAGGTAATTAAATTAAAATGAGACCATGAGCATGGGCCCTAATGCAGTCTGACTGGGGTCTTTATAAGAAGAGGGATGAAACATGCAGAGAACTCAGGAGAAAAGGCCATGTGAGTACACCCTGAGGAGGCAGCTGTCTGCAAGCCAAGAAGAGAAGCCTCAGGGAAACCAACCTGCCAACACTTTGACTTTGGATTTCCAGCCTTCACAGCAACAGTGAGAAAATAAATTTCTGTTGTTGAAGCCACCAGTCTATGGTATTGTGTTACAGCAGTGCTAGCAACTAATACAGACAGTACTTGTAGAACACAAAAGTAGGCTTGAACAGACCTTCCTATATCTTCAGAAGGGCATTTCAGCATCATCAAGATATTAATCTTGATTTATGAATATAATGTGACCTCAATAAAAGTATTAATAACTTTTTTTACTGGAGGTAAACAAGGTGATAACTGAAGTCATATGGAAAGCTTAAGCATGCAAACAAAACACTGAAAAGGAAGAACTGTGAGAGGGGCTGGCCCTATCAGATATTAAAATCTCTATAAAGCCTTTATAATTAAAACAGAGTGGTACTAGGGCACAGACTAGAACTAGATGAAGTGTAGTAGAATTAAATGTCTGAAAGTAGACTCGAACATTTATGGAACTTTTTTAAAGCGGCAACTCCAATCACTGGGTCAAAGATGGGCTTTTAATGAATGGTGTTGGGGTTAACTGGCTAGCCATTTGGAGAAAGATAAAATTAGATCCATTCCTCATACCACAAATAACACTAAACTCCAAAGGGATCACAGAGCTAAATAAATTATGAAACTTTATATGCACTAGAAGTATGCATGGTTGAATTCCTCCTTATAATCTGGGAATATAGGAGAAGGCTTTCTAGGACTCAAAAATAAATATGCAATAAAATGTTGATAAATGTGACTACCAAAAAATATACATAAGCAAAGTGAAAAGACAAATGATAGTCGTGGTAAAATATCCACAACATATATCACAGGGTAGTATCTCTAGTATGTTGTTTTTTTTAATGAAGGATGAAAATTCCAAAAATAGGCAAAAGGCATAAGCCAACAGTTCAAAGAAAAAGATAGACAAGCACTCTCTGAAATACGTGAAAAGATGATCAACTTTCACTGTAAGAGAAATGTAAATTAAAATTGCACCAAAATGTCATTTTTCACCCATCAGGTTGTCAGGATTCAAAAGCTTGACAGACTCTGTTCTGGAAGGTATGGGAAAAAGGCACTGCTATGTGACAGTGCAAAATGGTGCAACCATTGGAAAGGGGTACTTGACAATAACAAAGTTATATATACATTTACCCATTTACCCAGCATTTCCACATCTAGGAATTTGCCCTGAAGATACACCTTTGACAATGCTACCATATATATGCATAGTCATTGCAGTATTACATTTTATGGTAAAATATTGTGGAATACCTAAATGGCCAGATATGGGAGATTGTTAAATCACCTTTGGTGTTATTATCTGTCAAACCACATGAGGAAGACCTCTGTGCACTAATATGAAGTTGTTTCTCATATACAGGTGAAAAAAGCAAAGTGCAAAAGAGCATATATAGTAGGCTACCTTTCTTCTTAGCAGTAAAGACGAAATAAGAAAGCATCCGTTTATCTGCTTGCTTTTTTCAAGAAGAAACACAGGATAAGCCAGAAAAAAATGAAATTGGTGGCCCTAGGAGGATGTTAAAATTGGAGGACTAAGTTAGAAAGGACATGGTAGGGAGTGTATTGTTTTGACTTTAAAATCGTGTTAATATTGTCTGTATTTAAAAAGTAAAATCAACAAGAATGAGAGAGGGGAACTCCTAAAACTAAGCGCAAACAGCAATAGATGTATTCGAATAAACTAACTGTGAAAGGGAGAAATTGCATAAAATTTCAAAGTAATAAAATAACACTGAAGAGAAGAGAGGGATGAATCCAAGTAGATTTTGAATGAATTTGAATGAATCCAAGTACTTTGTATACCAAAAAAATAAAGAGAATAAACCCAAAACTTAGTAGGTTTATTTTATAATTTCCGAAATTTTTTCAGTGTATCATAGAATTAAGCACATTCATAAATACTTTGATGTTGGTAGCCAAGGTTCTCACTGTTGAAATAAGGAGATACAGATAGGAAATAGAGAAAGGCAAATGAAAACCCTGTGGAGCTGGCTTACGCTTAGATGTAACAGCATAACCCAATTTCTAGTACATACACGCACACACCCGGGGTTAGAATCAATGTGGCTCCAGTAGACATACAGAACACAGCCAAATCCCAGATTTTGGTTTCTAAATACTATTCCTCACTAAAGGGAACCAGAGATTGCTGGAGTGGTGGAAAGGGAAGGTAAGAGATAAGCCTGGAATGTCTTGTTCCAGAAATTAAGAAATACTCAAATAATTGGAGCATGTTACAAAGGCACAGGGACTAGCTTGAACAGGCACCCAATGGCCAAATCTAAGACAATATGACCATCAAAATAGATGAAGACATTTATAGATTATAGCTCATTGATAAAGAATCCATGAAGCCATACTGATGACTGTTATATATAGGCATATAGACACAAGAGATGGAAAAGCACGTCCCCATATTAGAATTCTGACTAATAATGAAGGAATAATGGAATCAAAGAAAATTCAGTTCACAACCATTATAGCAAAAATTTATTCAGGCAAAATGGATGCTAAATATAGGGGACAAAGCTTGATAAGGAACAGGATATTTACACAGTCTCGTGGTATCTCTCACTACTTATTAATTACAAAAGGAAAGATAGAAACTGTCTGCGGTGGAAGAAATGCACAATACCTTAACCAAGTGATCAGGATTAAACCTCAAACAGGCAGACACATCGTGTGCTTCTGTGTGTATGAACTGAGAAGGGAATAATACCACTTATCTAGTAGTCCAACCGAAGTCTCAGAGTTTAATCACGGAGAAGCATTAGAGGGACCCAAATTGAGAAACAGTCTGTAAAATAACTGCCTGTATTCAAAAATGTCAGTAGCATGAAAGCAGGAAGGAAAAAAGACGCTGAAGAACTATTCCAGATTACAGGAGACTAAAGAAATATGACAACAAAGTACAATATGTGATTCTACCTTAGGTCCTATATCAGGAAATTGCTACATAGGACATGGTTGAGACAGTTGACAGAGTTGGAATATGATTTTATATTAGATAAAATCATCAATGTTAAATTTCTCAAGTTTGTTAACAAATGTGTATATGTAAGTTAATGTTCCTTTTGGGAGTTACTCTGAAATGCTATAGGGTAAAGGGACATGTATGTTACCTGCTCTCAGATAATTCAGAAGAAGTGTATTTGTGTTCTGGGGCCGGGGAATGGAGGAGAGAGAATGAATAAGTTAATGTGGCAGGATGTTAAAAATTGGTGAATCTGGGTAAAGTGTATTTGAGTGTTCTTTGTACTATTGCAGTTTTTCTGTAAGTTTGAAATTATTTCAAAATCAGTTAAATTTTTTAAAATTCATAGAAGTTTTTATAACTGCCTCAAACTGGAAATAACCCAAGCATTGAGTTGGTTTTTTTCCCCCCAACCCAAGTATTTATCAGCAGAAGATAAAATTGTATCATCAAATAAATTGTAGTTTATATATATAACAAGGTGCTACACACACAACATTGGATGAGTCTCACATTTTGAGGAACACATATGCAGATTATCAACTTGGGGAGCAGAAATACATTGCCCTTTGCTGTGGCTATTGCAAAGGCTAGTTCTTCCTCCCTGACTGCCCCCATCTGCAAGTAGTAGGAACAAGTAAGTCCCCAGTTCTAAAATTGTTAGGAAACAAGAGCTGCTAAAACAGATGCTCCACTAAGTGTTAGGTTGGTGCAAAGTTACTGCAGTTTTTGCCATTAAATGCAAAAACCGCAGTTATTTTTGCACCAACCTTAATGGACTCTGCATGTGTGTTGTAGGAGGGAGGGGTCCTCTGAACGATAGAGGACATGAAGGATTGCTGTCTAGTGCTGCATTTATGGGGAGGGGTTTAGAGGCCAATGTTTCCCCCTTTTAAGGGTAAAAATCGTAATTGAGACCATAGCTAGATGCCTATAAAAGGCAAGTTGGGAAATGGTAACTCAAGTCACAGCAGCTAAAAGAAAAGGGAATGTTTGTCATTGCAAAGGTAATTGAAAGGTATTGGACTGTTTTGGAATATACATTTTTATTGGCATTGGGGATCCCTTATCAGGAATGTTTTTTCAACAAAACAAAACCATTTTATAGTTCAGATGACTATTGAAAGGTAGAAGAAGAATTTATGCTTTTAATGGTTTGGTTTGGGAAGATTCTATCAGTGTACTAAAAAGAAAATACATTTATTATATACTCAAAAGATTTGTTCCTAAAGGATCAAATAGAGAAATAACAAATCTGATGCTATGGGATTATGTAGGAGTATAAAATATAGCATATGAGAAATTTTAATACTTTTTTAAAAACTTTATCTAAAAAGCAATTTTCAGCTCATAAAAAAGTGATAATCCAAGTGTTAAGAGCACTTTTTACTGTAGAAATGATATAAATTATGCATAGATTCCCTGGAAGGCCCTCAAAAGTCTGCTAAATTCCTATTGCCACCAAATATTGTTTCTTTGGGGAAATATATTCTGATTCCTAACAACCAACAATAATCATAAGTTTTAAATCTCTCCTGTCTCCTCTCATGCAGTTTATGAAATGGGTTGCTTTTCTTTTTGTAGCTGAGGCCACAGGAGCTGGAGGGATTGCAAAGGCCTTTATTAGAGCATCCATCTGGTGACCCTGGCAGGGAAACTTGGGATCTAACTCTAGGATCTGGCTAGGGCTCTGTAACTGTTAGCCAGCCCTGCCTTTCTAGGATAATTATATTTATAGTGGCTTTGCCTCAGGAGGTTTCTGGAGATTGGTGACCATGCCAATTATTAACTCCTTAGGTTCCTAATGTAGAACATTTAGGAGTGACAGGAGTTGTTTTCTTTGCTTCTCAACAGGTGCCTACCTATTGGGCCGCCTTTGTACCTTGAGTTTTCAGTTAGCAAAATGTGAATTGTATGACCTATTTCTTCCTTGACCTCACAGGTGGTGTTAAGGATTCTTGAAAAGTGGGTAAGATCCTTAGAAAAAAGATGTTCATAAAGTGTGACTCCTAGGACAGGATACAAGATAAATTCTGTCCCACAAAACACCTCATATTTTGTATAATTAACTATCTTCATGGCATTTGCGTTTTCTACAGTTCACTGATTTTACCTCTTCAGCTTTATTTACTATGCTGCTTTTTTGTGTTAAAGTGAACTAGTGTGTCAGCTTAAAACACTTGTGGTGAATAATTCATATCATTCAATAAGCATTAACTCTTAAATGTGAAGTCTTATCAGCCAGGGCTATGAAATATAATTGTCAATGGTGATGAACAATTATGCTTTGGTTTTTGGTGAATGAAAAAATTAAGAATGAGGGAACCTTAACATTTTTAACCTAAAAGATTGTATTTTGCCAACTTTCCTTGGGCAATTTGTGAATACTGCAAATCTCAGGCATATGTCATCAGTGATTCTAAAGAGATTGTATTTGTTCCTGCATTTGTTCTTGAGGGTAAAATAGCTTTTCATTTGAATGATGCTTTTGAGTTGGCAGCAGGACAGGGATCAGATAATTTGTTGTTGCTTACAGATTATGTTTTACTTTATTGTGATGTAATTATAGATCATAATTCTCATTTTTGTCTTCTCTTTTTTCCCTTCTTTTTTCTAGTACTTCCTCCTGTGCTGGTTCCAAGACACAGCGAATATAATCCTCAGCACAGCCTCTTAGCTCAGTTCCGTAACTTAGGACAAAATGAGCCTCACATGCCACTCAACGCCACTTTTCCAGATTCTTTCCAGCAACCCAACAGCCACCCGTTTCCTCACTCTCCCAGTAGCAGTTACCCAAACTCTCCTGGGAGCAGCAGCAGCACCTACCCTCACTCTCCCACCAGCTCAGACCCAGGAAGCCCTTTCCAGATGCCAGGTAGGTTGGAATGTTCAGTGATGTTCTGTGGTCGTATCAGACAGTGTTATCACAGTGTCACGGAAAAGCTGGGTCAACCTGCAGTGGAGGGAGATTTTCAGCCCTGGTATATGACATAGTGCTCTCGCACTTTTAGGATAAAACTTTTGGAGAAAGGAGACCTCATAGCCAAGTAAGCAAATGTCTTATTTTATTTGTCAGGCACAGATGCTTGAATAAGCTATATTTTTCCCTTGTTTTTAAAAGGTTTTGAAGCAGCTGCATCCTTCTGGGAGTGGCATAATTGTTACAGTCTTTACTCTTGATAAAAAGAAAAATCGTGTGTTACACACATTTGCTGTTATGAGAACACAACCTCAATCAGCATCGTTTTCATACATGGAAAAAACTCCTGTTGTAAGTGCAACCTCAGAAAAAATATTTCCTGAGGGATCCCACCCCCTACTTAATTAAATTCATTTAAATGATGATGTAATCCCAAGAAACATATACTTTAACAACAAAGGAATTACAACAGAAGCACTGGAAACCATCTGCTTGTTCAACTTAGCAAAGACAAAAAACAATTATCCTCTTTTTTTAGACATAACTGATGGTGTAATGGTTATCAAAATAAATGATTAATAAGGACATTATATATTTTTAAGTTACAGGTTAATGAGCAAGCATCTCCAAAAAAAAAAAAAAGGGTGCCAAATTTCTTGCCAGTAGACCTTAAGAAAGATACCCTAAACAAAAATATACTTAACATCTATTAATGTTTTCGGAAGGGAAAATGACTGGGCAAGTGTGTTTATTGGGCTGCTTAAAATGTTTTTAAGTAAATTTGAATTCAACATCAGTGCTGGGCCTTCAAAAATTGAAAAGTGGTCCACATTTATATTGCTTCCTTTTATTTATGTATTTATTACCTTCTTTTATTTAAATCTTGTTTATTTCACATTGTTTTGTCTGTTTTTCACTCCAAAGCTGTTTGGGATGAGGGTTGGGAGATAGACTAGTTTAAAAATCAAAGTAACTGGTGACTTCCTGTCTACCTCTCTCCTTTGCTCCTCACCATTAACCTGTATGATGGGCAGGTTAGTGGTGAGGAGATACATTTCAGAAGACTTTTGAGCAGTGGCAGCCCAGAGTGGCCCCAAGATTGAATTAAAGGTTATTGCTTGAATTTACTTTGTCCCTAAGGCAAAGGCCAAGTAATGGAAATATGGAAAACAGTTGCAAGGGATGGGAGGAGGTGCTTGTAGGAATAGTAGAATAGTATCAAGAATTATCGGGTCCCTCTTGGTTGTGCTGATGCCATAGGTTGCCAATGAAATTTTCACCAGCTTCTTGGCAGAAATTCATTGACTTGGGCTCAGAGGAGGCTCTTTGTCTTTGTTCCTGGCTTGAGATAAAGCTGAGTCAGCCTTACAGCTGCAGAGAAGAGGCTGAATTAAAAGAAGCTGGAAAAGGGGCAAAAGAGGCATCCAGAGAAGGTCCCAGTAGTCCCATCTCAGTACTATGAGTTGTTGCTTGTTAGCAGCTGGATGTGAAGTTACCGGGTTGTGATTCAGCTGGAGAGTGAGTCTTGGAAATCACTGGGGCTCTCTGATGGAACGACATGAGTTGTTTGTATTTGACAGTTGCTCTGAGTGGTCTCGATTACTTATCCAAACATTCATGATTCCCTCAGGTAAAATTTTGTCTCCAAGGCTCTGACACATATGCTAGATGAGCTCATGATAGCTAGTGAGGAACTTGCTTTTGGCTGGAAAAGCATTATTTGTGAGAAACCTATACCCTTTGTTTTATATTAAGAAAATGCAAGACTTGTGTTAGTGTTCTTTGTTTAAAAAATGTTTGCCTCTTATTTGCCAGAAGAAACATATATGTAAATTCTGAAATAGAAGATAGCTGTGATAAACTGATTCATTTTCTATTATTCTGTTACTAGAGATTTTAAAGCTAGTGATTATTTAAATGAGTAGGGAGAATGTGGTCCTAACAGATTCCCTAAAGTCATGGAAAATTAACAGTTCAAATCAGTAGGCTATAATGAAACTCGGTAAATTTTCTAAAAGCCCATAGATTTAATGCAAAAGACCCTGAAGCTCCTTTTCTTAAGAAGTCCAGTGAAGCTTTCAGAGGTTTTCCATCTACCAGTGAAATGCAGAAGTCCTCTCGAAGCAGATTATATTGAAGTGTGCTTAAAATACTCTTCTGATTGCTTTTAAACAGCATGATCCTGGATAGGCAAACAGCTTCTGGAACTGGCATATAGTATAATACTTTTCCTCCCACTGAATTTTCACAAAAATGTATATGATGTGGCATGATTAATACTTTTCAGAAATTGTACATCAAGGCCAGTGCCTGTAGCCTTTAGTCTTTTAATGGGAAGATTGAAATGGCAACTTGATCTCTTGAGAATTTCAGTACAGAAGAGGATATGTGTTTTGAGCGTGTATGTTTACTAAGGGTTAAGAAATAACTTCTTTAAAAACTTTGTAGCTGATACGCCCCCACCTGCTTACCTGCCTCCTGAAGACCCCATGACCCAGGATGGCTCTCAGCCGATGGACACAAACATGATGGCGCCTCCCCTGCCCTCAGAAATCAACAGAGGAGGTAAAACTAATTGCTCCCTGTTCCCTTTCTTAAGAGTCTAAAGTTTGTCCAGATGTTACTTTCTCTCACAAATTTTTGTTAGTCTTTAAAAAGAGAGCTATTTGAGAAAAATAGAGCCCAATGTTAAGAGAAGCTCAGTAGAATTCCTGGATAACAAGTAAGTCTTTAATTTAAAGAACAAATACACTGACTTAACTGATGAAGACCTGAGAATAATTTTGCAGTTATCTGTTTAGATCTTTCATACTTAATAATTTTTAACTGATGATGAAAATTTTTTTTTTTTTTTTTGAGACAGAGTTTTGCTCTGGTCACCCAGGCTGGAGTGCAATGGCACGATCTTGGCTCACTGCAACCTCCGCCTCCCAGGTTCAAGTGATTCTCCTGCCTCAGCCTCCTGAGTAGCTGGGATTACAGGCACACACCATCACGCCTGACTAATTTTTGTATTTGTAGTAGAGACAGGGTTTCACCATGTTGGCCAGGCTGGTCACGAATTCCTTGACCTCAGGTGATCCGCCCACCTTGGCCTCCTGAAGTGCTGGGATTACAGGCGTGAGCCACCGCACTCAGCCAAAAAGGGTATTTTTAAATGAACAAAATGGTATTTAGAAACAATAAGTATAACAGTACTGAAGTAGAGTTTTCACTGGTGATTTCCAAAGTGGAAGTTGGTGTAACTGGGCTTTCCAAAGACTTTCTTCTGTAATTAGGATAGATGCTCATAAACCCCATCTATTTTTCAGTTCTTATGTATGTGTAACTGCAACTGGAACAAACTAATAGAATTTCTTGCTATTTGTTTCTAACTTTGTTACTAAAAGAAATTGAGGCACAGGTTTTTCCCCTTCTCAGCCTGAAGAACTTGCAAGCAGAAATGAAAATTTCTTTCCCCCTCCAGTAAAGGGTGGATCTTTGATTCCAGCGCTGTATATATCCTTAGCAGTGACCGAGTGGAGGATGCCATCATTCTTCCAGTTCTACATAGGCAAGTAGAATAGACTTAAGTGAGCAGAGAACTCAGGTAAATAAGTTTGGTAGACTCTCTGAGAATCTGTTAGAATCCACAGCCACCCTGGCAAATAAAACTGTTCTTAAATAACCTCTCATGAAGGAAAGTGCTTCACTGCTGCACTCAACACATGGCATGGGTCATGCAATTTATATGTTAATACAAATTGAAGTTAAAGTGCAGTTTGATTACTAGGTATGTCTTGTTTCATTTTAGTGCTTTTTTATTAAAATAGGAGATACTTACTAAAATAGGAGTTGCTTATATTTTTAAGTACTTAAAATTGGTTTTGTCTCTATGACACATTATACAGTGGTAACTGCATGTCATTATACATTTATCCAAACCCATAGGATGTACACCACGAGTGAACCCTGATATAAACTGTAGACTTTGGTTGTAGGTCTGTAGGATAAATGTCGGTTCATCAGTTACAACAAATGTGCCATTCTGGTGGGGGATATTAATAATGGGGGAGGCTAGGAGGGTGTGGGGGTGGGGGGCATATGGAAAATCACTCTATCTTACACTCAGTTTTGCTGTGAACCTAAAACTGCTTTAAACGTCGATTTAAAAATTGGTGACGAAGGCTGGGCGCAGTGGCTCACGCCTGTAATCCCTAGCACTTTGGGAGGCCGAGGCAGGTGGATCACCTGAGGTCAGGAGTTCAAGACCAGCCTGGCCAACATGGTGAAACCCTGTCTCTACTACAGATACAAAAATTAGCTGGGTGTGGTGGCGGGCTCCTGTTGTCCCAGCTACTTGGGAGGCTGAGGCAGGAGAATCACTTGAACCCAGGAGGCAGAGGTTGCAGTGAACCGAGATCACACCATTGCACTCCAGCCTGGGCAACGAGCAAAACTCAGTCTCAAAAAAAAAAAAGAAAAAAAAATTGGTGATAAACTCAAAGGACCTTTCTTGGATGTGCAGTGTCATAAATTGGAATGTACACCATTTTAATCATTATGATTTTTTAAATCTTTTTTATTGCCTCTGTATTTTATGGTTCCTGATTATCTCTTGAACATCTTATCAAACATAATTCCGAGTCAATGAACACTCTGGTTGGGGGAATTTATATTTGAGGACCAGGATACCAGGAGAGAATAGGCACAGTACCACACTATTAGGAGCATGTGGACCCAGTAACTATTATTACTAAACCCAAAATGTCTGATTTCAGGAAACAGATCTTTAAATTGCTTTAAGATTTTTTTCATTTAAATAGCTTTAATTTTTTTTTCCTTTATAGTCAGTTAATATTTTCACGAGGAAGGAATGTTGGCCATTTTTTTTCTTTCCCCCCCTCCTTTTTTTTTTAACTTCTTTTTAACCTTTGGTGATTTTCCTAGAGCAGGGGTCAACAGACTACAGCCCACAGGCCAATTTGGCCTGCTATCTGTTTTTGTAAATAAAGCGTTATTGGACCACAGCTCTATTCATTCATTACATATTGTCTATGACTGCTTCTGTGTTACACGGGCAGAATTGGATAGTTGTGATAAAGATTATACAGCCCATAAAATCTTTCTGGCCTTTCACAGAAAAAATTTATCAACCTCTGACCTAGATGAATAGTATTTTGATGTATGCTGATGGCTGATTAAAGCCTTCTGTTAATAATGTTGCAGTCTGCTTTAAGATTTGGCACTTGTAAATCACTAAAGTTTTGCTCTTTGAATTATAGCAAATTGATGTGGTAGAGTTGCTTAGCAGGCAGGGAAGATAGTGTATGTTTTTAGCTAACTATTTACGTATATAAAGCAACTAACTTATGTGTGGGCTTTTTAATGAGTATTTTCCTTGTTTTGTGTGTGTGTGTGTGTGTGTGTGTGTGTGTGTGTGTGTTGTTGTTGTTGGTTTTGTTTTTTTACCAAATTCTAAAGTAAAGTGCATTTTAGTATTTGTGGAATTTGATGTTAAGAACACAGAGGTGCTTCTCCCTTAGCAGTTATAGTCTGGGCTTCTGATGTGAACTTTCTTTTATTTCTTATATTATTGTACACCCAAGACTTCATAAACCTCAGATCATTATATATTGGTATGCTGGAAATACATGGTTTGTATTCCTGGAATCTCTAAAGCAGTGGTACAAGAGGTTTTACTACAGAAGGAATTCATCTTTAAAACCTTTTAGTTGCAAATGTTTAGAACCATGTTCTGTTTGGAGATTTGTTAGTCTTAAGAGATTTGACTTAACAAGCTGCATCCTGTCAGTAAAGTTGGGTAATTTCCATTGTTGGCCCATTCTGGGAATGGAGAGACAAAACACACCTGCTCTGCATGACTTAAAGCAAATATAAGGAAGTTAGCATGAAATCTGGATGAGAAAGATATGATTCATTCTGTAAGAATGGCCAGCTGGCAAGATTTCTTCCTGAGTTTGAGAACTGGAGCAACACTGTAGCTGTGATAGTTATTGGCAACTTAATATGAGGTAAAGTAACTTCTTATCAATAATTAGAAACTGATTTTCATTGCTTTGAATAAGCATAGGCATAGTCTTTGCCAAAAGTAATTCATTTTTATGCCAGTACCTTTGGCATATTTCCTATCTTCTATTGTTCTCTTCCCACTTATTTTTTCACTTGTCACTTGTTGTGTTTCTTTAGATGGTGAGCCAAAGTCTGTGGTAGGGGTGATTTCCATTTCTGCATATTACAGAGCAATTAGCATATTGTTAATATTCAGCAAAAGTTTTTGCTATACTTCCTTAGCTGGTGTTTTGGTTATCTGATAGTAATTGGAGAAAATTGTTTTCCAATTTTCTCCAATTAGGAGAATAAGGAGAATGTCATATTTAGTAAGAAGTACCTGCTTTAAACATCATAGAAAAACTGTATACATTATAATAGCAATTGCTTTTCCAGTGTCTTCATTCCATGATCCTGAGCCAATTCAGCAACATGGTTTCAGTTTTTGAGAGCCTGAGGCACTAACCTTGGTTGATATAACATTTTCTTTCCTCTAGATGTTCAGGCGGTTGCTTATGAGGAACCAAAACACTGGTGCTCTATTGTCTACTATGAGCTCAACAATCGTGTGGGTGAAGCGTTCCATGCCTCTTCCACAAGTGTGTTGGTGGATGGTTTCACTGATCCTTCCAACAATAAGAACCGTTTCTGCCTTGGGCTGCTCTCCAATGTTAACCGGAATTCCACTATTGAAAACACCAGGCGGCATATTGGAAAAGGTGAGTTTTTGCTTTAACCTCTTTCAGATGTTTATCTGTTGTGTCCCTGTTCCTCTAGAGCTGACTTAAAATCATTCCTGTAACAAACTATTGTGGCAAAGACCAGGTAATGTTCACTTGCTGCAGTTTGTAAATATTTTTCCAGTTTTTGCTATCTGGAAGCTCTTGCAGTCAGTGATTTTTGTGGTCGATCAACTCTCATAATATTGAAATTAATTAGTTGAAATTATTATTTGCCATTTTAAGACACTATTCTGTATGATATTTTGCTACAGAACAAATTGGCTGTTATAAAATGAATTACAACCTAAAATTAAAAGCAAATTAAAGTTAATTGCTTAATTGTATTTCAAATAAATACCATAACTCAGTAAATAGAAAGAACTAGATTCTAGCACAAACATCATGCAAGGTGGCACGATAGAACCCTGCAGTGATTGTACCCCCAAAGGGACACCAAATTGAACACCTGTCCATGTAAGACAGCACCTTCAAAAGAACAAAAAATCAAGCATGGATATTTTTATAATAAGAAAAAATAAGACCAAAAAACAAGCCTAGTAAGTTATGAATATAGTAAGTGACTATATATCCTCAGCCTAGGCTGAGTGGAGTAGATAGAGTAGGGGTAGGATTTCAAATAAATCCCGAACTCTTCTTGGTAAACTTGATTATTTCATATCAGTATGAGTGAAACCATTCTGAAACTGTCATAAGTAAAGATGAAGCAAGTGACTAAATGTGTGGATATTGTTGGGAGCCTGGGTTTCCACTGTGGAAAACAGACATATAAATGGGGAGGGGAGGAAAAAATAAACCCTGTGAAGGAGAATAGAGGTATCAGTGCAAAATTCTGATTTTAATAATACATATGTGTATGTATGTATACATGTTTATGTTCTCATGTATTACGTATGTGCGTATGCATGCGTATGTATATGCGTTTTTACTTGCATATAGTTTCTGATCTGCCTGCTGAAAGGGCCCAGAAGCATACATACCCAGTAGCAATAAGCACATCTGTTGTTCAGATCATCATCGCTAATACCATGTCCCACTAGAAGGAACTAGGGCTCCTTGAAGAAATGGCTGACCCCTAGGCTGGGATAGGTAGACACAGGAGGACCCTGGAGCATCTTGTTGTGGCAGAAAGTAAAGAAATGCTTGTGGAAATCATGGGGCATGCCTCAGGAGCCAACTTGGAGGGCCTTCCACTGGCCAACTCTCAGACAATTTGAGCTCCAAAATAATTACAGTGATGAATTTTACTTCATTTTATTTATTTTTTATTTATTTATTTATATTTTATTTTTTTTTGAGACGGAGTCTCCCTCTGTCACCCAGGCTGGAGTCCAGTGGCGTGATCTTGGCTCACTGCAACCTCCACCTCCCAAGTTCAAGTGATTCTTGTGCCTCAGCCTCCTCAGTAGCTGGGAGGTTACAGGTGTGCACCACCACGCTCGGCTAATTTTTGTATATTTAGTAGAGTCTGAGTTTTACCTTGTTGGCTAGGCTGGTCTCGAACTCCTAACCTCAAATGATCAGCCTGCCTTGGCCTCCCAAAATTCTGGAATTACAGGTGTGTGAGCCACTGTGCCTTGCCTCAGTACGGTATTGAATTTTACACCATTGAAAAACAATACAAATTTATAAGTCCATACTCATAATAAATAGATAAATAAGTGAATGGGGAAGGCTGGTTGATAAATGCAGACTCAGTGCTAAAGTTTGAATATCATTTTGCAACCATCATAGTAAGGATCAGGCAAGAATCATCAGTGGATGCTAAATATAAAGAAGATGTTTATGAGAATCAGTATATTTGCATGGTCTTAAGAGTGTTTACCCTCAAACTGCCTGTTAGTACAAGGGAGAATAAAAAGCATTAACTAAACAGTGGAGAAACTGTATCATTTGTATTTTAATTGTAATTGTATAATTGATGCCCTGTTTTGACTGGGAGATCAAAATTATCATCACCAATGAGAGACAGATGGGTATCATATACCTCCAGATGTCATACCCTGAGAAGGCCATAACATCACCTACGCAGGATTCCAGCTGAGAATGCAAATCCAAATCTAATCCTGAGGAAATATCAGACAGTCTCAAAGCAAGAAACATTCTATTATAAAGGTTGAAGAAGGGGGACTAACTTTTTCAAAATATCAATGTGAAAAGACAAAGGTATGGAAACGTTCCAGATTAAAAGCAGTAAAAGAGATATGACACCTGCATGCAATATCTGACCCTGGACATGATCCTGTACTGAACAGGAGAAAAAATATTAATACTGTAAGGGACATTATTGAGGTCAGCAGGCAAAACTGGAATATGAATGGTAGATTAGACCAATGTTAAATGTATTAGCATTGCCAACTATACCATGGCTATATAAGCGACTATCCCTATTCTTAGGAAATAAGTATTTAAGGAAGTGGTTCAAGAAGAAATTAGTATATAAAGATACCTGTCTACTCACCGTCTGTCTATCCAAAACCTGTGTTACAATACATACATACATACAGACACACACACACATCGCACAGTGCGTGTGCAGCAGCAGTGGGGAGGGAGGGCCCAAGTGATCAAGCAAATGTGGTAAATTGTCACAATAGATGCATCTGGATAATGGTTTTATGGGTGTTCTTTGTTCTGTTTTTCTTTGTTCCCTTTCAAACTTTTCTACAAATTTGAAATTATTTCCAGAGTAAAAGTATGAAACAGTGACCTACTATGAAATTTAGAACAGTGGACCAGATTAAAAGGTTATTTATTAGATGCTTTAAAAGCATTCAAGATAAAGTGTAACATTTAATCCTGAGGGGAAGAAAACTCCAACTCTTAATCAGGAATTGATAGATATTTTCTTATATAATTAAAGGAAAAAAACTGACTATAAATTTAATAATGAAATGCTAGAACCTAGGTTCATAACATACATAGATATCTTTCTATGGTCTGTAAACCTCTGAAATTGTATGTAAACACAATTTTGCATACATTTGGGAGGAAAGACATACTTTTCGTTAAATTCTAAAGACGACTCTTACCCCAAAGTAGCAAAGAAAAATTGTACTATGGGACATTTCCTCTTAAAACATTATTAAGAAAATAAGGATTCTTGGAATGCTGTTATTTAAAATTGTTCCAGATGCCCTTAGTAGTGTACTCAAATATACAATTATAGATAATGGAAATAAGGCAAGATTATCATTTTGTGTAGATTATATATGTTTGATTGACAGTATTCTCGGGATAGATTCTTGAAGTGAAATTGGTAGATCAAAATCTATTGATGTATTTCACCAAATTACTTTCAAAAAAGTAATTTCAGCGCTTTGGGAGGCTAAGGCAGGTGGATCAGTTGAGGTCAGGAGTTTGAGACCAGCCTGGGCAACATGGTGGAACCGGCTCTCTACTAAAAATTAGAAATTAGCCAGGTGTGGTGGCACACGCCTGTAATCCCAGCTACTTGGGAGGCAGAGGCAAAGTTATCACCTGAATTTGGGAGGCGGAGGTTGCACTGAGCCACTGCTCTCCAGCCTGGGTGACAGAGAGAGACTCTGTCTCGAAGTAAATAAATTAATTTAAATAGATAAATAAATAAATACAGACATACATAAAATGAATTTGCACTCCCACCAGAAATATATGAGTGCCTTTCTGCCTTCATCCATGCCAGTATTATGGTTGGGCATTGTGCCTATTCAAATGATATGATTATTTATCTAGAAACCTCCAAAGAATCTATCTTTTAAAAATTATGTAAGTCAGTTTCCTTTAATCTGGTAATAACAAATTAGAAAATATAATGAAAGGGGAAATCGCCTTCCCAATAGCCACAGAAAACATCAATTTCTTGGAAATAATCTGAACCTGCAATATGTGAGAATTACATGAAGAAACCAAATTTTACTGAAAGAAAATTTGAATAAATAGGCAGTCTGTGTTCCTTAAAAGGAAGGCTTAATATTGTGAGAACATTTTGAGCATATTAATTCCATCTAATTTAATTTATAGTTTAAAACAACTCTTTTCAGAATCACAATGTGATTTTTTTGAAAATTGGAAAATGTATTCTGAATATTACCTGGAAGGATAAACAAGTGAGGCTAGCTAACTTTGTAAATGGAAAAGTAAAGAAAAAATTATTGGCATTAGGGTTAATAAAACATTGTAAAACTACAAGTAAACTAATGTGTAGACAAAACAGTAGAATGAGTTAAACTCATACTATACTGTATATAAAAATATGATGTATGTTAAGTGAAGCATAGCAAATCAGCAGAGTTCTAATGGTTCTACAATAACCAAGTTAGCTTTTGGGTGAGGCTGGGAAAGAGAAACCCTGACCTCATACCATATATGCAAACAGATTAATGAGTTGAATGTTTTTCAAGAGGCAAACAATTAAAAAGCTAGAAGAAAATATGCTTGATCAGAGAAGCAGAAATTTTCTAAGCATAAAAAGCAACAAAAGACCATAAGAGGTTTGACTAAGAGATTGCAAACTTCTGCAGGTTAAAAAATATGTCACGAGTAAAATTAAAAGACAAAGGACTAACAGGGAAACAAATAAGAAAGTATTTATACCCTTCTTACATGAACAGTTCATTAAAAAATAATAAAAATAGGGCCCCAGTGAGATAAATAGGTAAGAAATGTGAACAGTAAATTCACAAGAGAAACACAGATGGCTAATAAAGTACGAGAGCATATCCAGCCTCACATGCAAATTAAACAATTATTTGTCAACTATCAATTAGGGACATTTTGTTTTTGCTCTACACTCAAATTCAGTACTGGCACGGGTGAAATGAGAAAAGCATTCCTACACTGCTGGTGACAGTGTAAATTGATGCATTCTGGAAAGTCATTTGGCAGAGTTAATCAGCAGCCTTCGATCCAATAATTTAACTTCCAGGAATCTCTCCTAAGGATATTATCAAAAATTGTCCAGAGACATTTATCATGGCATTACTATAAAAGCAGAACATTGCTATCAACCCAATGGTCCACTAATGGGAAAAATCATTTTAAAAACATTCATACAATCATGCAGATATTTTAAGTGTTTGCAAAGACATTTGCCTCTGAGTCACTAAAAGAGTGATAATATTTTCTGCTTCTTTATATTTTGATTTACTTTCTGATTTTTCAGGATTGACAATTTGTCATTGTTATCATCAGGAAAAATTAGTAGCACACACACTCTTAAATAGTTTTCTCTACATCAGGCCAAAAAAATGGGCTTCTGCTCTAGCAGCTATTTAATTGTTACAGAAATGCTAACCGCTGTGTATACATATAAACACAACTTGTAATGTTTTCTATAAGACACAGTATAGCCTTGACTAAGCCATACCAGAGTTACCTACAAGGTGGATCATTTAAACCCACATGGGATCTAACGCTGCTGGGTGACCTGTATAAAGTCATCTCCCATAATGGTGTGGGGCTTTGTGAGAATGAGGTTTTTTACCCCTACTTTCCTTTTTTTAAAGACAGGGTAGGCCCAATTTCCTGCACTTTAAGCACTCTGGGTCTCACAGGAAGAAGTTCGGAGCAGGTGATAGTTTAGTGAGATCTAATTTTACACACACAGTATGACTTTTCTAGTTTCATTTTCATGTTTTTTTTTTTTGCTGGATCTTATATCTTACAGCTCTCGGCAATACTTCTTCCACCTGTGGCTTTCCAGTTCCTCTCTTCTCTTTCTCCTCTCTTCCCTTTCTAAAATTTTCCAAACATCTTAGCTGTACAATAAATGCAAGAGCACTTTATAGTAAATACATAGCATCCAGGTTTTATTATGCTATATTTTTAGAGTGAAAATATACTTTCGATGTGTGGCCGAATAGGACATTAATCACTTACCAAAATGAAATTGCTACCTTTTGTTGTTGTTGTTGTTGTTGTTGTTGTTATTTGAGATGGTCTCACTCTGTCACCCGGTCTGGAGTGCAGTGGCTCAATCACAGCTCACTGCAGCCTCAACCTCCTTGCCTCAAGCAATCCTGCCACCTCAGCCTCTGTGTAACTGGGACTACAGGCATGCACCACTATGCCTGGCTAATTTTTTGTATTTTTTTTTTTTTGTGGAGATGGGGTTTCACTGTGCTGCCCAGGCTGGTCTTGAACTGAGCTCAAGCAGTCTGTCCACCTTGGCTTCCCAAAGTGCTGAGATTACAGGCATGAACAACTGTGCCTGGCCTATTACTATTTTTAAAACATTTTGTTATGTTATTTTCTAGAAACCTCCTAGATACTGTATTAACTAATACAGTTAACTAAGATTTTATCAGTCATACATCAGCCATCCCCAATCTTTTTGGCACCAGGGACCAGTTTCATGGAAGAGAATTTTTCCACAGGGAATGGGAAAGGGATAGTTTCAGGATGAAACTGTTCCACTTCAGATCATCAGGCATTAGATTCTCATAAGGAGCACGCAACCTAGATCCCTCGCATGCACAGTTCACAATAGGGTTCATGCTTCTATGAGAATCTAATGCTGCCGCTGACCTGACAGGAGGTGAAGCTCAGGCTGTAATGCTTGCTCACTCACCTCCTGCTATGTGGCCTGGTTTCTAACAGGCCACAGACTGATACTGGTCCATGGCCCCGGGGGTTGGGGACCCCTGTTGTACAGGACTTAGAGAATAGCTATCTAACTAGCCAAAGTTTAAATCCATGTAAATTTAAGTTTCTGTGTTGAAGCTGCACAGGTGCCTTTGAGCTATAAAAATTAATAATAACTAAATGATATGCTTTGTCTTCCTATAGGAGTTCATCTTTATTATGTTGGAGGGGAGGTGTATGCCGAATGCCTTAGTGACAGTAGCATCTTTGTGCAAAGTCGGAACTGCAACTACCATCATGGATTTCATCCTACTACTGTTTGCAAGATCCCTAGTGGGTGTAGTCTGAAAATTTTTAACAACCAAGAATTTGCTCAGTTATTGGCACAGTCTGTGAACCATGGATTTGAGACAGTCTATGAGCTTACAAAAATGTGTACTATACGTATGAGCTTTGTGAAGGTAAGTGAGCTCTGACTCCTCCATTTAGGGTCTAACATATTTTGCTGTGCTTTTTTTTTTTCACAGTATATGAATCTATATCCTCTTGATAACATATTATCATATTAGCTGACTTATTATCTAGGCATTTTTAAACTTTAACAAAAATGTCAATTATTAGGAAAATATCATTGGAACATAGGAGTACTTGTATTAAATCTCAATAGCAGTAGGTTTTAATAGCCTTTTCCTTATTCAGATAGCACCGCTTTAGCTATTGTATTACCAGTAGAATATGTTGTGATATATTTAACATATAATTTAAATACATGGTTGTTTTATGAGATCAGTTGAGTAAGCTTATCTTCCTTACTTTCATTCTTTGTTTTTAGTACTTTTATGATGGTAATGCTTGTTTTTGTTTCAACAGTAAGCAAGTGATCTTTTTGTAAAAATTAAAGTTCATCACATTGGAAATCGTGTTTGGTCAGGTTTTTTTTAGTGGTTTCAGTAAGCCTCATGATTTTCTTACAATTCAAAAGTTAATAAGGCCCTTGCTCAAGATAAATAGATGCCTTAGCTCAAAGATTGCATTGTAAGGTTTGATGAGGGAAAAGGTTAAAGACATTGCTCATAATAATTGGTCTTTTTGCTGTGTCAACTTCTGCCTCTGAGAAATAAAAATTTTTAAGATGCCATTGAAATCTAAAAAACCTTAAATGTCTGATTAGATTTCATGAGTCAGTGACTTATTCTAGTAACTGACCTGTCTCTGAATTCTCAAAAATAAATTTCATCCTCTCATACTTTGAGAAACAGAGCTAATTATATATTTGAGTGAGGCAATTACCTTTTATGTCTTCTCTTCGGAAGCTCACCAAACTTGTTAAACCTGTTTTGTAATGTATTTATTACTGAGGATAATTTTGGAGCCTTACTTGTTAATCATCCCTTAGATCAAAGATACCTTTTCCTGAATATAATTACTTTTCCTACTTATTTAAAGCATCTTAGATTTTCAGTGTGTTCCCTTAGTGTTTGTTTTTGTGTGTGTGTTTGCTTGCTTGCTTTTTGCAGTGTACTTCAACAGTTATTTGTAGCTGAGTCTGGTACCTTGTTAGTATTAAGAAAATTTTTTTACCTTTTAAAGAGGTTGACCTATATGCTATGTACATATGGGACTACAAAGACCTATCTTATTCATTGTTAACATGTGCTGTTTAATTTTTGACTTAGCATTTGACTCAAGTGATTTTTAAAATAAGAACAGTGACCTGCCAGAAGTGTTTTTGTTTATTGTTTTAATTGGTATGGAGGAAATAACAGCTCTTGAGAGTCGAGATGCAGTTTCCAGTTTTTTCTGCCGTTTTAACCGTGTGATTAAGGCACAGATTTCTTCTCTGATTCTCATGTTTATCGTCTTTGAAATGGGGGTGGATGGAGTTGAGAACTGTGGTAATTATTATTAAGGTCCCTCAGTGAGTCTGTTATTGAAGGAACACTGTAAGAGAATTTATGACTTTAATGTTTCAATTAGCTTTCTGCTCAAACTCATTTCTTATTGTTTACCCAATCAAGTTTAATTATTTTACTTTTGTAGAGTTTTAATAATTTACTTTTACACAAGTAAAAACAACCTTTACACTAATAAAAGCTATTTATAATGCAAAATTATGCATTCAAAATTTATTAGATTTCATTCATTCAGCAGATATTTTAGCACTATTTCAGAGAAGTAATACAAAGATGAAAAAGCACCTAAAGTCTCTATCATCAAGATCCTTATGCCCTAGTATATCTTTAATTATAAATTGATAAGAACTAGAATGGAGAGTTATACAAGATATAATGAACTTAGCCTGGAAGTTGGATTTGGAGAGCTGAAGATAAATATTATTTAAAAATCCTGCTGAATGTTAAAGAGAAGTTGTTTATCATATATTAGCAACAAAAAATTTGCACACTGTTTTTACAAAACTGTTCTTTATTATAAGGACTGCATACTTTATCCTCTCCCATTCAACATTTTAAAGAAATTAGAACATTTTACTAACAATAGCCAATCTTGTGCTGTTTTTAAAATGATCGTTTTTGGATGTTAACATAAAACACATTTTATAAATTATTTGTACTTTAAACTCTATGTCTGAAAATTCCAAGTCAGCTCAGCTGAACACGTATTTATGGAGCTTCTGCTTTCTATCATTATGCTATATATTGGAGGTAAAGATAAATTCCTGCCTTCAAAGAATTCCTGCCTTCAAAGATCTTGCTATCTGATGGAGGAAACCTGCACATAAGCCTGTAAATTAAATTTGGGAGTTTGTTTATATTTACAAATGCATGAGTGTACATAACATCTATGTAGATATATGTATCTACATAGATGTAGTTCATACAACTTCTGATGTTCAGATATATTTTCTTTTTTTTTCTTTTTTTTCTTTTTTTTTTAAGACAGAGTCTTGCTCTGTCGCCCAGGCTGGAGTGCAATGGTGCAATCTCGGCTCGCTGCAACCTCTGCCTCCCGGGTTCAAGCAATTCTCCTGCCTCAGCCTCCCGAGTATGCTGGGATTACAGGCGTGTGGCCACCGCACCCGGCTGATTTCTGTATTTTTAGTAGAGACAAAGTTTTGCCATGTTGGCCAGGCTGGTCTCAAACTGCTGACCCCCAAGTGATCACCTGCCTGAGACAGAGTCTCTCTCTGTCACCGACGCCAGAGTGCAGTGGTGTGATCACAGCAACCTCTGCCTCCTGGGTTCAAGTGATTCTCATGCCTAAGCCTCCCGAGTAGCAGGGATTACAGGGATACACCACCACACCTGGCTAATTTTTATATTTTTAGTAGAGATGGGGTTTCACCATGTTGGCCAGGCTGGTCTCGAACTCCCGACCTCAGGTGATCTGTCCATCTCGGCCTCCCAAAGTGCTGGGATTATAGGCATGAGCCACCGCACCTGGCCCCAGATATATTTCTTAAAACTACTGGAGTAGATAGATAGCAGAAATAAATAGAACCCAACCTTCTCTGATATTCCTCATGAAACAATGATTAAAGGATTAATCAGAACTTCACATTCATTGTCCACCCCCACCAATGAGTTTTTGATCTTTGCAGTAGCAGTTACTTTTCTCTTTTTCATAGTAACTTTATTCTATGGAACTGTACTGTCTTAATGCACTAATTCTGCCAAGCTACCTTCTTGTACAAATGAATGATAGAATGTACTGATTCATGGCAATGGCTAGGTGTCAATAATAGCTTTTTGTATACTTGAATGTATTCCTGCTCGTTTTGCTTAGAGACTGAAAGATCAAGAGCTGTGTGTTGATAGGAGGACCTTCAGTGGCTGAATAGGGAAGAAATTGAATGTCAGTCTGTCTAGCATAGCTTCTTTGTTTTATTTCCTTGATGATAAAATGAGAATAATAGCTATTACATTACTATCAGTAATGGGCAATTAAAATAAAAGTTTTAAAGTGTCTTTATTAAGACAACTGTATAATGTATTTTAAAACCTTCATTCCTCAAGACCAGTAATTCTTATTGGAATCCATGGATGGACCCTGGGGAGCTAACATCCATCCCTTGAAACTGCCTGCCAAATTATGTGTGCGTTTGCGCATGTGTGTTTTTTTTCTCTCCAGGGGCGGGGGGTCAGGGAGGAAAGATGCATAGCTTTAATCAGTCTCTGGTTATGTGAACTCTTCTTAATAAGTTTAACCACTGAGTTAAACAAGTTAAATGACCTCCAGTATGTTTTTCCTAGGGCTGGGGAGCAGAATACCACCGCCAGGATGTTACTAGCACCCCCTGCTGGATTGAGATACATCTGCACGGCCCCCTCCAGTGGCTGGATAAAGTTCTTACTCAAATGGGTTCACCTCATAATCCTATTTCATCTGTGTCTTAAATGGCCCCAGGCATCTGCCTCTGGAAAACTATTGAGCCTTGCATGTACTTGAAGGATGGGATGAGTCAGACACCATTGAGAACTGACAAAGGAGCCTTGATAATACTTGACCTCTGTGACCAACTGTTGGATTCAGAAATTTAAACACACAAAAAACACACCTTGGTAACATACTGTTGATATCAGGAACCTGTTTAGTTTACATTGTAACATTCTATTGTAAAATCAACTAAAATGCAGACTTTTAGCAGGACTTTGTGTACAGTTAAAGGAGAGATGGCCAAGCCAGGGACAAATTGTCTATTAGAAAACGGTCCTAAGAGATTCTTTGGTGTTTGGCACTTTAAGGTCATCGTTGGGCAGAAGTTTAGCATTAATAGTTGTTCTGAAACGTGTTTTATCAGGTTTAGAGCCCATGTTGAGTCTTCTTTTCATGGGTTTTCATAATATTTTAAAACTATTTGTTTAGCGATGGTTTTGTTTTAAGTAAAGGTTAATCTTGATGATATACATAATAATCTTTCTAAAATTGTATGCCGACCATACTTGCTGTCAGAATAATGCTAGGCATATGCTCTTTGCTAAATATGTATGTACAGAGTATTTGGAAGTTAAGAATTGATTACACTAGTGAATTTAGAAGTATTTGAGGTGGGTGGGGGGGAAGAGGGAAATGACAACTGCAAATGTAGACTGTACTTTAAAAATTCAGTTTGTTGCTTTAAAGAAACAAACTGATATCTGAATTTTGCTGTGTTTCCATTTTTTAGAGATTTTTATCATTTTTTCTCTCTTGGCATTCTTTTATCTCATACTCTTCAAAAAGCAGTTCTGCAGCTGGTTAATTCATGTAACTGTGAGAGCAAATGAATAATTCCTGCTATTCTGAGATTGCCTACATGTTTCAATACCAGTTATATGGAGCGCTTGAATTTAATAAGCAGTTTTTACGGAGTTTACAGTACAGAAATAATAGGCTTTAATTTTCAAGTGAACTTTTTGCCAAACTTAGTAACTCTGTTAAATATTTGGAGGATTTAAAGAACATCCCAGTTTGAATTCATTTCAAACTTTTTAAATTTTTTTGTACTATGTTTGGTTTTATTTTCCTTCTGTTAATCTTTTGTATTCACTTATGCTCTCGTACATTGAGTACTTTTATTCCAAAACTAGTGGGTTTTCTCTACCGGAAATTTTCAATAAACCTGTCATTATTGCTTACTTTGATTAAAAATTTGTGATTTCCTTTATTCACCTACTAGATTTTAGGATCAGTAAAATTTGCTACTCTTCTGAGAGTTTTTTTCTCAAATATCCTCCACCAAACATGAATGAAATTACTAATACAGAGACTGGAACACAGCAGCATGAAGAAACCGGAGCCAATTTAAATCAAAAAACAAAGGACATGTACACCTTGAAAAACTGAGAAAAACTGCCAAAATCTAAGTGTATAAACTTTTTAATTTTAGAAATTACAGCAGCAGCACTTTTTGGTTAGTACCACGCAGTCAACCAAAGCAACAATTTCTAAACTTCAGATGAAGATACAAGCGTGACTGTGGGAGGAGGTAATAAAGGGGGAGGGATGAGAACTCACACTGCAGCAGGAAAAGATGACTACCTTTGCAGTCTACTTAAGGCTGGGATGATCCCAACACTACCCAGTCCCCCACAAAAAAGTTTACCAATGAGGGACACAGATTGAAGTACACTTAGATTATTTCCTGGCCCAATAGATACATAAAAATGTAAAGGAGAAAGAATAGCATCTTTCCTCGAGTGTGTTTATGAGACCTGAAATTTAAGGACCCTCCCTTTTTAAACCTAGTTTTAAAGAAAAGAATGCCTTGCTTTTTCACCCCCAAAATAACAACATTTATTCCCTAAACTATGACCAAGGAAAAATTGCTGCTGCTGCTTTTTGTGTCCAAAAAACATCATGATATAAGTAGAGAAAGCCCCAGACAGAAGTCCTACATTATAACACAAATTCATGCACATCTTTGCTGGGTCACTTAACTTATGTGAATCTCTGTTTCTTCACTTGTCAAGTGGAAATAATATAGTTGTGCCTTGTCACAAAATTGAGGTGAAGATGCCTTAAAAACGCATCTGCCATGCAAGTGTGGGGATCACTTGAACTCTCTCATACGCTCTATTTTCCACTTACCTAAGTCATTTCAAGCACAGGCAATCTAGATAATAGTGATTGGTGGGATATAATCAAAGTTGATATTAAAACTATTAGGCTTAACAATGAAGTAAAGAGATAAAGAGCTCAGGCTAGGATTCCTCATCCTTTTCCTAGTGAAAAGCCAATTTTGAGTTCCCATGGTTGCCTGGTGGGACAGTTAGGCAAGTTGTTAGTTGGGTGTAGCAATGCTGGTAACCAGCTTGAAGTTCTATCAGATAAAACACCAGGATCAACCAGTAAATTGAAATCTCCTGGTTGCAACATGGTGCATAAGTAGGTCCTTCATGGTTAAGTGCAACTCTATGTATTTTTGGTGAAATCTTAGGAAGACCATTGTCATCAGCCGTAGAAGGCTATTAAATCTCTTGGAAAGGTTTAAAGGAATGGAAAAAATCTACTATTAGAAATGGAGGGCCCTAGAGCTCTTGCCTCATTCTTCATTTAATGGTATTTGACTCCCATCAAGTTTTTTGGTTTTTCTGCACCTGTTTCCTTATCTGTAAAATGGAGAGAGTAAAGCCTACCTCCTGGGGTTATCATGAAGATTAAGCTGATACATGCAAAGCAGTTAGAACCTCTTAATAAGTGTTAATACAGCCAGCTAAATCTGGCTGGGAAGACACCTGAAAGGAATTTCATTCAAGAGACATTTGATGAAGACCTACTTACCTTTGAAGTATTTAATAAACACAGTGGAAGATTTTATCTTTTGGGAACTCAGAGTCTAGAGAGAGAAACCTGGAGAAAGAAAACTAGCAATGCTTGAGTGCCTAGCCTATTGTGTTCCAGGACTCTGCAAACATTGTCTGTCATCCTCCCAAGGACATATGAGATACTACTCTGTCCCCAACTCCTTATGCCATTTTTCTTGCCTTTTTTTTTTTTTTTTGAGAGGGAGTTTCGCTCTTGTTGCCCTGGCTGGGGTACAATGGCGCAACCTCAGCTCACCACAACCTCTGCCTCCCGGGTTCAAGCGATTCTCCTGCCTCAGCCTCCCGAGTAGCTGGGATTACAGGCATGCGCCACCATGCCTGGCTAATTTTGTATTTTTAGTAGAGACAGGATTTCTCCATGTTGGTCAGGCTGGTCTTGAACTCCCGACCTCAGGTGATCCGCCCGCCTCGGCCTCCCAAAGTGCTGGGATTACAAGCATGAGCCACTGCACCTGGCTGCCATTTTTCTTATAAATGAGGAAATTTAACTCAGAAGCTAAATAAGTTGCCCAAAGTCACCTAGCTAGTTAGTGTGGAAATCAGTTTCAATTCAGATCTGACTTTAAAATCTAGAGTTAATTCTATTAAATACTATAGTCTTCTTTCTCGTGAGTTTACAGTCACATGTACTTACTATAAAATAAAGTAGAATGAAGAGCACAAACGGAAGAAGAAGTAGTTCAGACTTGTTTGGATGGAGATCAGTGGAGTTTTTACAGAGGAAGTGGCATTTAAGATTGAGCTTGAAAGGTGGGAAGCATTTTGATAATTGGAGGAACTTGTGGGCAGGAGAAGACTCCAAGACAGATACCTGTTGTTTGCCATGCCCCAGCATCTACCCCCCAATTTTTAAAGATGTGCCTCCCGGCCTCAGGGTGATTGGGATTTATCATACTGCATGACATATCCCCTCTGGCTACTGTTGGGTGGAATCTGCTCTTTGGGAATTCTGGAGCTAGAAGTAAAGTCTCTGCATGGCTGAAGATACAGTAAACCTTGGGAATTGTCCCGTCATCTCACCTGCTATATGGGCTGGAGACAAGAAAGAAGAGACAGAAATCTCAGGGCATCCAGTGTCCTGGGTCTAGGATTTACCAAGACCTGCCACATTTCTGTTCTTTGCTGTCCTTGGATACACCAGAATCCGTACAGATGCCCCCCTCCCCTCGCCTTTTGCTTAATGTAGTTTCATTTGGGTTTTTGTTCCTTAGAAGCAAATGAGGATTAAAGTAATACAGTATGAAAATGTTTGACTTTTTTTAAAAAGATAGATCTTTTTTAAATAGATAATTTTCTTTTAACCAAAATAATACTTGTTCATGAAAGATTTTTAAAGTATGGAATAAACAAGCAGAGTCACGCAGTGGAAGCATGCTGGGCCCATAAAGCACAGGATGAACAAAAAGAAGAAACCTAAAATTACCTGTATTAACCCATGATAATTGAATTAGTTTATCCTTGCACTAGGTGATGATAACCTGGCATAGAGATAGCATGCTATAGGAAATGCAAGTCTAGAGGTTAGTTGGATTACCTGCTTAGTAAAGAGATGATGATTGACTCCATTTTTAAAGCAGTTATTGAGTACCAATCCTGTGTTAGCCACTGTGTTAGGTGAAAAAATTGAACAAATCTCAGCCCAGCCCTCAAGGGCCTGAACTCTAATGGGAAAGACAGACAAGTAAATCGACTGATGGCACAGTGCCATGATAGCAAGGGGCACAGAACAGTACATTACCCAGACAGGAGTAAGGGGAGACTTCTCAGAGGAGATAGTGCCTCAGAACTGAGTCTTGCTGTGATAATAGGTATTACACAGCAAGGAATAGGGAGGGGGAAATGTTTACCAGACAGAAAACAAGGCAAGACTGTTGGGAACAACCAGTAATTCTGCGTAGCTGGGGTGTAGGACAATTATATGCAATGGTAAGTAAGAGAATGGAGAGGTAGGAAGGGGCCAAGCCATTAAGAATCTTGTGTATGTTCTGCTAAGAAATGGGATGTTTCCCAAGGATTTTAGCTCCTAGGGATCTCAACCTAAGGATCAAACAGAACAGGGGCCAGGAGAAAACCAACAGCCAAGCATACACATGAGGAGGAGAAAGGAGCTAACAAAGAGTGGGAAATAATCATAGAAGCCAAGGGAGGCATTTCAACAAGCAGGGCTTGATTTACAAGACAGAGAAGGATGGAACTTAGAAGAAGTTTACACTTAATAACTAGGAAGTCTTTGATAACCTTAAAGTTTTGTAGGAGTGTGGCATAAAGCCAAATTACAAGGGACTAAAAAAAGTAGAGGAAAGAGTTTCTTTCTTCTGTAAAGATAAGGTCTCACTATGTTGCCCAGGCTGGTCTCAAATTCCTAGGCTCAAGTGATCCTCCCACCTTGGCCTCCCAAAGTGATGAGATTACAGGCGTGATCCACTGTGCCCAGCTCAAAAGCATTTTGATTCTAGAAAAGTTTATTGGTGAGAAGGACACAAAGAGGATAGAATGAGGTGGCTGGAGAGATGAGTAGCTGTGGAGAGAGGCCAGAACAAGGAGCTATGGACATGCCTGTTCAATGATGTCTGCCTCCTTGGTGAGGTCATCCACTCAAAGGGAACTAAGACCAGGCTGAAGAACAGAAAAGTCAGAGCAGCCACCTGTGAAGAGAGGAGTGCACTAGTAATAAAGCAAAGCACTGTCAAGAAGTATCAGTGTGCACGGCAGAGATTGGGTGATATGACCTTGAGGTGGATTCAGTCCACATAATCACACAAAGTCTCTGGAATTTGGGGACCAAATCAGAGAAAAAGAGTGGTAAAGTGCTTAGAGTTGAGGATCGGCAAAGCAGTCTTGGGGAAATTCTGTCAGACTAATGACCATCATTGGAATGATGGCCTATGTGGAGCAGGGTAAGAATCAAACTAGGAACAAGAAGTCAAAGGGAGTTGCTGGGAAGTTGAGATGACAGCAAAGAGTGCATTCAGTGTGAGTGTCCACAGTCTTCAATCATTACTTCCCCCCCGAGAAATTTGAGAAGACGAGCATCTTGAAATTCTCAGAGGTAATAAATCCTGAACCAAGGCCATTTCATGAGGGTTGCTAATATGAAACAGAGTTGCAGAAGTCACTGGAGGAGAGGAAAATCAAGGAACCAAGAAGTAGGCTGAGAGGAGCGAAGTGTTTTTGCTCCTCCTTGCATCACCAGGTAGTGCTTAACTCACAGTAGGCTTTCAGTAAAGAATGAATGAATGATATTGTCTAGCCTCATAGACATTTGAGTTACCTGTGGTGATACAGGAGACACTGTGAACGTTACAGTGGAATTAGGGAAAGGGAGGGGCAGAGCCACTGTAGTGAAGAAACAAAAGTTAAACCATCAACAATCCAGAACAAGGGTCTGAAAAGGAAGATAAATGAGAAAGAAAACCAGGGCAAATCAGCAACATCTGTCACCCTGGGATCAGAATGATCTTCCACATGCTTGGCAGAGGCAGGGATTATACCAGAGCTCAGTAGACATTCATCTTCTGTCTTGTGTATCTTTTAAAGATTCCCTATACCTGAGGTTTTAGAAGGATTTCTGAAGAATTTCTAGCTGAGTTCACAGAGGTTGTGGTACTGTTAAATAAAGTAGGAACTCAAGAAAAAGGAAACAAGTGTGGGATGAAGAAAATTAGGTTGGTGAAGCACACTGGCTGAGAATTCCCAGGCTCCTGAGAGTCTCCTTTCTCATATTTCGGGTATGAACTAGTTGCTTCCCCATATGTTCTATGTCAGTAATATGCAGAATAAGAGCACACCCAGCAAGTGGAATGAATGGAATGTAGCGAGAAGGTCATAGAGAGAATAGCAGGAAAGGAATATGGTGATGGGGATACAAGATCTTTTCATCTCAGCCAGACCTCTCTTCTTCCCAAAGCACACTGTATTTCTAGCCACAAGTGAAACAATAGTGAATCTCTGAAAAGCTCATTGTCTATTGCCAACTCTAGGGACCATAAGCATAGGACATTTGGTGTTTCCTGGGCTGATATAATCATTTAGAACAGTAGGTATTCCTTAAAAGAATGTTTCATTTTATGCCTGCATTTTTGTATACTACTAGGACTTATTAAAAAGAAATAATTTGCTGAGTATCTTAAAAGTGTGCCAAATTTGGCCGGGCATAGTGGCTCATGCCTGTAATCCCAGTACATGTAACCCAAGGCAGGTGGATCATTTGAGGCCAGGAGTTCAAGACCAGCTTGGCCAACATGGTGAGACCTTGTCTCTACTAAAAAAAATTAGCTGAGCGTAGTGGTGCATGCCTGCAATCCCAGCTACTTGGGAGGCTGAAGCAGGAGAATTGCTTGAACCCAGGAGGCAGAGGTTGCAGTGAGCCAAGATTGCACCACTGCACTCCAGCCTGGGCAACACAGCAAGACTCAGTCCAAAAAAAAAAAAAAAGTACAGAAAAGAGCCAGATTCAGGTTTCACCCAACATAAAAGATGAGCTGTAGGCCACAATATTAATTGTTACATATACATGTGTTTGTTTTTACTTTTTCTGGGATAATTGGGGTTGCACAAATTGTAGGCAATTTACTGAAAAGTCTACTTTTTATTGTGTCTGGTAACTGTACCATGTGTAGTTTCATAATTCTTAAGTGGTTTCAAAAGCAATGGCTCCCCAAAGAGAGTGCTGTAGGGAAACCTCAGGCCTGCAGTTTTCAAGCACTGGAACTGTAAAACCACCTCAACAGATCTGGAAGCTCAGTGTTTGCAGCTGAAAGGCCATGATCTATTCAGACTAAATGTTGGCTGATAATTAAAAGGCAGGGAATTTCCATATTTAAAACTTGAGGAGAGATGGCGAGATGGCTGACTAGACACAGCCAGGAGGAATATCTGCCACCGAGAAACCAGGACATTGGGAAGACTGGCATATTTCTAACAGATCTTCAGAAGGAAGGCATTGAGAGTGGATGATGAGAAGACACAGATGCTGGGCTAAAGGGGGAGGAAGCTGGGAACCCTGCATGGGGCCACCACACACTGGGACTTGGTCCTAGCCCCCAGTGACTACTGGGGAAAGGGTGAGTTGAACAGGCAAGGAGCAACACACTCTCACCATAGACCTCAAGAATCCTGACAGCAGGAGGCTCCATGACCACCACGGACACTTGAATTGACAAAGAGAGCTGCTCAGAGAAGTGGTAGGGGCAGAACTCCAGCTGGTGCGGAGCCCAGAGGGTTTTGTGCAGAAGCACGTATAGTGGAGCATAGCCAGGGATGCCCATGACCATAGGCTCCACTCACTCCCACAGGGGACTTTAGCTCCAATAGAACTGTCAGGCCTGAACTCTGCAGGGTGATCCTGCCCATAAGATGGGGCCAGCCTGACCTGAGCACCCCTCAGTCTAGTGGCCTCTCCTGGTACCCCAGCCTGGCCATGCCCACTTGCAGTGCAGCCTCAGGTGCCCAGGGAGGATACCTCCTGGGGGCCCACATCATGGTTCCTGTGCTGGCAGACCATGCCTGACTGGAAGAGAGCTCCAGTGGGAGCACAGCAGCTCCCACAGACATGCACCAGCCCATTCACACCCTTTCCTCACTGCAGCCTCCCCTGTGCTGATTTGCCTGCATGCATTCACACACAACCACCCCCAACATCACTACGCCAGTGCATGTGTGCATCAGCAGACCTTGCCTCCTTTTCCCCACCAGCAGGCATGTGTGTGTGCACCCTGTCATGCCACTGCTGCTGGCATGAGTGCACCCTGCACCTTTACCCCACCACACTGCCACTGCTGTCAGTGTTGGCAGACGTAGAGTCTGCCAGCCATGACCCCACCAGTGCCTCATCCCTGCACTGTCACTGCCACTGGTGCAAAACTAGGCACAGAAAACAGTGGGCATGCCCCCACCCTAAGTAGCCACCACTGCTGGTGTGAACATGCACAGAAGGCACATAGTCCTGTGCCCAACAGTCCCCTGCCCCCATGCTAACACCACCCCTGGCAAGAATGTATGCACAGTCACCAGCAGAATCCCTCATGTCCCCCACACCAGCACCTCTCAGCCATGCTGCCACCACTGCTGTTGCAATGCCCACACAGAGACAGGCACCTTGGTGTCCACTAGCAACCTTCTGCAGCCAATGAGTGTGCACCCCACCATGCTGCTGCTGCTGCTGGCTTGTGCAAACAAGGATAGATCCCACTGCTACTGCCCTACAAAGTGCTTTGGCTGCCAATACCCATTGGAGTGTTGTGACTAGCTTGTGACTAGCAGCTGAAGAATACATCCACCCCTCCAGTGCAGCAGGTTTCTAACCTCAAGGAGCCAGAGAACAAAGCCAGGACCCAATACCAGTCCCCCAGAGTTACAGCATGCAGTCTAGGAGTCCTGAGCTGAGGCCTGGCTCCCTAAAATCTTCCAGAAATGAAGCCAGTCAAATGAATCCACCTTATACCACAATCAAACCCCCAAGGTCATTAAATAGGATAAATAAAATAAAAACCATAAAATAAATAAATAATAAAATAATAAACAAATAAAATAAAATAAAGACCATCCAAAGGACAGCAACTTTAAATACTGAAGGAACATCAGCCCACAAAGATGAGAAAGAAACAGCACAAGAACTCTGACAATTCAAAAAGCCAGAGTGCCTTCTTTCCTCAAATGACTGCACTAGTTCTCTAGCAAGGGTTCTTAACTTGGTTGAGATGGCTGAAATGACAGAGATAGAATTCAGACTATGGATAGGCACAAAGATGATTGAGATTCAGGAAAACATTGAAACCCAATTGAAGGAAGCCAAGAATCACAACAAAATGATACAGGAACTGACAGACAAAATGGCCTGTATAGAAAAGAATGTAACCAACCCAAGAAAGCTGGAAAAACACGCTACAAGAATTTCATAATGCAATCTCAAGTATTCACAGAGGAATAGATCAAGATGAAAGATGAAAGAATCTCAGAGCTTGAAGACTGGCTTTCTGAAATAAGACAGACAAGAATAAAGAAAAAAGAATGAAAATAAAACCTCCAAGAAACATGGAATTATGTAAAGAGACAAAATCTATGATTCATTGGTGTCACTGAAAGAGATGCAGAGAATGGAAGCAACTTAGAAAACATATTTCAGGATATCATCTATGAGAGCTTCCTCAACCTAGCTAGAGAGACCAACATTCAAATACAAGAAATGCAGAGAATCCCCTCATGACACTTCACAAGAAGATCATCCCCAAGACACATAATCATCAGATTCCCCAAGGTCGAAATGGAAGAAAAATGTTAAAGGCAGTTAGAGAGAAAGGTCAGCTCACCTACAAAGGGAAGCCCATCAGACTAACAGTGGACCTTTCAGCAGAAATCCTACAAGCCAGAAGACATTGGGGGCCTATATTCAACGTTATTAAAGACAAGAAATTCTATACCTGGCCAAAATAAGCTTCATAAGTGAAGGAGAAATAAGAGCCTTTTCAGACAAGCAAATGCTGAGGGAATTCATTACCACCAGACGTGCCTTACAAGAGCTCCTGAAAGAAGCACTAAATATGGAAAGGAAAGACTATTACCAACCACTATGAAGACATACTGGAAGTACACAGACCAGTGACACTATAAAGCAACCAAACAAACAAGTCTGCATAATAACCAGCTGCCAACACAATGACAGGATCAAATCCAGATGTATCAATGCTAACCTTGAATATAAATGGATTAAATATCCCAATTAAAAGGCACAGAGTGGCAAGCTGGATAAAGAAACAAGACCCAATGATATGCTGTCTTCAGGAGAAGATATGCAATGACATCCATATGTTCAAAACAAAGGGATGGAGAAAAATCTACCAAGTAAACAGAAAAAAAGTGGGGGTTGTGATCCTAATTTCAAACAAAACATTTAAAACCAACAACAATTTAAAAAGACAAAGAATGGCATTACACAATAGTAAAGGGTTCAATTCAACAAGACCTAATTATGCTAAATGTATATGCATCCAACACAGGAGCACCCAGATTCATAAAGCAAGTTCTTAGAGATCTTCAAAGAGACTTAGACTCCCACACAAAAACAGAGGGAGACTTCAACACCTCACTAACAGTATTAGAGAGATAATCAAGACAGAAATTTAACAAAGATATTCAGGACGTGAACTCAACACTGGAACAAATGGACCTGATGGACACCTACAGAACTCTTTACCCCAAAACAACAGAGTATACATTCTTCTCATTGCCACATGGCACATAAACTAAAATCAATCACACGATCACACATAAAACACTCCTCAGCAAATGCAAAAGCACCGATATTATACCAAACACTCTTTTGGACCACAGTGCAATAAAAATAGTAGTCAAGACTAAGAAAATCATTCAAAACTGTACTACTACCTAGAAATTAAACAACCTGTTCCTGAATGACTTTTGGGTAAATAATGAAATTAAGGCAGAAATCAAGAAGTTCTTTCAAACTAATGAGAACATACAATATATCAGACTCTGGGACATAGCTAAGGCAGTGTTAAGAGGAAAATCTGTAGCACTAAATGCCCACATAAAAAAGTTAGAAATATCTCAAATTAACAACCTAACATTACAATGAAAAGAATTAGAGAAGCAAGAGCAAACCAATCCCAAAGCTAGCAGAAGACAAGAAACAACCAAAATCAGAGCTGAACTGAAGGAGATTGAGACAAGAAAAATCATTCAAAAGATCAACGAATCCAGGAGTTGGTTTTTTGAAAAAAAAAATAAGATAGATAAACTGCTAGCTAGATTAATAAAAAAGAAAAAAGAGATGATCCAAATAAATAGAATAAGAAATGGCAAAGGGGATGTTACCATTGACCCCACAAAAATACAAATAATCATGCAGACAAACCAGAAAATCTAGAAGAAATTGATAAATTCCTGGACACATACACCCTCCCAGGACCAAAATAGGAAGAAATTGAATCCTTGAAAAGACCATAATGGGCTCCAAAATTGAATCAGTAATGAATAGCTTACCAATCAAAAAAAGCCCAGGACCAGATGGATTCACAGCCAAATTCTACTAGCTGTATAAAGAAGAGCTGGTACTATTCCTACTGAAACTACTCCAAAAAATTGAGGGCCGGGCGCCGTGGCTCACGCCTGTAATCCCAGCACTTTGGGAGGCCGAGGCGGGCGGATCACGAGGTCAGGAGATCAAGACTATCCTGGCTAACACAGTGAAACCCCGTCTCTACTAAAAATACAAAAAATTAGCCGGGCGAGGTGGCAGGCGCCTGTAGTCCCAGCTACAAGGGAGGCTGAGGCAGGAGAATGGCGTGAACCCCGGGGGGCGGAGCCTGCAGTGAGCCGAGATCGCGCCATTGCACTCCAGCCTGGGTGAAAGAGCGAGACTCCGTCTCAAAAAAAAAAAAAAAAAAAAAAAATTGAGGAGGAGGGACTCTTCCCCAACTCATTCTATGAGTTGGTATCATCTTGACACCAAAACCTGACAGAGACACAAGAAAAGAAAATTTCAGGCCAATATTCTTGAAAATAGATGCAAAATTCCTCAACAAAATACTAGCAAACCAAATCTAACAGCACATCAAAAAAGCTTAACCACCACAATAAAGTAGGCTTTATCCCTAAGATGCAATGTTGGTTCAACATATGCAAATCAATAAATATGATTGATCACTTAAACAGAACTAAAGACAAAAACCACATGATTATCTCAATAAACTAAGTATTGAAGGAACATACCTCAATATAATAAAAGCCATCAGTGACAAACCCACAACCAACATCATACTGAATTGGGAAAAAACTGGGAAAAATTCACCTTGAAAATTGGCACATGACGATTATGCCCATAGCCACTCTCACCACTCCTATTCAGCACAGTATTGGAAGTCCTGGCCAGAACAGTCAATCAAGAAAAGAAATAAAGTGCATCTAAACAGGAAGAAGGAAAGTCAAACTATTCCTGTTTGCAGGCAACATGATTCTATATAGAACACCACATAGTCTTGACCCAAAAGCTCCTTAAGCTGATGAACAACTTCAACAAAGTTTCCATAGACAAAATCGATGTACAAAAAATCATTAGCATTCCTATACACCAACAATAGCCAAGCTGAGAGCAAATCAAGAACCCATCCCATTTACAATTACAACAAAAAGAATAAAATACCTAGGAATACAGCCAGCCAGGGAGGTGAAAGATCTCTACAGTGAGGATTACAAAACACTGCTCAAGGAAATCAGAGAAGACAAAAACAAACAGAAAAACATTCTATGCACATGGGTAAGAAGAATCAATATTGTTAAAATGGCCATGCTGCCCAAAGCAATTTACAGATTCAATATTATTCCTATCAAACTACCAATGACATTCTTCACAGAACTAGAAAAACCTATTTTAAAATTCATATGGAACCAAAAAAGAGCCTGAATAACCAAGGCAATCCTAAGCAAAAGGAGAAAGCTGGAGACATCACATTACCCAACTTCAAACTATGCTACAGAACCACAGTAACCAAAACAGCGTGGGACTGGTCCTAAAGCAGATACATAGACCAATGGAACAGAATGAAGAGCCCAGAAATAAGGCCACACACCTACAACCATCTGATCTTTGACAAAGCTGATGAAAACAAGCAATGGGGAAAGGATTTCTGATTCAACAAATGGTGCTGGGATAACTGGCTAGCCATATGCAGAAGATGGAAACTGGACCTCTTTCTTATACCATTCAAAAATCAACTCAAGATGGATTAAAAACTTTAAAGCCTAAAACTAGAAAAACTCTGGAAGACAACCTGAGCAATACCAACTTGGACATAGGAACTGGCAAAGATTTCATGACAAAGATGCCAAAAGCAATTGCAGCAACAGCAAAAAATTGACAAATGGGATCTAATTAAACTAAAATGCTTCTGCATAGCAAAAGAAACTATCAACAGAGTAAATAGACACCTACAGAATGGGAGAAAATATCTGCAAACTATGCACCTGACAAAGGTCTAACATCCAGCATCTATATGGAACTTTACAAGCAAATTTACAAGGGAAAATACTAAACAACCCCATCAAAAAGTGGGGCAAAGGACATGAACAGATACTTCTCAAAAAGAAGACATACATGCAGCCAACAAGCATATTTTAAAAAGCTAAATATCACTGATTATTAGAGAAATGCAAATCAAAACCATAATGAGATACCATCTCACACAAGTCACAATGGCTGTTATTAGAAAATCAAAAAAATAAGAGATATTGGTGAGGTTACAGAGAAGAGGAAATGCTTATATACTATTGGTGGGAGTATAAATTAGTTTCAACCATTGTGGAAAGTAGTGTGGCAATTCCTCAAAGAGCTAAAAACAGCACTCTCATTTAACCCAGCAATCCTATACACCTATATACCTATATGAAGGGTATATACCCAAAAGAATGTAAACTATTCTATCATAAAGACACATGCATGCATATGTTCACTGCAGCAATATTCACAATAGCAAAGACACAGAATCAACCTAAATGTACATCAATGACAGACTGGATGTATTAGTCTGTTTTCACGCTGCTGATAAAGACATACCCAATATTGGGTAATTTATAAAGAAAGAGGTTAATAGACTCATAGTTCCATGTAGCTGGGGAAGCCTCAAAATCATGGCAGAAGGCAAAAGGAACATCTTACATGGTGGCAGGTAGGAGAGAATGAAAGCCAAGCAAAAGGTGTTTCCCCTTATAAAACCATCAGATCTTGTGAAACTTATTCACTACCATGAGAAGAGTATGGGGAAAACCACCCTCATGGTTCAATTATCTCCCACCAGGTCACTCCCACAACACGTGGGAATTATGGGAGCTACAAGTCAAGATAAGATTTGGGTGGGGACACAGCCAAACCATATCACTGGATAAAGAAAATGTGGTACATAACCCATGGAATACTATGCAGCCATAAAAATGAACAAGATCACATCTTCTTCAGGAACATGGATGAAGCTGGAGGCCATTATCCTTAGCAAAATAACTCAGGAACAGAAAACCAAAGACCACATGTCCTCACTTATAAGTGGAAGCTAAATGATGAGAACACATGGACACAAAGAGGGGAACAACAGACACTGGGGCCTACCTGAGGGTGGAGGGGGAATGAGGAAGAGAATCAGAAAAAATAATGATTGCATATTAGGCTTAGTACATGGGTGATGAAATAATCTGTACAACAAACCTCTATGACATGAGTTTACCTATATAACAAACCTGGACATGTACCCTGAACCTAAAATAAAAGTTTTAAAAAAACAGTAAGAGAGGCTGGTCACGGTGGCTCATGCCTGTAATTCCAGCAATTTGGGAGGCCGAGGCAGGCAGATCACGAGGTCAGGAGATTGAGACCATCCTGGCTAACACGGTGAAATCCCGTCTTTACTAAAAATACAAAAACAAAATTAGGTGGGCGTGGTGGTAGGCCCCTGTAGTCCCAGCTACTCGGGAGGCTGAGGTGGCAGAATGGTGTGAACCCAGGAGGTGGAGCTTGCAGTGAGCTGAGATTGTGCCACTGCACTCCAGCCTGAGTGACAGAGCGAGACTCCGTCTCAAACAAACAAAAAACAGTAAGAGAAAAAAAAAAACTAAAAAAAAAAATTAAAACTTGGGAGCATGGTCTCTAAGAAATACTTTGTGAAAAGTTGACAATTTGTAAATTTCCCTTTGATCCAAAAAACAAATATATCAAAGTAACATGACTCTCTTTATCTCTAAACATAGACAATTTTTTAAATGGAGTGGAAAGAAAGAAAAGAAATTGCAACAGTGCTCCTTGTTACTCTAGGATTACAAACCCTGTGAGAATATGAGAGAGAACATTTTCTTTTTAAAAACAAACAAAAAACATCTCTTATTTATTTACTTATTTATTTATTTGTTTTTGAGATGGAATCTCATTGTCACCCAGGCTGCAGTGCAGTGGCATGATCTCAGCTCACTACAACCTCCACCTTCTGGGTTAAGGTGATTCTCCTGCCTCAGTCTCCTGAGTAGCTGGGATTACAGGCATGGAACACCACGCTTGGCTAATGTTTGCATTATTATTATTATTATTATTATTATTATTATTATTATTATTATTATTATTATTATTTTTAGTAGAGATGGGGTTTTGCCATGTTGGCCAGGCTGGTCTCAAACTCCTGACCTCAAGTGACCTGCCCACCTTGGCCTCTCGAAGTGCTGGGATTACAGGGGTGAGCTACCACTCCTAGCTGGAGAGAGAATATTTTCATCTTTGCTTTGGTCTTGTGTCTGACAGAGACTGGAGAAGAGTCACCTACACATAATTTCCATCCCATGGATTTTTAGTTATACTGCAGATGTAATGACTAGGAGCGGATATTGAGTTATCTAGACTTGCCAGCTCTACCATTATCTAGCTGGATCATCTCAAGCAAGTGAATTAATGACTGAGCTTTAGTTTCATTATCTGTAAAATGGAAAAATAACAGTCACTCTCTCATAGGTGAGGTAGTAATGGTGTGATGCACATTAAATACTTGCACAGAGACACACAGTAAGTGCTTAATAGTGGCTTGGCTGCAATGGTCATGGTGACCTAGAGGGGTTCATTAATACAGGTCTAGTGTATATGAAATAAGTGGAAGTGGTAGGATTTTCAGTATCCCTGGGATATGAGAGATGACTTGAAACTCAGTAAGAATTTTTTAAATCCCTGTAACAATAATAAGCATTATGGTAAAGAAAAGAAGAAAAAAAGAGGTCTGCTCCAAGATGGACAAATAGGAACTGCAGCTCCCAGCATGATCGATGCAGAAGATGGGTGATTTCTGCATTTCCAACTGAGGTACGTGGTTCAGCTCTTTGGGACTGGTTGGACAGTGGGTGCAGCCCACGGAGGGTGAGCCAAAGCAGGGCAGGGCATTATCTCACCCAGGAAGTGCAAGGGGTCAGAGGATTTCCCTTTCCTAGCCAAAGGAAGCTGTGACAGGCTGTACCTGGAAAAATGGGACACTTTCACCCAAATACTGCACATTTCCCAAGGTCTTACAACTGGCAGACAAGGAGATTCTCTCCCATGCCTGGCTTGGCAAGTCCCATGCCCACGGAGCCTTTCTCACTGCTAGTGCAGCAATCTGAGATCGAACTGCAAGGCAGCAGCCCAGCTGGGGGAGGCACTTCTGCCATTGCTGAGGCTTGAGTAGGTAAACAAAGTGGCCAGGAAACTCTAACTGGGTGGAGCCCACTGCAGCTCAGCCAGGCCTACTGCCTCTAAAGACTCCACCTCTGTGGGCAGGACATAGCTGAACAAAAGGCAGCAGACAACTTCTGCAGACTTAAACATCCCTGTCTGACAGTTCTGAAGAGAGCAGTGGCTCTCCTAGCACGGCATTTGAGCTCTGACAATGGACAGACTGCCTCTTCAAGTGGGTCCCTGACCCCCATGTACCCTAACTGGGAGATACTTCACAGTAGGGGCCGACAGACACCTCATATAGGTGGATGCCCCTCTGAGACAGAACTTCCAGAGGAAGGATCAGACAGCAATACTTGCTGTTCTGCAATATTTGCTGTTCTGCAGCCTACGCTGATAATACCCAGGCAAACAGGGTCTGGAGTGGACCTCCAACAAACTCCAATGGACCTGCAGTTGAGAGACCTGACTGTTAGAAGGAAAACTAACAAACAGAAAGGAATAGCATCAACATTAACAAAAAAGTTCATCTACACCAAAACCCCATCTGTAGGTCACCAACATCAAAGACCAGAGGTAGATAAAACCAAAATATGGGGAGAAACCAGAGCAAAAAAGCTGAAAATTCTAAAAACCAGAGTGCCTCTTCTCCTCCAAAGGATCGCAGCTCCTTGCCAGCAATGGAACAAAGCTGAACGGAGAATGACTTTGACGAGTTGACAGAAGGAGGCTTCAGAAGGTCGGTAATAACAAACTTCTCTGAGCTAAAGGAGCATGTTCTAACCCATCGCAAGGAAGCTAAAAACCTTGAAAAAAGATTAGACGAATGGCTAACTAGAATAAACAGTGTAGAGAAGACCTTAAATGACCTGATGGAGCTGAAAACCAGGGCATGAGAACTTCGAGACACATGCACAAGCTTCAATAGCTGATTCGATCAAGTGGAAGAAAGGGTATCAGTGATTGAAGATCAAATTAATGAAATAAAGCAAGAAGACAAGTTTAGAGAAAAAAGAGTAAAAAGAAATGAACAAAGCCTCCAGGAAATATGGGACTATGTGAAAAGACCAAATCTACACCTGACTTGTGTACCTGAAAGTGATGGGTAGAATGGAACCAAGTTGGAAAACACTCTTCAGGATATTATCCAGGAGAACTTCCCCAACCTAGCAAGGCAGGCCAACATTCAAATTCAGGAAATACAGAGAACACCACAAAGATACTCCTCGAGAAGAGCAACTCCAAGATACATAATTGTCAGATTCACCAAAGTTGAAATAAAGGAAAAAATGTTAAGGGCAGCCAGAGAGAAATGTCGGGTTACCCACAAAGGGAAGCCCATCAGACTAACAACAGATCTCTTGGCAGAAACTCTACAAGCCAGAAGGGGGCGGGGGGGGGCCAATATTCAACAACGCAGAATTTCATATCCAGCCAAATTAAGCTTCATACGTGAAGGAGAAATAAAATCCTTTACAGAAAAACAAATGCTGAGAGATTTTGTCACCACCAGGCCTGCCTTACAAGAGTTCCTGAAGGAAGCACTAAACATAGAAAGGAAAAACCAGTACCAGCCATTGCAAAACCATGCCAAATTGTAAAGACCATCGATGCTAGGAAGAAACTGCATCAACTAATGGGCAAAATAATCAGCTAACATCATAATGACAAGATCAAATTCACATATAACAATATTAACCTTAAGTGTAAATGGGCTAAATGTTCCAATTGAAAGACACAGACTGGCAAATTGGAACAAGAGTCAAGATCCATCAGTGTGCTGTATTCAGGAGACCAATCTCAAGTGCAGAGACACACATAGGCTCAAAATAAAGGGATGGAGGAAGATCTACCAAGCAAATGGAAAGCAAAAAAAAAAGCAGGGGTTGCAATCCTAGTCTCAGATAAAACAAACTTTAAACCAACAAAGATGAAAAAAGACAAAGAAGGCCATTACATAATGGTAAAGGAATCAATTCAACAAGAAGAGCTAACTATCCTAAATATATATGCACCCAATACAGGAGCACCCAGATTCATAAAACAAGTCCTTAGAGACTTACAAGGAGACTCAGACTCCCACACAATAATAATGGGAGACTTTAACACCTCACTGTCAACATTAGACAGATCAACAAGACAGAAGGTTAACAAGGATATCCAGGACTTGAACTCAGCTCTGCACCAAGCAGACCTAATAAACATCTACAGAACTCTCCACCCCAAATCAACAGAATATACATTCTTCTCAGCACCGCATTGCACTTATTCTAAAATTCACCACATAGTTGGAAGTAAAGCACTCCTCAGCGAAAGTAAAAGAACAGAAATCACAACAAACCATCTGTCAGACCACAGTGCAATCAAATTAAAACTCAGGATTAAGAAACTCACTCAAAACCGCTCAACTACATGGTTATTGAACAACTTGCTCTTGAATGACTACTGGGTAAATAATGAAATGAAGGCAGAAATAAAGATGTTCTTTGAAACCAACGAGAACAAAGACACAACATACCAGAATCTCTGGGACACATTTAAAGCAGTGTGTAGAGGGAAATTTATAGCACTAAATGCCCACAAGAGAAAGCAGGAAAGATCTAAAATTGACACCCTAACATTACAATTAAAAGAACTAGAGAAGCAAGAGCAAACAAATTCAAAAGCTAGCAGAAGGCAAAAAATAACTAAGATCAGAGCAGAATTGAAAGAGACAGAGACACAAAAACCCTTCCAAAAAACAATGAATCCAGGAGGTGGTTTTTCGAAAAGATCAACAAAATTGATAAACCACTAGCAAGACTAACAAAGTAGAAAAGAGAGAAGAATCAAATAGATGCAATAAAAAATGATAAAGGGAATATCACCACTGATCCCACAGAAATACAAACTACCATCAGAGAATACTATAAATGCCTCTATGCAAATAAACTAGAAAATCCGGCAGAAATGGATAAATTCCTGGACACATACACCCTCCCAAGACTAAACTAGGAAGAAGTTGAATCTCTGAATAGATCAATAACAGGCTCTGAAATTGAGGCAATAATTAATAGCCAACCAACCAAAAAAAGTCCAGGACCAGACGAATTCACAGCCGAATTCTAGGAGAGGTACAAACAGGAGCTGGTACCATTCCTTCCAAAATTATTCCAACCAATAGAAAAAAAGGGAATCCCCCCTAACTCATTTTATGAGGCCATCATCATCCTGACACCAAAGCCTGGCAGAGGCACAACAAAAAAAGAGAATTTTAGACCAATGTCCCTGATGATCATTGATGTGGAAATCCTCAATAAAATACTGGCAAACTGAATCCAGCAGCACATCAAAAAGCTTATCCATCATGATCAAGTGGGCTTCAACCCTGGGATGCAAGGCTGGTTCAACATACACGAATCAATAAACGTAATCCATCATATAAACAGAACCAATGACAAAAACCACATGATTATCTCAATAGATGCAGAAAAGGCCTTTGACAAAATTCAACAGCCTTCATGCTAAAAATTCTCAATAAACTAGGTATTGATGGAACGTATCTCAAAGTAATAAGAGCTATTTATAACAAACCCACAGCCAATATCATACTGAATGGGCAAAAACTGGAAGCTTTCCCTTTGAAAACCAGCACAAGACAAGGATGCCCTCTCTCACCACTCCTATTCAACACAGGGTTGGAAGGTTTGGCCAGGGCAATCAGGCAGGAGAAAGAAATAAAGGATATTCAATTAGGAAAAGAGGAAGTCAAATTGTCCCTGTTTGCAGATGACATGATTATATATTTAGAAAACTCCATCATCTCAGCCCAAAATATCCTTAAGCTGATGAGTAACTTCAGCAAAGTCTCAGGATACAAAATCAATGTGCAAAAATGACAAGCATTCCTATACACCAATAAAAGACAAAGAGCCAAATCATGAGTGAACACACATTCATAATTGCTACAAAGAGAATAAAATACCTAGGAATCCAACTTACGAGAGATGTGAAGGACCTCTTCAAGGAGAACTACAAACCACTGCTCAATGAAATAAAAGAGGACACAAACAAATAGAAGAACATTCCATGCTCACGGATAGGAAGAATCAATATCATGAAAATGGCCATACTGCCTAAGGTAATTTATAGATTCACTGCCATCCCCATCAAGCTACCAATGACTTTCTAAACAGAATTGGAAAAAACGACTTTAAAGTTCATATGGAACCAAAAAAGAGCCCACATTGCCAAAACAATCCTAAGCCAAAAGAACAAAGCTGGAGGCATCATGCTACCTGACTTCAAACTATGCTACAAGGCTACAGTAACCAAAACAGCATGGTACTTGTACCGAAACAGAGATATAGAACAATGGAACAGAATAGAGGCCTCATAAATAACACCATACATCTACAACCATCTGATCTATGACAAATCTGACAAAAACAAGAAATGGGGAAAGGATTCCCTATTTAATAAATGGTGCTGGAAAAACTGGCTAGCCATAAGTAGAGAGCTGAAACTGGATCCCTCCCTTACACCTTAAAAAAAATTAATTCAAGATGGATTAAAGACTTAAATGTTAGACCTAAAACCATAAAAACGCTGGAAGAAAACCTAGGCAATACCATTCAGGCCATAGGCATGGGCAAGGACTTCTTGACTAAAACACCAAAAGCAATGGCAACAAAAGCCAAAATAGACAAATGGGATCTAACTAAACTAAAGAGCTTCTGCATGGCAAAAGAAACTACGATCAGAGTGAACAGACAACCTACAGAATGGGAGAAAATGTTTACAATCTGCCCATCTGACAAAAGGCTAATATCCACAATCTACAAAGAACCTGAACACATTTACAAGAAAAAAAAAAACAAACAACCCCATCAAAAACTGGGCAAAGGATATGAACTGACACTTCTCAAAAGAAGACATTTATGAAAATGCTCTTATTATTTTGAAAAAGACACATGAAAAAATGCTCATCATCACTGGTCATTGGAGAAATGCAAATCAAAACCACATGAGATATCATCTCACACCAGTTAGAATGGCGATCATTAAAAAGTTGGGAAACAACAGATGCTGGAGAGGATGTGGAGAAATAGGAATGCTTTCACACTGTTGGTGGGACTGTAAATTAGTTCAACCATTGTGGAAGACAGTGTGGTGATTCCTCAAGGATCTAGAGCTAGAAATACCATTTGACCCAGCCATCCTATTACTGGGCATATACCCAAAGGATTATAAATCATGCTGCTATAAAGACACATGCACATGTATGTTTATTGTGGCACTATTCACAAAAACAAAGACTTGGAACCAACCTAAATGCCCATCAATGATAGACTGGATTAAGAAAATGTAGCACATGCACAACATGGAATAGTATGCAGCCATGAAAAAGGATGAGTTCATGTCCTTTGCAGAGACATGGATGGAGCTGGAAACCATCATTCTCAGCAAACTATCACAAGGACAGAAAATCAAACACCGCATGTTCTCACTCATAGGTGGGAACTGAACAACGAGAACACCTGGACACAGTGCAGGGAACATCACACACTAGGGCCTGTCAGCGGGTGGAGGGCTGGGGGATGGATAGCATTAGGAGAAATACCTAATGTATTTCTAATGACCAGTTGATGGGTGCAGCAAACCAACATGGCACATGTATACTATGTAACAAACCTGCACATTGTGCACATGTACCCTAGAACTTAAAGTATAAAAAAAATTTAGATTAAATAAAGAAAAAAAAAAAGCAGTGCTCAGTATGTGTATAGCTGATGTTAATAAAACAGACCCTGCCAATCTTCCCCTAATGCTTCCAACCGGAATCTCATCCGTAGATTCCTGACTTGAAGATAATGATGTGACTATTCCGCAAGTTTTATCCTATTTGCTAATAATATTACTCTCAGGGTACTTACAAATGTAAATTTTCATCTACATCATTCCCTACCCCACCTTTAATTTACAGACTAGTCAGCTGCTTTTTAGGGCATCCCTTACCCTGTCATTCCCAATATTAAAATAATTTATTTATCATTGGTTCCATCCACAGTTATACTACCTTGAATTATTTCTAATCTGATCTCAGACCCGTGACTCCCATCCTCAGCCTCAGAGCACTGCTGACCTCAAAGGATTCTAGCTATTCTTCAGTTCTTACTGTCACCCACATCCCACTGTTGCTGCTGAAATCACATGCTAGTCATCCTTTCACCCCACCAGGAATTCACAGTCAGTATGTGGCTTCACCATGGCTTTGGACATTCTCTTTCTGTGGAGTTCCACATCCCATATACTTCTTTAGTCCTTCACAGGCAAGGATTTATTTTGGTAACATAATTTTGTCTCCTTTGCTCAGGACATGAAAGTCTCCTCTTCTACTTCTGGAAGTGTATGATTCATAACTAGGTGAACTGGCAGGCACTTTGCCCTGGGTGTCTGCCTAAGTACACAGCAGACTCTACCCTTACCAGTCAGCATATATTAACTTACTTGTATCTAGTAAAAATCCATTAACTCATGTCCCTACTAATTTTCCTACCCACCCCCAAACACTTGCCTAAATATATTTAGAAGCTTAAACTGGCATAGGTCCTTTTGAGAGGGAGGAGACAAGATAAACCAACGTAACATTTATAGGATATGTAATTCTACATAAACACAAGGCATTAAACATTACACCACTAAAACATTTCTTTGAAGCCAGTCCCTGTATGGCAGTAAAATGTTTTAAAGTTCAAACTAGTAAGATTACAATACCAATGAGTTTTGATCTTGATGTATCCTTAAAATGGGTGGAGAGTTTTCTGTGTGTATTCCAGACTGTAGCTTCTATTTTTCAGGAGACGATGGGGAGGATGAAGTAAGGGAAAGAGAAAAGGATTTGAATCAGACAGACCTGCATCTAAAGTCTGGCTCCTGTACTCTCTTCTGGGGTGATCTCTGGCCAGTTCTCCAGATCCTTTGAGGTGGGATTTTCTCTCTGTAAAATGGAAGACATACTCTTCAGGGATGCTGGGAGGATTGGGATCGATTAAATGCTGCTTATCATACCTGTCACCTCAGTTGATGCCCAATAAACAGTAATTGCTGTTTTGTTTTGTTAAGCTCGCAGGGTAATTTAGTTTCTAATTTACATATGTCTACTTGAAAATGCACTGTAACCACTTCAAATTAAAGATTAAAATTGTATGGTATGAGCGTTATACCTCAATAAGTCTGTTAAATTTTTTTTAATTTGGAAAATTGAATCTATCAAATTCGCTTAGAAAATGTGAAAGTAATTTTCAAGCTGAAAAATTTCACAGCCTATTCTGTGGGTGATCAATGAATACTGATTAAGGGACTTTATCTGTAATTTTTCATGAGAACATAAGTCCAAGACCTCCCTTAGGTAGACTGCCCTTAATACAAACATTAATTACTACTTTGGTATCGTAAGATTATTATGATATCCATACTCTATGATTGGGAAATAATTTGAAATTCATGAAGAAGTCCATTCCATGCTTTGATAAATGAGTATAATTCGTTCCAAAATTTCTGTTCATAAGCCAAAACTGGTATCATCAATCACTGAGTATTCCCATTAAAATTAATGTTAAAAACCTCAGTCTTTCTCTTAATGGAGTAATTAATAGAAGACAGTGCCTCATTTAATAGTGTTGAAGGTCCCCAAGGCTCTGTCCTGGCTGCCTTTCTCTCCTCCATCCACCCACTCTCCCAAGGTGACCTCACGTCTCCAATCCCACGGTTTTGGATGCCTTCTGTGTACCATTGACTCCCAGATGTGTCTCCAGCCAGAGTATCTCACAGGAACTCATATATCTAACTTGACATCTCCACATGGCTGTCATCTCAAACTTGGGAGTGGCATGGGGATCATGAGTTCAGTGTGGGCCACGTTAAATTTAAAAACATTAAGAAGACAAAAGCCGTGGATTTCTCCTAGGTTCCATAAAGGTATGTATCATTCACTCAGTTGCTAAAGCCAAAAATCTTTTCTCATCTCACATCAGTACCAACAGTAAAACCTGTTGCCTCCACCCTGAAAACATCCTTAATCTATGAATTTTTTTCCATCTCTGCTCCTTCCCTGCTGCCTTGCCTGAGGCTAGTTATCTGTTGCCAAAGTCTCCCCACCACCACTCTTGCCCCTGCTACCATCACTTCTTCACATGACATCCAGAGCACTCTTAAAAATGCAAATCAGTTTATGTTACTTCCCAGAATAAAATCTTCCAGTGGATTCCCATAGTACTTTGAATAAATGCAAACTCCTTCCAGTGGCTCAGTGGTTCTCATTCCTGAGGAGTGCTTGGAATTTCATGGGAGCAATTTTTATTGTTGAAATGATTGGAAAGAGGGGCTGCAACTGGGATTTAGCAGGCAGGGTCAGGAATACTAGATATCCCACTATAGTGAGAAGGTCCTTCATTTTGCCTGTCAATCATTATCTGAGCCTGGATCATTATGCAATATTATATATTAAATACAAAGTACTTACATGGAATTTTCCAGGAATGCAATGACTGTGTCAGTGTAGAAGAGGATGTACTTTGTTTTGTTTCAAAATTTGTCCAGAAATGTTTACTATTTCAGAAAATCACCTCACCCTTAGAGGAGCTACTGGCTGTATCTGAGCCACTATTGCAACATTTCTGCACAGTGATTCCACCTAAACGGGCAATCATTTGATGGCTTCTCATTCTTTCTAGTGGAGACATGCCTGAGCATTGACATGTGGCAATACGAAGCACTTTATTATGAATTTATGAAATTACTCCTTTAACAATAATTAATGCTTGATTGACAATACCAGTCCAGGCTTATGAGCAAAAATTTTGGACTGGTTATACTCATCCATTGAGGGATGAATGCATTTCTGTATGAAGCCACAGATTTATTTCCCAATGCATAGAGTATGGTTGTCATAACAATCTTAAGGCAAAATAAACAGAAATGAATGCAAGCCACAAGGGAGCAGTCTAAATCTTTGCGCCAGCTATTTATTCCCTCTTCCTACAGTGCTCCTCCCGACAGTTTGCATGGATGGCTCCTTCATGAGTGTCACCCTGAGGCACTCTCCAGCTCATCACCTACTTGAATTCTCTTTGGCACTTGTCACCTGATAAAAGACCTTTTTTGTCTTACACAACAGTGTGTCCACTGTGCCTCGAACATTGCCTGGAATATAGTAGGGGCCCAGTGCATATTTGTGGAATGAAAGAACGAATAAGGTGAGGCAGTGTGGTGAGCATCCTCTTGGTAATATATAAATAGCATTCCTAATTCTATAAGACAGAAAACTGTCAAGTTTTGCCAGTGAAATAAAGTGTTTAAAGTGTTAAAACATTTGAGCCGACCTATAGCATCTGTGGTACCCAGGCCACCATTTCAGAGGTGGCAAATTAAGGCTAACTGAAGCTGACATTCACAATATATTTGCACGCTCTTTTATACCAATTAGTTAAAACATATTTGTGGGCACAAATGTGAGGTATAAAAGCTTATGTGATATCTTATCAAGACCAGGGATAAAAACCAACCAATCATAGTGGATGGAGATGAGGTCAGATGCCTCCCAGCAAACCCTGGTTACCAATTAGCACAAAAAGACTTGTCAGCATCAAAAATTGAAGTATAAGCATAGTGCTCAGGCAAGTGGATATTTTCCTCAAGGGGATCTACAAAGAGATGTGAGTAAAGTGTGTTAACCTGCTCCAGCCTCCCCATCTCCAGTCCATCCTTCACACCATCTTTCCAAAATACCAATTATATCACTCTACTCTGGTGAAAATCCTTCAGTAAGTTCTTGTCCCCCTATATGTCATGTGTAATGAGATTTTAAAAATGCCATTTACTTGCAAAATGTGTAGGGACCATGTATAGTCCTCCCATCCTCCTAGCATGACCCCACACATGGCTAAGCTCCAGCCACACCTCACCCAGGCTGTATTAACAACCGCTTGCTCTCACACAGACATCTGTCTGAGAGGTTCTTCTCCTGCTGCCTGGAAAATTCTAACTCATCCTTTAAAAAATACTTGAGGCCTCCCTGATCCCTGTCTCAGGCAGTGGTGGGTACTCTCCATTGCACATGCACCATTCCAAGCAATAAATAGTCCTTGTGTAATTTTCTAACCATATTCTCCCACTCTGCTAGCTGCTGTTTGAATCCAGGACCATATCTCATTTATCCTAGGATTCCCAGTGCTACTTCAGGGCTCAGAATATAATAAGCACTCAATAAATGCTAGTCTGAATGAAAAAGTGGACTCACCTAAAGCTATATAAACTCTTTGTGCAGGAGTAGACAGACCTCTCAGAAACGGCTATTATAAATATGATTTTTGGCTGGACACAGTGGCTCATTCCTGTAATCCCAGCACTTTGGGAGGCTGATGCAGGTGGATCACCTGAGGTCAGGAGTTTGATACCAGCCTGGCCAACATGGTGAAATCCCATCTCTACTAAAATTACAAAAGTTAGCCAGGAATGTTGGCACACACCTGTAATCCCAGCTACTCGGGAGGCTGAGGCATGAGAATTGCTTGAACCCAGGAGGCAGTGGATGCAGTGAGCCGAAATGGCACCACTGCACTCCAGCCTGGGAGACAGAGCGAGACTCCACCTCAAAAAATAAATATATGATTTTTATATTTTTAGGGTTGAACATGACTCAATTTGTCTGCAAGGAAGGCTCACTCAGTCTGAATGTGAGATCTGAACTTTCCTTCCTTGGGATTCTCAGATTCTATCTCTTTAGAATACAGTTCAGCAAAACCAGGAGATACATGAAGGCATGTGAATATTTATGTGCATTAAATTCAACAAGATTTTTGTTTGTTTTTTTAGACACAGGGTCTTGCTATGTTGCCCAGGCTGGTCTCAAACTTCTGCCTCAATTGATCCTCCTGCCTTGGCCTCCCAAAAGTGTAAGCCACCACTCTCGGTCCTTAAACTTGATAAGATTTTACCAAGGATATTTTCAACCTTAACACTATCATGGAGTTCTCAAAAGAGTGAAAGATGTGGCCCAGCCTGGGTCACAGTTAAAGTGAGGAGGGCCAGTATACAGGCATAGGAGAGAGAATGAGGGACCAGACAGGTGATGTAGCTCTACAAGCCCTTGGATGGTCCCTGTGAGGCATTAATGGCCAGAAAATGAGACCCTGAAATTGCACGTAAAATATTCTGTGTATATATCAAGATGTCTTTTCCCTAAAAGGGTGGGGGTGGATAGGCCCATAGCTTTTGTTAAATTCCCAAAGCCATCTGTGACTGACAAAACGTTAAGATCTGGCCCAATGTCCACTCCTCCCACCTCTATGGAGGAAACTGAGGACTGAGCAATTAGGTCATTTCTCCCAGGCCTCACGGCACTTTAGTGTCATATCTGTGTCTTGACCTCAATGTCCAGGGATCTTTCCACTTCTTGGCCACATCGTTGTCCTATCAAAGAAGCCTGAAGGCTCTGGCAGTTCTGTTGGAAAGGCTTCCAAAATTGATGGCAGTGTTTCCATTAGTCCTAAGTTAAATATAATATCAAAGGGTAGCACTTTAAAATTAGGGGTAAATACTAGGCTTATTATATTTGATCTCCATTTGACACCAGATTATATAACTATACTATGATACTTACATCTCCCTGTCCCTTCTCCCTGGCTTTCTACAATTTGAAGATGCATTTAAATTCCTTTTACATTTGTATCAGGTCAGAATGCAAATTTTATAATAAAATTACTGAGTTGTGTTTGAGCTTTTAAAATTGTAGTTTCATAGGCTCTTAGTTTCTAAAATAGTGATGATTTGCTTTATTTATACACGAGCTAAGCTATTTAACTCTTTAAAAGGAACTATGCATTTCAATATTTGGTTTTCTCTGTAGGAAATGACAATCAGAAATTCCCCAGGGAAATTCTTGTTTCAACTCCATTTTTATGCTTTTGGAAAGAAACACATCATTGCTTTTTGATTTGGAATAGCAAAAAGAGGTTATGTGTTTCTGTTTATCATGGAATATGCCCCCCTTTTAGAGTTACTCCCTTGATGCAATTGCTGATGTATCAATGAAAACAGCCTATCGTCCTGTAACCATTTTCTTTCCTGTAACCATTTTCTTGGCTTTTAAATACAGTGTTTCTCCATATCTGAGGCATATAGCAGAAAGACTGGTTTCAGGACAACCTCAGATATAAAAATCCCCAGGTGCTCAAGTCCCTTATATAAAATGGATAGTATTTGTGTATAACCTATGCACATCCTCCTATGTACTTTAAATCATCTCTAAATTATATACCTACTACAATGTAAATGCTATGTAAATAGTTGTTATGCTGTATTTTTAATTTATAAAATAAATACACTACATTGTTTTCTTATTTGTAAGATTTTAAAGAAGAGGTTCAACTATATATAGTTCAGAGATTTAACTACAATACTAAAGGAGAACAGGAAGTTCTTCCCAGGTTGCATACTGTCTACAGTGATTCTGCTTAAAGCATGGCATTATTGCTGAACTAATCTCACTCAGAGTGCTCAAATGGGGTAAGAGAGGGTGAAAAAGCTTCCAGTTGCAGAAGAGCTTGGTGACATATGCTACTATCACTATGAAACATCTAACCTTGGGGAGTGGTGGGAAGGAGCTAGTGGGGAGAAGGGAGGATGGAACAAATCCTGTCTCTATGGGAATTCCTAAAAGTAAAGGAGGAAAAAAAAAAAGCCTGGAGGGGAAACGACCAGAAGAAAAGTCTAGGAGCATTATGCAAATATAGTAAAGCATTAGCATTATGTACATAGGAGGGGCAAATGCATGTAAATTGCAAACGCAGAGGAAAACTAGTGAGCAGGAGGGGTGATCTTCAAGGAGGCTTCACAGCCCAGGCCAGGGGCAAAGGAAGACAAGAAAGGAAGGAAAAATGAAGAGGGTTAAGGAATGACAAGAACAAAAAAAAGAAAAAGGAGAAGAAGAAGGGGATAGGGAGAAGGGGAAGTAGGGAAGCAGGAGTAGGGAGTGGAGGAGGAGGAGAAGGAAAGAAAAGACCAGGAGAATGCAGTTGTTATCTGTACCTCCCTATTTCCCCAAGGTACCCACCTCAAGTTCCCAGCCTTCCCCCAGCCTCCAATTGCTGACCTGCTTGTTCCTAAGCTCCTCTTGAAAGCTGTCTTTTCTGGCTTCTGATCATTCATTCAGGTAGCAAGTATTTCTTCAGCAAAAGTTTATTGAGAATGGCTCTGGCAAGAGTGAAGATTTCATCTAGCCTTGGAGCAGGGCTGCCAGGAAATTGCAATGAGGAAGTAAAATCTGGGACAGTTCCAACAAGAGCCTCAATCCCCAGCAGTGGGTGGTTACACTCAAATAGAATTGGGGCCACTGGCAAAATGGTCCTTTTTCCCGGGTTCCCTTACACAGCAGTCAAGTTGATGCTCCATTTGCACTGACTGTGGGTGAAGTGGGCAAGAGGTAGGAGCCTGAGATGTCAGGCAGTGGGAGATATGCCCTCTGACATTAATTAGGGATTGGTTGTTATGTTACTATCTCATTATACTGGACTTGTTCTCTAGTATTCTGCCCCAGTCTCCTGGCCAGCCTAAAGAACGAGGGATAGAAAGGCTGATTAGAAGCTCTGAATATGGGCAAAGGGACTTTCTGACTGTCAGGCCTCTGAGCCTAAGCCAAACCATCGCATCCCCTGTGACTTGCACGTATACATCCAGATGGCCTGAAGTAACTGAAGATCCACAAAAGAAGTAAAAATAACCTTAACTGATGACATTCCACCATTGTGATTTGTTTCTGCCCCACTCTAACTGATCAATGTACTTTGTAATCTCCCCTACCCTTAAGAAGGTTCTTTGTAATTCTCCCTACCCTTGAGAATGTACTTCTCGAGATCCACCCCCTGACCCCAAAATATTGCTCTTAACTTCACCGCCTATCCCAAAACCTATAAGAACTAATGATAATCCACCACCCTTTGCTGACTCTCTTTTCGGACTCAGCCCACCTGCACCCAGGTGAAATAAACAACCATGTTGCTCACACAAAGCCTGTTTGGTGGTCTCTTCACACGGATGCGCATGAAATTTGGTGCCGTGACTCGGATTGGGGGACCTCCCTTGGGAGATCAATCCCCTGTCCTCCTGCTCTTTGCTCCATGAGAAAGATCCACCTACAACCTCAGGTCCTCAGACCGACCAGCCCAAGAAACATCTCACCAAATTCAAATCCAGTAAGCGGCCTCTTTTTACTCTCTTCTCCAACTTCCCCCACTATCCCTCAAACTCTCTCCTTTCAATCTTGGCACCATGCTTCAATCTCTCCCTTCTCTTAATTTCAATTCCTTTCATTTTCTGGTAGAGACAAAGGAGACACATTTTATCCGTGGGCCCAAAACCCCGGCGCCAGTCACGGACTGGGAAGGCAGCCTTCCCTTGGTGTTTAATCATTGCAGGGACAGCTCTCTGATTATTCTACCCACGTTTCAGAGGTATCAGACCACACAGGGACACTTGCCTTGGTCCTTCACCCTTAGTGGCAAGTCCTACTTTTCCGGGGGCAGGGCGAGTACCCCAACCCCTTCTCTCCATGTCTCTACTCCTTCTCTGCTTTTCTGGGGTAGGGGCAAAAACCCCTCAACCCCTTCTCCTTCACCCTTAGCAGCAACTCCCGCTTTTCTAGGGGTCAAGAACCCCCAATTGCTTATTTCCGCACCCCAACTTTTTATCTCTGTGCCCCAATCCCTTATTTCAGTGCCCCAACCTCTTATATCTCTGCGCCCGAATCCTATATTTCAGTGCCCCAACCCCTTTCCCACTTTTCTGGAGGGTACGAACCCCTGAACCCCTTCCCTCCATGTCTCTACGCTCTCTTTTCTCTGGGCTTGTCTCCTTCACTATGGGCAAGCTTCCACCCTCCATTCCTCCTTCTTCTCCCTTAGCCTGTGTTCTCAAGAACTTAAAACCTCTTCAACTCACACCTGATCTAAAACCTAAATGCCTTATTTTCTTCTGCAATGCTGCTTGACCCCAATACAAACTCAACAGTAGTTCCAAATAGCCAGAAAATAGTACTTTGAATTTTTCCATCCTGCAAGATGTAAATAATTCTTGTCATAAAATAGGCAAGTGGTCTGAGGTACCTGACGTCCAGGCATTCTTTTACACATCAGTCCCTTCCTAGTCTCTGTGCCCAATGCAGCTCATCCCAAATCTTCCTTCTTTCCGTCCTGCCTGTCCCCTCAGTTCCAACCCCAAGTGTCACTGAGCCTTTCTAATCTTCCTTTTCTACAGACCTATCTGACCTCTCCCCTCCTCACCAGGCCGAGCTAGGTCCCAATTCTTCCTCAGCCTCCACGCCTCCACCCTATAATCCTTTTATCACCTCCCCTCCTCACACCTGGTCCGGCTTACAGTTTCATTCCGTGACTAGCCCTCCCCCACCTGCCCAGCAATTTATTCTTAAAAAGGTGGCTGGAGCTAAAGGCATAGTCAAGGTTAATGCTCCTTTTTCTTTACCCCAAATCAGATAGCGTTTAGGCTGTTTTTCATCAAATATAAAAATCCAGCCCAGTTCATGGCTTGTTTGGCAGCAACCCTGAGATGCTTTACAGCCATAGACCCTAAAAGGTCAAAAGGCCATCTTATTCTCAATATACATTTTATTACCCAATCTGCTCCTGACATTAAATAAAACTCCAAAAATTAGAATCTGGCCCTCAAACCCCACAACAGGACTTAATTAACCTCACCTTCAAGGTGTACAATAATAGAAAAAAGTTGCAATTCCTTGCCTCCAATGTGAGACAAACCCCAGCCATATCTCCAGCACACGAAAACTTCCAACCGCCTGAACTGCAGCGGCCACGCATTCCTCCAGGCCTGCCTCCCCCTGGAGCTTGCTACAAGTGCCAGAAATCTGACCAACAAGCCAAGGAATGCCCACAGCCTGGGATTCCTCCTAAGCCGCGTCCCATCTGTGTGGGACCCCACTGAAAATCGGACTGTTCAACTCACCTGGCAGCCACTCCCAGAGCCCCTGGAACTCTGGCCCAAGGCTCTCTGACTGACTCCTTCCCAGATCTTCTCAGCTTAGCAGCTGAAGTCTGACACTGCCTGATTGCCTCGGCTTCCGAGCTTCAGGTAACTCTCACAGTGGAGGGTAAGCCCGTCCCCTTCTTAATCAATACGGAGGCTACCCACTCCGCATTACCTTCTTTTCTGGGGCCTGTTTCCCTTGCCTCCGTAGCTGTTGTGGGTATTGACGGACAGGTTTCTAAACCTCTTAAAACTCCCCAACTCTGGTGCCAACTTAGACAATACTCTTTCAAGCACTCCATTTTAGTTATCCCCACCTGCCCAGTTCCTTTATTAGGCCGAGACACTTTAATTAAATTATCTGCTTCCCTGACTATTCCTGGACTACAGCCACATCTCATTGCCGCCCTTCTCCCCAACCCAAAGCCTCCTTCACGTCTTCCTCTCATATCCCCCCACCTTAACCCACAAGTATGGGACATCTCTACTCCTTCCCTGGCAACCGACCATGTGCCCATTACCATCCCATTAAAACCTAATCACCCTTACCCTGCTCATTGCCAGTATCCCATCCCACAGCACGCTTTAAAAGGATTAAAGCCTGTTATCACTCACCTGCTACAGCATGGGCTTTAAAACCTATAACTCTCTTTACAATTTCCCCATTTTACCTGTCCAAAATCCAGACAAAGCTTACAAGTTAGTTCAGAATCTGCACCTTATCAACCAAATTGTTTTGCCTATCCACCCCATGGAGCCAAACCCATATACTCTCCTATCCTCATTATCTCCCTCTACTACCCATTATTCTGTTCTGGATCTCAAACAGGCTTTTTTTACTATTCCTTTGCACCCTTCATCCCAGCCTCTCTTTGCTTTCACTTAGACTGACCCTGACACCCATTAGGCTCAGCAAATTACCTGGGCTGTACTGCCGCAAGCCTTCACAGACAGCCCCCATTACTTCAGTCAAGCCCAAATTTCATCCTCATCTGTTATCTATCTCGGCATAATTCTCATAAAAACACACGTGCTCTCCCTGCTGATCGTGTCTGATTAATCTCCCAAACCTCAATCCCTTACAAAACAACAACTCCTTTCCTTCCTAGGCATGGTTAGTGCGGTCAGAATTCTTACACAAGAGCCAGGACTGCACCCTGTAGCCTTTCTGTCCAAACAACTTGACCTTACTGTTTTAGCCTAGCCCTCATGTCTGCGTGCAGTGGCTGCCACTGCTTTAATACTTTTAGAGGCCTAAAAATCACAAACTATGCTCAACTCACTCTCTACCTTTCTCATAACTTCCAAAATCTATTTTCTTCCTCATACCTGATGCATATACTTCCTGCTCCCCAGCTCCTTCAGCTGTACTCACTCTTTGTTAAATCCCACAATTACCATTGTTCCTGGCCCAGACCTCAATCTGGCCTCCCACATTATTCCTGATACCACACCTGACCCCCATGACTGTATCTCTCTGATCCACCTGACGTTCACCCCATTTCCCCATATTTCCTTCTTTCCTGTTCCTTACCCTGATCACGCTTGATTTATTGATGGCAGTTCCACCAGGCCTAATTGCCACACACCAGCAAAGGCAGGCTATGCTACAGTGCAAGCCACTAGCCCGCCTCTTAGAACCTCTCATTTCCTTTCAATTGTGGAAATCTATCCTCAAGGAAATAACTTCTCAGTGTTCCATCTGCTATTCTGCTACTCCTCATGGATTATTCAGGCCCCCTCCCTTCCCTACACATCAAGCTCGAGGATTTGCCCCCGCCCAGGACTGGCAAATTAGCTTTACTCAACATGCCCTGAGTAAGATAACTAAAATACCTCTTAGTCTAGGTAGACACCTTCACTGGATAAGTAGAGGCCTTTCCTACAGGGTCTGAGAAGGCCACCGCAGTCATTTCTTCCCTTCTGTCAGACACAATTCCTCAGTTTAGCCTTCCCACCTCTATACAGTCTGATAACGGACCAACCTTTATTAGTCAAATCGGCCAAGCAGTTTTTCAGGCTGTTAGTATTCAGTGAAACCTTTATATCCCTTACAGTCCTCCGTCTTCAGGAAAAGTAGAACGGACTAAAGGTCTTTTAAAAACACACCTCACCAAGCTCAGCCACCAACTTAAAAAGGACTGGACAATACTTTTATCACTTTCGCTTCTAAGAATTCAGGCCTGTCCTCCAAATGCTACAAGGTACAGCCAATTTGAGCTCCTTTTTATTAGGCCCCAGTCTCATTCCAGACACCGGACCAACTTAGACTGTGCCCCAAAAAACTTGTCATCCCTACTATTTTCTGTCTAGTCATACTCCTATTCTCCGTTCTCAACTACTCATACATGCCCTGCTCTTGTTTACACTGCCAGTTTACACTGTTTCTCCAAGCCATCACAGCTGATACCTCCTCGTGCTATCCCCAAACTGCCACTCTTAGCTCTTGAAGTAAATAAATAATCTTTGCTGGCAGGACTATGCTGAATCTCCTTAGGCACTCTCTAATCAGACGTCCTGGGTCCTCCCAATTCTTAGACCTTTTATACCTGTTTTTCTCCTTCTCTTATTCCATTTAGTTTTTCAATTCATACAAAACCGTATCCAGGCCATCACCAATAATTCAACACGACAAATGTTTCTTCTAACAACCCCACAATATCACCCCTTACCACGAAATCTTCCTTCAGCTTAATCTCTCCCACTCTAGGTGCCCACGTCGCCCCAATCCCACTTGAAGCAGCCCTGAGAAACATTGCCTATTCTCACTCCATACCACCCCCTAAAAAATTTTCACTGCCCCAACACTTCAACACTATTTTGTTTCATTTCTCTTATTAATACAAGAAAGCAGGAATGTCAGGCCTCTGAGCCCAAGCCAAGCCATCACATTTCCTGTGACTTGCACGTATACATCCAGATGGCCTGAAGTAACTGAAGATCTACAAAAGAAGTAAAAATAGCCTTAACTGATGACATTCCACCATTGTGATTTGTTTCTGCCCCACCCTAACTGATCAATGTACTTTGTAATCTCCCCCACCCTTAAGAATGTACTTTGTAATCTCCCCTACCCTTAAGAAGGTTCTTTGTAATTCTCCCTATCCTTGAGAATGTACTTCGTGAGATCCACCCCCTGACCCCAAAATATTGCTCTTAACTTCACCGCCTATCCCAAAACTTATAAGAACTAATGATAATCCACCACCCTTTGCTGACTCTCTTTTCGGACTCAGCCCACCTGCACCCAGGTGAAATAAACAACCATGTTGCTCACACAAACCTGTTTGGTGGTCTCTTCACACGGATGCGCATGAAACTGACCATCAAGTTTCCATTCATGGCCATCTTTAGGGGATCCCTAAAGCCAAAATGAGCGGGGTTTTGCTCTAGGGTTCTAAGCTCCGTGGTGGCTGCCCTAGTTCTTCCCAGAGAGTTTGTGTGCTCTGTGTGTTTCCATGCTGAACTGCCACGTTGGCCCTCAATCAAGAATCTTGGGGGGCTTTACTGTGGCCATAATTAGGCAGTCGAACACTGGGTGGTGATCCCAGATTCCCTTGTAATTAATATGATTACTATAGTCTTCTTTTGTCTCACTTTCATCCTTTACATGTCTCACATAGCTCTTCGTTTTTGAGATTTTTTTTTTTTTTACAAATACAATTGTTCAAATTTTTATAAGTGTAACACGCCTGTGGTTAAATCAGTACAGAAAAACTTAGAACTGCAAAGCAACAATCTTGGACTCTACCCTTTCCTATTTTAATTTTGCTGTCTTGAGGCAATGTTTTTTGTTTTTGTTTTTGTTTTTGTTTCTAGACGGAGTTTTGCTCTTGTCACTCAGTCTGGAGTGCAATGGTGCAATCTGGGCTCATTGAAACCTCCACCTCCTGGGTTCAAGCGATTCTCCTGCCTCAGCCTCCCGAGTAGCTGGGATTACAGGTGCCCACCACCACACCCAGCTAATTTTTGTATTTTTAGTAGAAATGGGGTTTCACCATGTTGGCCAGGCTGATCTTGACCTCCTGACCTCAGGTGATACACCCACCTCGGCCTCCCAAAGTGCTGGGATTAGAGGCATGAACCACCATGCCCAGCCGAGGCAATGATTCTTAATATGTTACTGTTTTTCTTTTGGTTGGCATCTCCACAGCACTAAATAATAAACTTCAACTTTTATATCTTGATTTACTGATTTTAAGCCTTATTTATTGATTTCTTTGAGTGATAGAGAATTTAGCTAACTTATATGACTCCCACGTCCCTTTCCCACCTCCTCTCAGTGTAGCAATTTCATGATTCTCATTTCCTTCACTGGACTTCTTCATGTCTTCACACCTTAAATCTCCATTTCTTGTTCCATCAATTGTAGACAGCTTCCCATGGCTGCCCACTCACTGAGATGAAGACATAAGTGTTCATACCTTGGCTGCAACTTCACCTTCCAACCTCATCACCTGAACCTCTATTTGTATGACGTCAAGGCTGATGACATTTTCACTGCATTCCTTAAACATAGCCAAGTCTCCTGTGATTTGTTCACAGGTTGATTCTAAACGTTCCAAACAAATAACCATTTACATTATCCTAACTGTGTCTATCCAGAACTAGGTGGTGAGGTCTGATTACCCTTCATTCTCTAAGGTTCCAATGACACAACAACTGAGCCCCTCAGTGGAAAAACGTTTCCAGAGTCAAATTCTCAAGTAGCTGAGGCTACAGGTGCATGCCACACCCAGCTAACTTTTTAACTCTTTATGGAGACAGGGTCTTGTTATGTTGTCCAGCTAGTCTAGAGCTCCTGGCCTCAAGCAGTATTCCCACCTTGATCTCCCAAAGTGCTGGGATTAGAGGCTTGTGCCACTGAGCCAGGCTAATTTAGCCACCTTTATCATCAAACTTTCAATATTACAGGTATTATGTTTTCAATTTCCAAGAACTATTTTCCTTGATTCTTTTTTATAGCATCCTATTACTATTTTATGGATAGACTAGCTTCTTGAATCATCACTCTGAGAAGTTTTTCAGTAATGTTTTACTTAAAAATTTTTCTTCCTCCATTATAAATTTCTCTGAGTTTTTTTGTTGTTGTTTTTGAGACAGGATCTTGCTTTGTGACCCAGGCTGGTCTCGAACTCCTGGGCTCAAGCAATCTGTCTGCTGCGGCCTCCCAAAGTGCTGGACTACAGGTGTGAGCTACTGTGCCCAACCTGTTGTTTACTTTTAATTTCAACTTTCTACATCATTGTGTTCACTTTTCTCAAATATGTGTTGAGCTCTAATTGTTCATTCATCCTGAAGAATGAGGGATAGAAAGGCTGATTAGAAGCTCTGAATATGGGCAAAGGGACTTTTTGACCATCAGGTTTCCCTGCACAGCCACGATGTTAGGGAATCCCTAAGGCCAAAATGAGCAGGGTTTTGCTCTAGGGTTCTAAGTGCCGTGGTGGCTGCCCTAGTTCTTCCCAGAGAGTTTGTTGGGGAAGAATCTTTGTCTTGGAGTAATTGCTGGGTTGTCACAGTACTGCAAGCAATTCTACTGGATTTGGGAGGGAGGTGGGAGAACTGTACTCTATATTAATCCTTCTGTTCTCTGCTTCACTTCTCATTTCTGTACTGTGATATCTGTCATTTCCAGTCTCCTTCCCACAGCTGCAGCCCTTACTGCCTATGTTCTAGGTGGCTCCTGCCTCTTGTCTGCTTCATGGCCAACACTTGACATTCTCTTCACACATTTCAGAAACGTGTTGAGCTCTCTTATCAGTGGATGGATCCCTTGCCATTTTATTATTATTATTATTATTATTATTATCATTGCTGGAAAATTATCTTTTTTACATTTTAAATTACTATAATATTAATAGATTCTCAAGTGGAGCTGTAGATCAGTGTGTGTGCTTTGGTGTGCCATCCTGAGTACAGTCTTCTGTGGAAATTTGATACACCAGAAACTGGTTCAGGATATGGGCAAAGGAAAATCATTAGAAAAACAACTTGAGGCAAATGGGGCTTGATTGTTCCCTGAAGGACAGGAAACACAGCCACAGACAAAATAACATAAGATTCCTATTGGCAGATATAGAAAAATTATTAATAGTCTTTAGCAGACCAGTCAGAAGTACCCCAGTGCTGCCATGCATCATCACAGCCACAAGCCACAGGACAGTTTGTCCATGTCCTCAACATGGAAAAAAAATGTTAACCTAGTATGAATGGTTTTTTCAGTCACCAACACCAATGATCAACATCCATTCAATAAATAGTTCATTAAGCATCTATAATAGTGAACAAAATCACACATATTTCTTGGCTTCATAGAGTTTACAATCTTATGATTATATAATTAATATGGTTTCACTGTGTCCCCACTCAGATCTTATCTTGAATTCCCACGTGTTGTGCGAGGGACATGGTGGGAGGTAATTGAATCATGGGGGAGGGTCTTCCTCGTGCTGTTCTTGTGATGGTGAATAAATCTCACAAAATCTGATGGTTTGATCAGGCAGGCTCCCTCTTTGCCTGCTGCCATCCATGTAAGATGTGACTCGCTCCTCCTTGCCTTCTTCCATAATCATGAGGCCTCCCCAGCCATGTGGAACTGTAAGTCCAATAAACCTCTTTCTTTTGTAAATTGCCCAGTTTCTGGTATGTCTTTATCAGCAGCATGAAAACAGACTAATACAATAATTAAATGTAAAATTACATCTGGGGTTACTGCTTTGCTGAAACAATACATACATCTGTAAGACTGAATAAGGGGTTGCTGACCAAGTCTGAAGGGTAGGTGAAGGTTTTTGGGAGGATCAGACTTATGAGGAGCATAATTTTCAATAAGGGCCATTGTACATTTTATAAATATGTATGTATACTGTTATTGCACAGATAGATTCAATCATGAAAGATAGTTAAATCCAGCCTAGGCATCAGGAGACCTGGGAGACATTTTAGTTTCAGATTTGCCAACAGATGACTATATGACCCTGGGCAACTCAACTCAGCTTCCTTGGGAAGGATTTTTTCATCTGTAAAATGAAGACATCAGATGAAATAATCTGTTAAGTGATGAGTAAGACACAGAAATATATTTGTGTCTTCACATAAAATGACCTCATATCTTTGTATATTTCTGTTTGCACTTAAAATGACATCATATTGACAAATATACATTGGTCTTGTTTCTGGGAGATGTATTGGCTAAAGAGCAGGGTTTCAAGTGAAAATTATTTTTGAGCATTAATTAAGTATCCTTTTGGGATTTTTGCTCCTGGACTCATTTTAAATTGTGAAAGTTTCTAAAATGTTAATTTGCAATAGTGTTAACTGTTGCTTTTAAAATATCCTTCATGAAATTGGGTGGAAGTTTGTGTGTGTGTGTGTGTGTGTGTGTGTGTGTGTGTGTTTTGTATTTATTGGCAATAAAAGCCCCCTTGAAGAAACACAAGATTATTTTCTTGTCTATAAAAATGTCCCTAGAAATGATAACATATCTTAGGTTGCCTGAGTGATTTGGCAGATTGAAAGAGGAACTTATATGTGGTCAGTATCCTAAAACGGTTTTTAGAATTAGGCTAGCTCTGCTTCTTGAAGGATGTTATCTTTAATCCCTTGTTTATCAGTTTGTGCTTATTCTTGTGCTTGATTGAAAATGTTTATAGTTTGGAAACAATATCTCTAAGTGAATTAAATGCTCGTGTATTTTAAAAATAAAATTACACTTCCATCTTTTAACTTGTTTTTGAATTATCCTTGATTATGCTCATAGTTTTAATTCCTAATTTGGAGTAAACTCTCTACCTTCAGCAGCTTCAAGTCATTGATCCACTTGGTCCTCAAATCTAGGTGAGTTCATTATTTCATCAAAGGGGCTGTCCCTCTCCCCTGGACAAAGAGTTGGTACTCAGGTGTGGTTTAGCTAAATTCACAGAAAACATGACTCCACTATGAATTCTTTGGGTGGTATTGAGGCAGAAAATAAAGGTAAGTTATGATTAACAGTTGAGAGAGAAATCTCGTGTGGGTCACTGAAAAAAGCTAAAGAAGAAATGTCTGTCTTTCACCAATATTCTTTCCTCCCTGAGAAACAGTGGTTCCACCAGCAGAGTGTAATTGTCCATCTCTGTTGATCTCCAAGAGCTTTTGAAATATAAACATAATTACAAATAGGGTTTTGGGTGGCACAAGGAAATACTTAGCATCATCTTTGGGAAAGTGGTGGTGCTCTCTACAAATTTCTTTTTTTATTTTAATGTTCATTGCAGCTTTATTTCTTTTTTTTTATGTACTTTAAGTTATAGGGTACATGTGCACAACATGCAGGTTTGCTACATATGTATACATGTGCCACATTGGTGTGCTGCACCCGTTAAGTCATCATTTACATTAGGTATATCCCCTAATGCTATCCCTCCCTCCTTGCCCCATGCCATGACAGGCTCCAGTGTGTGATGTTCCCCACCCTGTGTCCAAGTGTTCTCATTGTTCAATTCCCACCTATGAGTGAGAACATGCTGTGTTTGGTTTTCTGTCCTTTCGACAGTTTGCTCAGAATGATGGTTTCTAGCTTCATCCATGTCCCTGCCAAGGACATGAACTCATCCTGTTTTATGGCTGCATAGTATTCCATGGTGTATATGTGCCACATTTTCTTAATCCAGTCTATCATTGATGGACATTTGGGTTGGTTCCAAGTCTTTGCTATTGTGAATAGTGCTGCAATAAACATACGTGTGCCTGTGTCTTTATAGCAGCATGATTTATAATCCTTTGGTTATATGCCCAGTAATGGGATTGCTGGGCCAAATGGTATTTCTAGTTCCAGATCCTTGAGGAATCACCACAATATTTACATCTCACCAAATGTGTAAAACATTCTATTCTCACATCCTCTCACTGTTGTTTCTTCGGAGTCTCGCTCTGTCACCCAGGCTGGAGTGCAGTGGCGCGATCTCGGCTCACTGCAAACTCCGCCTCCTGGGTTCACGCTATTCTCCTGCCTCAGCCTCTCCGAGTAGCTGGGACTACAGGCGCCCGCCACCACACCCAGCTAATTTTTTGTATTTTTAGTAGAGACGGGGTTTCACCGTGGTCTCGATCTCCTGACCTCATGATCCGCCCACCTCGGCCTCCCAAAGCGCTGGGATTACAAGCGTGAGCCACCGCGCCTGGCGTTTCCTGACTTTTTAATGATCGCCATTCTAACTGGTGTGAGATGGTATCTCATTGTGGTTTTGATTTGCATTTCTCTGATGGCCAGTGATGATGAGCATTTTTTCATGTGTCTGTTGGGTGCATAAATGTCTTCTTTTGAGAAGTGTCAGTTCATATCCTTTGCCCACTTTTTGATGGGGTTATTTGATTTTTTCTTGTAAATTTGTTTAAGTTCTTTGTAGATTGTGGATATTAGCTCTTTGTCAGATAGGTATATTGTAAAAATTTTCTCCCATTCTGTAGGTTGCCTGTTCACTCTGATGGTAGTTTCTTTTGCTGTGCAGAAACTCTTTAGTTTAATTAGATCCCATTTGCCTATTTTGGCTTTTGTTGTCATTGCTTTTGGTGTTTTAGTCAAGAACTCCTTGCCCATGCCTATGGCCTGAATGGTATTGCCTAGGTTTTCTTCTAGTGTTTTTATGGTTTTAGGTCTACCATTTAAGTCTTTAATCCATCTTGAATTAATTTTTTTAAGGTGTAAGGAAGGGATCCAGTTTCAGCTTTCTACATATGGCTAGCCAGTTTTCCCAGCACCATTTATTAAATAGGGAATCCTTTCCCCATTTCTTGTTTTTGTCAGGTTTTTCACAGATCAGATGGTTGTAGGTGTGTGGTGTTATTTATGAGGGCTCTATTCTGTTCCATTGGTATATATCTCTGTTTTGGTGCCAGTACCATTCTGTTTTTGTTACTGTCACCTTATAGTATAGTTTGAAGTCAGGTAGCCTAATGCCTCCAGCTTTGTTTTTTTTGCTTAGGATTGTCTTGGCAATACAGGCTCTTTTTTGGTTCCATATGAACTTTAAAGTAGTTTTTTCCAATTCTGTTTAGAAAGTCATTGGTAGCTTGATGGGGATGGCATTGAATCTATAAATTACCTTGGGCAGTATGGCCATTTTCAAAATATTGATTCTTCCTACCCATGAGCATAGAATGTTCTTCCATTTGTTTGTGTTCTCTTTTATTTTGTTGAACAGTGGTTTGTAGTTCTCCTTGAAGAGGTCCTTCACATCCCTTGTAAGTTGGATTCCTAAGTATTTTATTCTCTTTGAAGCAATTGTGAATGGGAGTTCACTCATGATTTGGCTCTCTGTTTGTCTGTTATTGGTGTATAGGAATGCCTGTGATTTTTGCACGTTGATTTTGTATCCTGAGACTTTGTTGAAGTTGCTTATCAGCTTAAAGAGATTTTGGGCTGAGACTAGGGGGTTTTCTAAATATACAATCATGTCCTCTGTAAACAGGGACAATATGACTTCCTCTTTTCCTAATTGAATACCCTTTATTTCTTTCTCTTGCCTGATTGCCCTGGCCAGAACTTCCAACACTATGTTGAATAGGAGTGGTGAGAGAGGGCATCCTTGTCTAGTGCCAGTTTTCAAAGGGAATGCTTCCAGTTTTTTGCCCATTCAGTATGATATTGGCTGTGGGTTTGTCATAAATAGCTCCTATTATTTTGAGATACGTCCCATCAATACCTAGTTTATTGGGAGTTTTTAGCATGAAGGGCTGCTGAATTTTGTCAAAGGCCTTTTCTGCATCTATTGAGATAATCATGTGGTTTTTGTCATTGGTTCTGTTTATATGATGGATTATGTTTATTGATTTGTGTATGTTGAACCAGCCTTGCATCCCAGGGATGAAGCCGACTTGATCATGGTGGATAAGCTTTTTGACGTGCTGCTGGATTCAGTTTGCCAGTATTTTATTGAGGATTTTTGCATTGATGTTCATCAGGAATATTGGTCTAAAATTCTCTTTTTTTGTTGTGTCTCTGCCAGGCTTTGGTATCAGGATGATGCCGACCTCATAAAATGAGTTAGGAGGATTCCCTCTTTTTCTGTTTATTGGAATAGTTTCAGAAGGAATGGGACCAGCTCCTGTTTGTAACTCTGGTAGAATTCAGCTGTGAATCCGTCTGGTCCTGGACTTTTTTTGGTTGGTAGGCTATTAATTATTGCCTCAATTTCAGAGCCTGTTATTGATCTATTCAGGGATTCAACATCTTCCTGGTTTAGTCTTGGGAAGGTGTATGTGTCCAGGAATTTATCTATTTCTTCTAGATTTTCTAGTTTATTTACATAGAGGTGTTTATAGTATTCTCTGATGGTAGCTTGTATTTCTGTGGGATCAGTGGTGATATCCCCTTTATCATTTTTTATTGCATCTATTTGATTCTTCTCTCTTTTCTTCTTTATTAGTCTTGCTAGGAGTCTATCAATTTTGTTGATGTTTTCAAAAAACCAACTCCTGGATTCACTGATTTTTGAAGGGTTTTGTGTGTCTCTGTCTCCTTCAGTTCTGCTCTGATCTTAGTTATTTTTTGCCTTCTGCTAGCTTTTGGATGTGTTTGCTCTTGCTTCTCTAGTTCTTTTAATTGTGACGTTACGGTGTCAATTTTGGATCTTGCCTGCTTTCTCTTGTGGGCATTTAGTGCTATGAGTTTCTCTCTACACACTGCTTTAAATGTGTCCCAGAGATTCTGGTATGTTGTGCCTTTGTTCTCATTGGTTACAAATCACATCTTTATTTCTGCCTTCATTTCATTATGTACCCAGTAGTCATTCAGGAGCATGTTGTTCAGTTTCCATGCAGTTGAGCGGTTTTGAGTGAGTTTCTTAATCCTGAGTTCTAGTTTGATTGCACTGTGGTGTGAGAGACAGTTTGTTATAATTTCTGTTCTTTTACATTTGCTGAGGAGTGCTTTACTTCCAACTATGTGGTCAATTTTGGAATAAATGTGATGTGGTGCTGAGAAGAATGTATATTCTGTTGATTTGGGGTGGAGAGTTCTGTAGATGTCTATTAGGTCCGCTTGGTGGAGAGCTGAGTTCAATTCCTGGATATCCGTATTAACTTTCTGTCTTGTTGATCTATCTAATGTTGACAGTGGGGTGTTAAATTCTCCCATTATTATTGCGTGTGATTCTAAGTTTCTTTGTAGGTTTCTAAGGACTTGCTTTATGAATCTCGGTGCTCCTGTATTGGGTGCATATATATTTAGGATAGTTAGCTTTTCTTGTTTAATTGATCCCTTTACCATTATGTAATGGCCTTCTTTGTCTCTTTTGATCTTTGTTGGTTTAAAGTCTGTCTTATCAGAGACTAGGATTATAACCCCTGCTTTTTTTCGTTTTCCATTTTCTTGGTAGATTTTCAATCCCTTTATTTTGAGCCTATGTGTGTCTCTGCACATGAGATGGGTCTCCTGAATACAGCACACTGATTGGTCCTGACTCTTTATTCAATTCACCAGTCTGTGTCTTTTAATTGGAATATTTAGCCCATTTACATTTAAGGTGAATATTGTTATGTGTGAATTTGATCCTGTCATTATGATGTTAGCTGGTTACTTTGCTCTTTAGTTGATGTGGTTTCTTCCTAGCATTGATGGTCTTTACAATTTGGCATGTTTTTGCAGTGGCTGGTACTAGTTGTTCCTTTCCATGTTTAGTGCTTCCTTCAGGAGCTCTTGTAAGGCAGGCCTGGTGGTGACAAAATCTCTCAGCATTTGTTTTTCTGTAAAGGATTTTATTTCTCCTTCACTTATGATGCTTAGTTTGGCTGGATATGAAATTCTGGTTTGAAAAGTCTTTTCTTTAAGAATGTTGCATATTGGCCCCCACTCTCTCCTGGCTTGTAGAGTTTCTGCCAAGAGATCCATTGTTAGTCTGATGGGCTTCCCTTTGTGGGTAACCTGATCTTTCTCTCTGGCTGCCCTTAACATTTTTTCCTTCATTTCAACTTTGGTGAATCTGACAATTATGTGTCTTGGAGTTGCTCTTCTCGAGGAGTATCTTTGTGGTGTTCTCTGTATTTCCTGAATTTGAATGTTGGCCTGCCTTGCTAGGTTGGGGAAGTTCTCCTGGATAATATCCTGCAGAGTGTTTTCCAACTTGGTTCCATTCTACCGGTCACTTTCAGGTACACCTATCAGACATAGATTTGGTCTTTTCACATAGTCACATATTTCTTGGAGGCTTTGTTCACTTCTTTTTACTCTAAACTTCTCTTCTCACTTTATTTCATTCATTTGATTTTCAATCACTGATACCCTTTCTTCCACTTGATCAAATCAGCTACTGAAGCTTGTGCATGCATCACGCAGTTCTCATGCCACGGTTTTCAGCTCCATCAGGTCATGTAAGGACTTCTCTACACTGTTTTTTCTAGGTAGCCATTAGTCTATTGTTTTTTCAAGGTTTTTAGCTTCTTTTCAATGGGTTCAAACATTCTCCTTTAGCTCGAAGAAGTTTGTTATTACCGATTGTCTGAAGCCTTCTTCTCTCAACTCGTCAAAGTCATTCTCCGTCCAGCTTTGTTCCCTTGCTGGCAATGAGCTGCATTCCTTTGGAGAAGAAAAGATGCTCTGATTTTTAGAATTTTCAGCTTTTCTGCTCTGGCTTCTCCCTATCTTTGTGGTTTTATCTACCTTTGGTCTTTGATGATGGTGAGATACAGATGGGGTTTTGGTGTGGATGTCCTTTCTGTTTGTTAGTTTTCCTTCTAACAGTCAGGACCCTCAGCTGCAGGTCTATTGGAGTTTGCTGGAGGTCCACTCCAGATCCCGTTTGCCTGGGTATCACCAGTGGAGGCTGCAGAACAGCAAATATTGCAGAATGGCAGATGTTGCTGCTTGATCCTTCCTCTGGAAGCTTTATCTCAGAGGGGCACCTGGCTGTATGAGGTGTCAGTCGGCCCCTACTGGAGGTGTCTCCCAGTTAGGCTACTTGGGTGTCAGGGACCCACTTGAGGCAGTCTGTCCATTCTCAGATCTCAAACTCCATGGTGGGAGAACCACTACTCTCTTCAAAGCTGTCAGACAGGGACGTTTAAGTCTGCAGAAGCTTCTGCTGCCTTTTGTTCAGCTGTGCCCTGCCCCCAGAGGTGGAGTCTACAGAGGCAGGCAGGCCTGGTTGAGCTGCAGTGGGCTCCAACCATTTGGAGTTTCCCGGCCACTTTGTTTACCTACTCAAGCCTCAGCAATGGTGGACGCCCCTCCCGTAGCCTTGCTGCGGCCTTGCAGTTTGATCTCAGACTGCTGTGCTAGCAGTGAGCAAGGCTCCATGGGCGTGGGGCCCACCAAGCCAGATGCAGGATATAATCTCCTGGTGTGCTCTTTGCTAAGGCCATTAGAAAAGCGCAGTATTAGGGTGGGAGGGTCCTGATTTTCCAGGTACCATCTGTCATGGCTTCCCTTTGCTAGGAAAGGGAATTCCCCAACCCCTTGCACTTCCTGGGTGAGCCGATGCCCCACCGTGCTCAGTGGGCTGCATCCACTGTCTGACAAGCCTCTGTGAGATGAACCCAGTACCTCAGTTGGAAATGCAGAAATCACCCATCTTCTGCATTGCTCATGCTGGGAGCTGCAGACTGGAGCTGTTCCTATTTGGCCATCTTGGAACCTCTCCTATAAATTTCAATTCAAAGGCCAAATTCCTTTCAAAAGGAGTTTTGTGTCTTTCCCGTTTTCTGTATTGAACTTTGTGTTCTATTTGCTAACCACCATTTATAGTCCAGAATGTGCAATGAGATGGCAGTCAATGCATAAATAAATACTTGTGAACTGCTAATAAGTGTCTCAGAAAAGGACAGTCATTTTCAAGTATTCATGTCAACATTACCTTATAGGCAAATATGTTAACAATACACATAGCCTTGATCAGCTGTGGCTATGTTAGTCAAAATGCAGCTGTGAAGGGATTAAGGAAGGGCTGACTAAATCCTTTCTTAAAAATTGCATTAAAATGTAACACAGAAGAAAAAAATGAATGAAAGCATGTATGAATTTCCTAAACCTACAACATTTGTGCTGATAATTCAGACCTGCATTTTAATATTCTACATATATAGTTACACATATAAAATATTTTTATCATTGAAAACTATATTGAGGATGAATATTTACTGACCTGGGAAGAACTTTGTAGTAGACTGATAATTTAAAAATCAGGTGAAAAACCAATTTGTAGTGAATGGTGCCACTGTAGTGGATAAGTGTATACATATTTATTAAAAAGAACAGAGCTGAGTTGATACACAAAGCTGTTAACGGTGATTACCCCTAGACAGTGGGGTCATGGGCATCTTATGTTACTCTTCTTGCTGACCTTTTTCCCAGTTTTTCTTCAATAAGGTTGCATTGTCTTTTTAATAAGAAAAATAAATATTAAACATACTGTATAACAAAAAGTGTTATGATCACTTGTCAGCAACTGAGCCACTGATATTTGCAGTGATCACAGAAGCATGCGTGAGAAGCAAATAAATAACAATAAATTCTTTGGGGCCAACCTTTCCCAAAGTGTGTTCCTGAGAATACACGTTCACAAAATTCTCTGTGAAAAGCATAAACAGGGTTGATTTTTAAGACCTATAGCCATGTCAGCAACATTTTAAAAAGGACTCTAAATCTTTCGTAAATTCAAAAGGCACTCTGGAATGATCTGCAGTAGAGAAACCTCTACAGCAATTTCAGTTGTTGACCCTCCAACAATATGGGTATTAGTTGTTAAGTTTTGGGGGAGTCAAAAGTTGCATGAAGATTTTTGCCTGTATGGAGTTGGTGCCCCAGACTCAGGTTGTTCAAGGGTCAACTGTACTTATTTGACCACAGATCCATTATTTTCATGGAACACCTATTAATATTTCGTGGTCCCCACTTTAGGAAATGCCAGCCTAGTTCATTTTGTGTTGTTATAACAGATCACCACACACTAGGTAATTTATAAAGAAAAATAATTCTTTCTTACAGTCTTGGAGGTTTAAAAGTCCAAATCAAAATGCTAGCATCTGGGGAGAGCCTTCCTGCTGCATCATTTCATAGTGGAAGGTGGAAGGTCAAGAAAGGATGCTCCAGAGAAAGCAAGATCAAGAGGGGCCTGAACTCACTTTTATAACAAGCCCACTCTCATTGTAACTGACCCACTCACACAATAGCAACATCAATCCATTCATGAAGGCAGAGTCCTTGTGACCTAACCACCTCTTATTAAGCCCCACCTTCCAACACTGTCTCATTGGGGATTTAGTTTACAGCACATGATCTTTGGGGGACACACTTAAACCATAGTGCCGTCTTCAGTCTGAGAAGAATTTCTGTCTTTCATTGAAGTTCCAAAGGCTTCTTATTTTGATGACTTTCCCTAAAGAAGGGATTCTACAGCCAAATGCTTTCTTTTTAATATACCTAACGAGTAAAAGTGTAAAATAAGTACAGAACTATCAAACAGCAACAAATGTGCTTCTGCTGCCTACCACAGAATTTTCCTTGGTGAGAAGAAAACTCTACATTACATTTCTCTTTGGCTTCTGTCTCTGCAGATAAGAGGAAAGTGGACACCCCACAAAAAACTACAAGGAGTTTCAATTTTCACCTCCTAGCCCTAATTTCTCAGGGTTAGCCCTCTTCCTGGTCTTTTCCAATCCACTCTCACTTCCCCTCAGTTGGTAGAAATGATGCTTCAAAAGTCCTAACCAGAATTTCCAGAGCTGGATTCCAGCATTCACAGACCAGTAACTGGGTGTTGGGTACCCACAAGGCTAACAATTTGGGGTACTTTTTTTAAGAGATAGGGTCTCACTATGTTTCCCAGGCTGGACTTTAACTCCTGGGCTCAAGTGACCTTCTCATCTCAGTCTCCCAAGTAGCTGGGACTACAGGTGCACACAACCATGCCTGGCTTTAAGTGCATTTTAATCACAATTTAAAAATCATAATAAAACAATTACTTTAATGTGGCAAACTGTAACGAAATTTGCCATTTTGACCATTTTAAAGTGTACAATTCAGTGGCACTATGTACATTCATATTATGCAGCCATCACCACCATCCATTTCCATAACTTTTTCATTACTCCATATAGAAATTATGCACCCATTAAACATTAACTCTCCATTCTGATCTCCCCCTAGCCCTTAATAGCCTTTATATTAGTTTCTATCTGTGTGAATTTGGCTATTCTAGGTATCTCATATAAGTTGAATCATACAATATTTGTCACTTTATGTCTGGCTCTTTTCACTTAGCATAATTATCTTCAAGGTTCATCCAAAACATAATATTTTTCACTTAATAATGACTATTTCATATCAGTGAAAGGGATGATGTTTTTTGTAATTTTTTTTCAAGATAAAAAGCCCACATGCAGTCCATTTCTTTCCTGATTCTATTGCTGCTGAAATAGCCCTAATCATAATTATCGGTCATCGGGATTGGTAGAATTGTTCAGGACCTCTGTCTGATCATTCTAAATATATCATTTAAACATGTACCCAGAAAGCACAGTATTTCTTTCTCAGCAGTAAGTCAGGTACTACAGGGGAAAACATCACACTTAATACCTGGAATGTCCTCTGTTATAGCCCCAGAGTTGATGACGAATGCAGTCCTGCTCCACTTTGATTCCATCTGGCTCTGGAAGGTGTTTCTGAAGATTTGTGAATGGCATTTGGATTTGTTTGTTTTTATTTATATATTTTTTACTATGATGTACAAATATGTCCTGTAATGTCATTGATCTCTATCATGAGTGAGACAATCAAGTGTTAAAATGGAACTTGTTGATTAGGATATTTATACCATAGTTTGGTTTTCTTAAGAAACCCTAACTGACATGATATTTAAAATGATTAAATTTACACTTTGACATGAGGCTACTAAAAGGTAGAATATATCACTGAGATATGCCACTTGAAAAAAACTACTTTTAAAAAAATGGCATTACTGGTGTCATGAAGAAAAGAAATGCTTTTATCTCAACCCTGGTTTCAAAAATTTGTGTAAAAACGTTTCACCTCAATAGTTTACTTCTGTGTAGAAAAGCAGACTTATGCTTGCTGCCAATTTCTTCACAAAGCATGCTTAAAAGATAAACACTTGGGGCCACAGTTTGAATGTATTAACTACTTCACCAACTATTTTCTGGGGACAAAGCAATGCATAAAGCACATTCATTTTTATCCATGTAAATATTTTCTTGTTGAGCACATACTGCTGTTCATGTTTTTCTAGCCTAAATCATAGTTCACAGAATAATTGTTAACCACATGGAAAACCTCCCCTAGCATGGGGTTGGAGCCATAAACTAGCCAATAAGTCATTGAGCACTTTTCTTTCATATATTTCTGCATATTTCTGTCAAGCGCTGATTGATACTCTGCACACCTGATTCTTTCCAAATGTAAGTCAAGTATCTGCTAGCATGTACTCCTGATAAGACATTGTTCTTCTGTGCTGTATGCCATTAATATTATATGATGTACAGCAGTTCACTTGAATTATGAAATTGCCAGTAGCTAATTAAAGTTTCTTCCTGAGCATGGTAATGATCATTAACCTTAGAGCTGGTTTTAGAAATTTCGTAGTGATAATGTGACTTCTATATTTCTTTTTTTGATGTGTAACTTTGAATAATGTTTATTTAGTTTTAGTATCTTCTCCATCTTTAAATGACAAAATTTATCAATTTCATATTAGAAAGTATTATTTTGTGCTTGTTCAGGAAAAATTCAATTGGTTTATCAGAAAGGTCACGGAACTCTGAAAGCAATGCAAAAGCTCCTGTGGCTTCTTGCCATTCTTTAACAAAGTTTTGTAACAGACAATGCAATAGAAACTAGAGACAAATTGATTGCTGGTCTGATAAAATCCAATTTTCACATATTCATCAAGATTCACTTGTTTTAGCAAATACAGCTTCATATTTGATATTTGCATTGAATTCCTGTTCCCTGTTTACATTTACAGTGTTGTTCTATTTATATTACAATTTTCATCACTACTTTTATACTTTACTTTTAAACAACTGATTTATTTCTGTGAATTGGCTACCATGACACAATACAAAGTCTAAAGCTGACAGATGTAAATGACATTTAAATGTGCAAAATTCAATAGTCAAGGCAAAGTGCACCATTAACTATTAGCTGAAATGAACAACTTTCAGGAAGAAGCACAGTGATTATTAAGCATGTGACTAGCTTTCTATAAAATATAATAAGTTAATCTTAACTCTCAAGTTTACAGAATAAACATGAACTAAATTGTTTCCTTGCTCTTTCCTCCTATAGCTAGCCTGGGAAACACCAATGACCCATAGTCTACCTGGGATCAGCAGTTCCCCATATGGTATGATTTTGGGGTATTGGGATGGCTGCCTGTCCTCCAAACCAGCTCATTATTTAAAGCCACCAAGTTACTTTTTTCTTCCTGTGACTGCAAGATAGATCTGGCTCATAAAACTCAAGGCATGTAAGTACTGTGTGAACCAATTGCATAACTTGTCCCAGCTACTCCGGAGATTGAAGCAGGATGATCACTTGAGCCCAGGAGTTCAAGGCTGCAGCAAGCTGTGATTGTGCCTATGAATAGCCACTGCCCTCCAGACTGGGTGACATAGCAAAACTCTGTCTTAAAAAAATACTCAAGGCAATTTTTATGAATATCATGGAGCCTATACCATTAAAGGCAGGCTATAGACATGAGCTACATATAAAATAGACATAGTCCCTGCCTTCCCAGAGCATGATTCAGATCTTAAATAAATAAGCATGAATAAACTGCAACTACCAATTGTAGTAAGTGCTGAAGGAAAAGAAAGTTAAGAGAGAATAATCAAGTGAAGAAGGGTGTCTAATTTAAATTGTTGGGTCAAAGGCAAGCACCGTGTGAGCTCTTTCCTTTGAGCTCCTCCGCCGGAGGAATAATCCACAATACTAAATACAGGTACTTAGTATATGTCATTTTTCTAATAACATTTGTGTAGTATAGGAATGCCTGCAAATAAAACATGTTTTTTCTATCATTCATTTACTTTTTTTTAGTGCTTACTATATTAAGACATTGTTCTAGACTTGGGGGCAGGGGCGATGCAGATGGGGCACAGGGTGAGTAAGACAGACAAGATTTCTGTGCTTATGTAGTTTTTGTTCTAGAGGTGAGATGTTCCTCCTCAGAATATGGAAAGAGAAAAATATAACTAAACTCTGGAGTAAACTATTTAAAAAGTTTATGAAGTTCGCCATGGGGATAAAGAAATACACTCATGCCCAACAACCCTTGACTGTAGCCAGATTGAATATTTAATAATCTGTTTTTTAAAAAGGCATGTATCAATCAGAAGTAGTGATCAGCAATGTAGAAGATAAATGCTCACATGGAGCTGGTGTAGTAGGTATTACAGATTGTTGACACTAGCCATTACTATCACCTTACTCCTCTTCTGATTGAAATTTGGCCTCAAATAGATATTTGCCTGTGAAGAGAATTATTCATAAGAACTGGATATGCTGCTGGCATTTTGGTTACATATATTAGTGTTTGGGAAAGTATTTACCATGAATCTTTACCTGAGGAGACTATAAATTAACCTGTGGGCCTGCTAGGCCAGGGACTGGCTCTGGATTGAGTGCTGTGCCATCATCCCCAAGTAGTGCCCCCAGGGCCTGTGTTAGGCTGGCCAGGCAGCTTTCCCCTTGAGACTACTGGCTTTAGGGTTAGTTTTTTTGTTTTTTTTTTTTTCCAATCAGCAATTTGAATTAATCAATTATCAGGAGATATTTTCGAGATATTTTCAAGATATTTCATCAACTATCCCTAGAAAGACAATAATGATTTAGAATGTCAGACAGGAATGGTTATTTCAAGGCTTCATAAAAAAACCATCTTTAAAAGATTGGCTGATATTCCCAAGTGCTATCAAAATAGGCTAGAAAATGTCAGAGCAATTGAACCCACAACTTTTTATCCTTTTATAAACGTAGTTGCTGTTCTCTAAGGAAGAAGATGGGCTAACACAGCCAACAGGGTTTTTTTTCAAATAAATTAATAAATTAAGTAAACAGACATTTCTTTTATTCTGACAGCTGAAATAGTGCATAAGATCAAAAAGAAACATTCAGCAGTTCAGTCTTGTCTCCCTTTCTTATGAAACTGAAAAGAAACAAAATAAGCACATTTGAATTTGGTGTAAAGAAGACTAAGAATATTTATCATAGACAGTTAAATATTACTCATCTGAGACCAAATCTACTCATTTCCAGTTCGGCAAAAAATACACAAAGAATTTGATAAATATTGAATTATGCTTCAGGGCAACTGCTCATGCTTTTAATATAATCTTTTTTAAAAAAATTATTTCCTTCTACTTTGAAATTAAAGTCCATTACCAAATATCATTTTAAAAATACATTGTATTTCTTTGTGTCTCATCCTAGGGAAGAGCTGTTGCTTGCTTTTACACCACAACCTTTAGTTATTTTTCTCCCGAATGAGAGGAAAGAAAGCTTGAACATTTGTAGAAAAAATGCAGCAAAAAGAAAAAAAATAGGCTGACTGTAAAATGATGTGGTCACGTTAGCTATATTGCATATACTATTGTTAAGACGGTGTGTTTAGAGACATTAACTTAGATTATGGTTATTATTTTGGAAATTTATAGTATTAGTTTATGGAGCTTTGTGTAAAATGGAGAATACTTAAGCAACTGAAAACAATAATTAGCTTTTCTAAACTTTGCACATTAAGATCATGGGGCATTTTTAAATGTTAGTTTTTTTCATAACAATTAAAAAGTCCTCTTTGCATATTTAACTAAAATATGAAAGTGGGTGACAGACATTGCTAACATGTTGTGCATTTCCTCCAGCATCTAAATAAATATAGATGTAGATCTAGGAATCACACATTACTAGGAGATTTGATAATGCAAGCAGAAAACTCTCAAATCTTCTGTCTTTCCTATTCTCTACTAAGGCACCTGAAAAGAGATGCCTCTGTCACAATCCCAGCTTCATGTCATGCCTTTGCTGTCATTTCCCCACCTAATCAACCAATTTTCCCTAGACTATTTATGAAATAATGCTTCCTTTCCCCATTTATTTAGGACACCATCTTTCTCATAATTTTTTGTGGTTGGTAGTCTGAGTCAAGCATTCTTTTTTTTTTGAGATGGAGATTCGCCCTTGTCACTCAGGCTGGAGTGCAATGGCGCAATCTTGGCTCACTGCAACCTCCACCTCCCAGGTTCAAGCGATTCTCCTGCCTCAGTCTCCCAAGTAGCTGGGATTACAGGCATGTGCCACCATGCCTGGCTAAGTTTTTTTTTTTTTTTTTTTTGAGACGGAATCTGGCTCTGTTGCCCAGACTGGAGTGCAGTGGTGCAATCTCAGCTCACTGCAAGCTCCACCTCCCAGGTTCACACCATTCTCCTGCCTCAGCCTCCTGAGTAGCTGGGACTACAGGCGCCCACCACCGTGCCCAGCTAATTTTTTGTATTTTTAATAGAGACGGGGTTTCACTGTGGTCTCGATCTCCTGACCTCGTGATCCGCCCACCTCGGCCTCCCAAAGTGCTGGGATTACAAGTGTGAGCCACTGCGCCTGGCCCTAAGTTTTGTATTATTAGTAGAGACAAGGTTTCCCCATCTTGGCCAGGCTGGTTTTGAACTCCTGACCTCAAGTGATCCTGCCTGCCTCGGCCTTTGCCCTTTATTTCCTATTACATATCAGACCCTCCCTTTCAAATCACTTTTCTTCAGTTCAAATTAATCTTTTATCATTTCTTCTTTGAGTTTTGCACTGCTGGTAAACTCTTTTTTTTGTTTGTTTGTTTGTGTTTTTTTGGTCTGAAAATGTCTCTACCCTCATTCTTAAAAAACAATTTTATTGAATATAAGATTTTAAATGGCAGTTATTTTCTTTCAACATATTAAAGATATTTCACCAGCTTCTGGCTTCCAGTGTTTATTGTTGGTCTAAGTGAGGTTCCTTTGAAAATAATCAGTCTTCTCTTTTCCTACGGCTTCTTTTTAAGTGTTAATAATATGAAAAAAGTCCTTGCTTTTCTGCAATTCAGTATATGTCAAGATGTGTACTTATTTTTGGTTTCTTTCATTAGTCCTGGAAAATTCTCAGCTATTATCTCTGTTCAGTATCTTTCTCTTCAACTGGAACTCTTATCAGATGTATAATAGATCTTCTTAACCTAAGAAACTCTTAAATGAAGAAGCTCTAAGCTCTGTGTTACATAAACTCTGGTTTATACTTCCTACTTCTTTTTGTCTCTGTATTCTGAGTAGTTCTTACCAATCTTCAATTCACTAATTCTCTTTTCAACTTCTTCTTGTGTGTTGTTAATTCTATCCATTGAGTTTTATATTTCAATTGTTATGTTTTTTATTTCTAGAAGTTTGCTTAGTTCTCTTTTAAATATGCTAGGTTGTTAAAAAAAATAGTTTCCTATTCCCTGAAAATACTTGGTTTTTCATTTTCAAAGCGTAGTCATTTTATTTCCTGTAACTGGAATATTACAATATCTAAATTAATTGTATATTTGTTTCTGCTCTTTGTTGTTTTTTGCTGGGTCTTGTGCATAGTGACTTATTTCCTTGTGGTGCTTGGTTACTTTTGTCTGTGAGTTGCTTTTTGTTTTTCATTGGAAAATTATTTTTGAGGTGTCTTAGAGGCCTAAAGTCAAGATGCCTTTGCCTCTGACTAGTGCATAGAAACACTATCAGTTTGGAAACAACTTAAAATTATGGTTTAAAGTTTTTTGGACTACCTTGGTGTTGTAAATATTGTGTGAAAAAGCCTGATACATTCATATGGTCACAACTTTTCAGGGGTGGTTATTTCCCAGCCCTGCTCTGCTTAGAGCCAAGTTAACATTCCTGGCAGAAATGGAGCAGGTTCGTTTCTGGTTTATCTTTTTCCTGAGGGAATATCCCTTTGGTATCTTGGCTTTATGGGAGAAGGGCCTCCTTTTAGATCTCCACATTGTTCATCTCAAGTACACACTAGGCTTTGAGTTCTGTTTTCCATGCTCTACAAGGCCACTGAAACCAAATTTGCTTGGTTTAGCAAATGCTTTTAGGCAAAAGCAGTTTCAATGCTGTGCTCCTACCTTGGGTCTTTCCTCTTTTTAGGTTTTACTCTGAAAATGTCTTACTACCTTATCATATCTTTATTGCTTAAAAGGATTCACTTTTTATGTGCTGTACAGCATTTTAAGTTATTCTTTCCTTCAGCCGGGAATGTTGGTTTCAATAACCTAGCCTGCCATACAACTGGAAGTGAAAGTCTTCTTTTGTAATTATAAAAGTATATCCAAGTGTTTCTATCCCCCTTTTCATTCCTAATGTATTAGGTATTTGTGGTGTGTGTGTGTGTATTTGTGGTGTGTGTGTGTGTGTGTCTGTGTCTCTATGTGTGTGTGTTTCTTAATTAGAAATCTCCAGGGCACTTATCTTTTTTTGAGACAGGGTCTCACTCTGTCATCCAGGCTGGAGTGCAGTGGCACAATCATGGCTCACTGCAGCCTCATCCTCCCAGGCCCAAGCAATCCTCCCACCTCAGCCTCCCAAGTAGCTGGGGGACCACAGGTGCATGCCATCATACCTGGCTAATTTATTTTTATTCTTTTTGTAGAGACAGGGTCTCACTATTTTGCCTAGGCTGGTCTCTAACTCCTGGGCTCAAGCAACTTCCTACCTCAGCCTCCCAAAGCGCTGGGATTACAGGCATGAGTCACCACCCTCAGTCTTCAGGGCATTTTTGTATTATTTTTTCCTTCAAAGACACAACTTTTGGTCTACTTATAATTTTAATGGCTTCTATTTAATAATTATTTAATTTTTGTCTTTATTTTTCTTATTCCCTTTTCCTTAAATAATATATTTTGTTTGATTTCATCTTCACATGCATCCCATTTGTTTTGTTATTTTCTATACTTCTTTTCTAAAGGAGCAATAATTATTGTTTTTATTTCCTTTTTGTCATGTAACTTATTTGGGATAATTTCCTTCCCAAATTTCTAAATGATTGCTTCTTTTCCCCTTGTTTAATCATTTGTTATTCATTTTTATTGTATTACTTTTAGAGAATGTGGTCTAAGTTTTAGATTATTTTCTAAACACTGAGTTTTTAATGGCCTAATGTTATCAATTTTAGCATATATTCTACAGATCTTTGTGAAACAGAAATAATCATATTTAGGGTCTAACACTCAAGATATACCTAAACATAAATAGGTAGGTAGATATTAATCTTTTAAATTATAATCTTAGAATTTTTTTGACTGCTTGATTTGTCAGGTCATTAATTCAAATGACACAGTTATAAAACGAAAATCTTTCTTAGGGGTAATATGTCTAAGCATGTTGTTATCTACACATAAAGATATTTTCCCTTATATTACTTCAGAATATTTAATATTTTCATTAACTAATAATACTTGGCAAAGCATGTGATTAGTGTCTATAACAAGGCTGTTTTTTCTCACTGTCAGATTTTAATCCCCTACATCCCTTTCAACATTGAATATATATAAACTGCACCAGAATGGTCTTTCTATGTCTTCTTTCTCCAGCAAGTAACATGATGACCATGGGGTTTTTTGGTGTATGTGGAAGAGGGAAGGTGGGTTATGCTGTGGACTGTCATCTGTGTCCTATTTTGTTCTCAGCAACCATACATTTAGAACAAAATGGGTAAGAATGTAACCTCTGAATAGGACTTTGGAAAGCCTCCCCCCCAACATCCTTAATCATTATAAGACTTATTTATAGGAGTAAAATAGTTTCTCATAGAAAATTTGAAAACAGCATCTGCAATATAAACAGGCAGGAGGAAAATGGTGCATTTAATCACATCACTCCAAGGCAATCATTAATAACTAGTTTTGCTTCTTTCCTTCTAATATTTCTTCTAGAATTGTTTTTTACATAATTGAGACTCTTCCACTATTATATAATAGGCATTTTCCATTATTAAAAATTATTCAACAGAATGATGTTTAAATTCCTTGACAATATACTATTATTTACTTATATTTCTTTAATATTAAACTGGCATTTCCAATATCTTTGTATTATTAATTATGCTTTGGTGAATTTGTTTTCTTTCTTTTCTTTTCTTTTTTTTTTTTTTTTTTTGAGATGAGTCTTGCTCAGGCTGGAGTGCAGTGGTGCGATCTCAGCTCACTGCAACCTCCGCCTCCCAGGTTAATGTGATTCTTCTGCCTCAGCCTTCCAAGTAGCTGGGATTACAGTTGCCCACCACCATGCCTGGCTAATTTTTGTATTTTTAGTAGAGACAGTGTTTCACCATGTTGGCCAGGTTGGTCTCGAACTCCTGACTTCACGTGATCCACCTGCCTCAGCCTCCCAAAGTGCTGGGATTACAGGCGTGGACCATAAGTAACACAGCGGATCCCTAACTTTTGGGTACATCCAAAAGCCCTGAAAGGCCTCATTCCCCAAGTTGCAGATTCAGTAAAAGTCTGAGTGTGGCCAAATAATTTGTATTTCTAACATTTCAGGTGATGTCAGTGCTGCTGGTCCAGGGGCCATACTTAGTGAATCACTGTAATAATGACATGTAAGGATTTGTTTCAATAATTTCTGAAAAGCAATGCTTCTTCCTTCTATTGTTGGTTCTATCTTTGATAATGCAGGGAAAAATAATACTTATTTTAGATTAGAAAAGGAAGTAGTAATGTCTATTAAAGGTTTTTAAAAATCTTTTAGTCATTGGCTTTTGCTAACTCCTTTGCACTGATTGTGGAATCTTACTGGAACCATTTGACCCTGCAGCCACATCACCATACAGCTGGTCTCATTTTTTTTTAAGTCACCTGCTCTCATTTAATTCATTTCCTTTGGTGTTTTCCTTCCTGTGGAAAGTCTGTGACATCTGTCCTACATACTTCCTTATGAATACAAAAGCTCATCTTTTTTATTTTTAACTTTTATGAGTCAATTACTCTTACTCTTTTTGTATTTGTGATGTTTTCATTCCTTATGTTTTCAAAAGACACTGTAGTCTATAATTATTTATGATTGCTCTTTAAAAAAATTTTTTAACATCTTTTACTACATTCTGTTGACATATTTAGGTCTGAGCCTAATGTCAAATACTAGCAGCAGATGACTTCTCACTTCACTGGCACCATCATGTGGTGAAATTGTGCGCTACATCGAAACATTTGCCAACGTGTTGCCATTTCATCACATCTTATATATAGATAACACTGAAATTGGAGCTATCATAATAAGTTACGGAATGTGAAATAATCCTGTTACTTTAGTAAATGCACAGAAAAGTAAGCACCAATGATTAAGTATGTGGACACTGAAGTCAATTACATGAGCTCAAAGCCAGGCTTTTATACTATCATGTAACATTAGGCACACTGGTTAATCTCCCTGAGTCTCAGTTTCATGTATGTAAAATGGGATACCAGTAGCATCTATCTCACAGGGATGTTGACAATGGCCATAAAATAGTTTAATAATATCAGCTGCGATTAGTTGTTACCATGCCATCACATTTGATTTTCCCTTTATGTTCAAACCAAGAAAAGAAAGAGTATTAGACTTCCCCTGAGTTTAGAAAATTATACCAAAATGGAATAATTGTTTTCAGAATGATTAGAAGTAACATGAAGTTAAAAACTGTGAAAGACAAAGGTTGGAAAAAACATTTAAATAAAAGTTATTTTTTTAAAAAGGCAACTTCTGGAAAGAAAGGTCTATGAACTCTATTTACCAAGTGAAATCTGAAAATTAACCTCATTATATTAAGCATAATTGACAGTCAAAATAAATAATTGTGAAGATGAGTAACTTAAAACCTTTTTAAGGGTCAAAAATACTTTTTAAAATTAAAAGTGATTTATAGTCCCCAATCCTCTCAATGATCTATTGAAAGAGAAATGTTTAATTTTATAAATCCTTGAAAGAGATACATGTGGGACAGATCTGTATGTTGGAAATTTTTCTATTAAAAAATAAATTCTTTTATCAAGAGTGGAAGAAAGCATGCAGGGTTGCTGTGATTTGAATGTGTTCCCCAAAGTTAATGTGTTGGAGGCTTCATTTCCAATGCAATGGTGTTGAGAAGTGAAACTTTTTAGAGGTGACTGGGTCCTGAGGGCTCTACTCTCATTAAGGGATGAATGGAGCCATTATTGCAGGAGTGCATAATTGTCATGGGAGTGAATTCCTGATAAAAGGATAAGTTCAGCCCCCTTCCCTGCTCTTTTCCCTTGCCTACTTTTTCTCTCTCTTGCCCTCCAAGCCTTCCACCATGGAATGATGGAGCAAGAAGGCCTCACCAGGTGTGGGACCCTTGATTTTGGACTTCCCAGCCTCCAGAACTGTAAGAAATAATTTCTCCTCCTTATAAATTACCTAGTCTGTGGCATTCTGTTATAGAAGCACAAAATAGACTAAGACATAAAATTGGTGTTGAGGAGTGGGGCTGTTGCTACAACAAATACCTGAAAATGTAGATGTGGCTTTGGAATTGGGTAACAAATAGAGGCTGGAAGAATTTGGAGGAGCAAATAGAAAAGCCTCGACTGCTGTGAATGGAGCATTGGGCAATTCTGGTGAGAAGACAAGAGCTGCGAGGAGAGCCTAACCTTAAGGATTACTTAAGTGGTCATGACCAGAAGGCTGGTAGAAATATGGACAGTAAAGGCCATTCTGATGACGTCTCAGATGGAAATAAGAAACAATGCATTGGAAACCGGATTAAAAGCTATTCGTGTTTTGCAGAAAATTGTGGTGGAATTGTGTCCATTTCCTAGGACTTTGTGGAAGGCAGAACTTAAAAGAGATGAACTAAAATATCTGGTGGAAGAAGTTTCTAAGCAGCAAATTATTGAAGGAGTTGCATGGATAAGTTTAACTGCATACAGCAAAATAAGATAAAATGTAACATATGAAAGCTACACACACACACACACACACACACACACACACACACACACAGAAAGAGAGAGAGGGAGAGAGAGAGAGGTGATTTAGAATTTATACTGAAAGGGAAGCAGAGCAGAAAGATTAGGAAAATTTGCAGCCTGGGCATGGAGAGTGTGTTGTCCAAACCACCACCAGAATGCCTAAATGGTAGAAAGGAGAGCTTTATTGGCAATATCAGTTTGCAAACTGAGAAGGGTCTATGGCATGTGCCGAAGGTGCTCTTCTTTGAAGATGAAAAGGGCAGGTTGGCCCTTATGCCTCAAAGGGCCTGTACAGTCATACATATCCAACAGGTTCGGGGAAAAGCTATACATATTTATGTGGAGAATTGAGTGCATGTGCAATGGGCAGGCATATATGTAACGTATAACCCATGTTCACTTTGGGGTGGGGTTTTGGCATTAAAATGAGGTGAAATTTGGCTCCATGTTAAAAGGTGAACTGTAGGATACGAAGACTGTGCACAGTCTCTATAAGCTTGCTGAAACTTGCTTAAGGTCTCTAGTTACTTATTAGGAAAGTGTGTTTATAAGGTAGGTCTTCTGTCCAATCAGAGTTGAAATGGTCTGAGTTGTAAATCAGAGTTTATGAGGGCTCTTGATAATTTACCTGATAGCTCCTGTTGTTAGGGAGTTTAGTAAGAGTGTGTTTTTTCTTATAGTCATAGGAATTTAGAAGTTATCATGTCAGCTGAGCACTGAACCCTCAAAGAAAAGTATCTGTTTCTTTGAACTTGGGGTCTGTCTTAGTTGATAAAGGGGCATCTCTTTTGGTTTCTCAGGTCACAAGTAAAATAGTATCTTTAGGACAGCAAACCGAGGATATGGCCAAGCCACTATTTGCTAAAGAGGTTAGTATGGCTAGAAGGAAACCAGGTGATATTCATCAAGACCGTGGAGAATGACCTGAAAGGAATTTCAGACATCTTTGAGGCTCCCCTTCCATCACAGGCCCAGAGCTCTAGAACAGAATGGTTTGGGGGGACAAGCCACGGTGCCCTCCATGGGCTTGCTGCCCAGGACCACTTGCAGACTCTGCTCCCTGTATGCCAGCGCAGTAATCCTGTCACTTCAGCAGTGGTTCAAGCAGGCCTGGCTGTGGCTCAGGTTGCCATTCCAGGGGGCACAAGCGGTAAGCCTTGGTGGCATCATGTGGTGCTGATTCTGCAGATGTGCAGAATCCAAGAGCTGTGGGGCCATGGTGACTTCTACCTAGATTTCAAAGAATGTGGACAGCCCAGTAAGTCAGTGCCTAGTGGTCTTGAGAGTGGGGCAGCTCCCAAGACCACAAAACTGTACGGCTACCAGCCTGCAACTGCAACCTGGGAAAGCTGGAAGCAATGAAATTTCGATCTGAGCACTGCTGGGTAGACAGTCCACCAAAGCGGTAGGAATGGAGCTGCCTGAGGCCTTAGGGACCCTGCCCCATCCTGGTGTGCCCAGGATGTGAGATATGGAGTCAAAAGAGATTATTCTCCAGCTTTAAAACTCATTTTTCTTATTGGATTTTAGACTTGCTTGGGTCCTGTTACTTCCTTCTTGCCTATTTTTCCCTTTTGGAATGGGAATGTCTATCCCATGCTGTCACAACATATATATATATATATATTTCCAAATACATATTTGGAAGTAGATAACTTGCTAAATTTCACAGGCTTACAACTGGAAAGGAATTTGCCTCAGGATGAATTGTGCCTTGAATCTCACCCATATCTGATTTACATGAGACTTTGGTCTTTGGACTTTTGAACTGATGTAGAACAAGACTTTTGGGACAATTGGGATAGAATAAATGTATTTTGCATGGTGAGAAGTCAAAAGGTTTGAAGGCTAGGGGTGGAATGCTATGGTTTGAATGTGTCCCCTGAAGTTCATGTTAGAGGCTTGATCCCCAATGCAACAGTGTTGAGAGGTGATTAGGTAATGAGGCCTCTGCTCGCATAAACTGATTAATGCCACTTCACAGGAATGAGTTGGTTGTCACAGGAGTGAGTTCTGCATAAAAGGATGAAGCCAGTCCCCTCCCCACCCACCCCTCCTCCCCTCTCTTGCCCTTCCGTTTTCTGCCACGGAATAACACAGCATTAAGTCCCTCACCAGAAGTGAGCCCCTCAACCTTGCACTTCTCAGCCCCCAGAACTCTAAGAAGTAAATGTTTATTTTAATCTTTATAAATTACCCCATCTCAGGTATTCTGTTACAGCAGCACAAAATGGACTATTTCCCCCCATCCCTTTCAACACCATGTATAATCATTAAATAGAATGAGTAATCTTACCAGAACCACAATCTTACATTCAGTTTCCAAACTGTAGTTTCCCCCAGATAGTTAGCATTGTTCAATGAATTTTTGTTATGCCATTATGCAAATGTCGTCCATGTTCATTATCTCTGTACTTATTAAATTCATCAAAAGCTGTCCAGGAACAGATTTTCTGTTTTGTCAACTACACCCATAATCTTGTTCCTAGATTTTTCATCAGTATTTTCAGACTGTGAGGGAAGGAAAGCAAGAAATGGGAACAATTTCATGAATTTTAAATATGCTGTAACTCTGTTTTAGTACAATAAAATATATAACAGCCGTCTGCAGTTGCTTCCAGCATACCCCAATCTCAGGGTAGTGCCAGGTTAGTGCAGTTGGTTAGAATGTGGCAATATGTCCATAATTATTTCCCATGTGAATCAATCGGCTTGGCTGTGCAAAGAAGAATGTCTTCAGTGTCAATCTGAACTTTTGAGGCCAGCAGTCTGGAAAATCTCTGCCTTTGATTATTGAGATTTGGAGATTTCCAAAGACCTATTATTGACTTCTAATTCCATTGTCGTTGGAGAACAATACTTTGTATGATTTTCATCCTTATAAATTGAGACTTATAACCCAGAATATGGTCTTTCTTGGCACATGTTCAGTAGGCATAAATATGGCACATCTCTCCATTTATTTAGCTCTTTCATTTAAGCAATGTTTTGTCACTTTAGAGTACAGCTCTTGCATGTCTTTCATTAAACATATTCCTAGGTATTTATAATACAGATGCTCCTCAACTTATGATGAGGTTATGTCTGAATAAACCCATCCTAAATGGAAAATACTGTAAATTGTACGGGGGTTTTTAACTTAATATTTTCAACTTATGATGGGTTTATCTGAATGTAACCCCATTGTAACCTGAGGAGCATTCTGAATGTCTATCACTTTCACATCATTATAAAGTAAAAAAGAACCATAAGTCAAACCCTCATAAGTCAGGGATCATCTGTACTATTATAAATGGCATATTTTAACATGTCATTTTCCAATTGCTGCTTACTAGTATATAAAGTATTTTTTTATATATACTGAGCTTTTACCCCATGACTTCAACATTCAGTAGATGTTGAAGATTTTCCACAAGGACAGTCTACAAAAACAATTTATTTAGTAGCTTTGAAAAACAGATTTTCTACATAGACCACTGTGAATAGACAGTTTTGCACTTTTTAAATATTTTTTATTATTTTAATTATTTATTTTACTGTCTAGAATTTCCGATACAAAGCTGAATAGAAGCGATGAGAGCCAACAGCTCTCCCTTGTTCCCAATCTTAGGATTGGATATTTCACCATTAAGCATAATAGCTATTGATCTTTCATAGATGTCCCTTATAAAGTTCTCTTTTATTTCTAGTTTTGTGATTGTTGTCATCATGAGTTAGCAATAAATTATGTCAAATGCTTTTTCCACCATTATTAAGATTTTCTCCTTTATTAATGTTGTAAATTATTGTTTATTAATGTTGGGCAAATCTTGCATTCTGGATAAACTGCAATTGGCGATTTTATTTTATTTTTTTCTGGGTTCAATTTACCAGTATTTTCTATAGGAATTTTGCAACTGTATTAGTGAGTAATATTAGTTTGTTTTTTTTTTTCTTTAATGTCTGTTAGATTTTTCCGAAGGTTCTGCTGTTATTCCTTCCTCCTCTATTCTCTGAGTTTACATAAAATTGACATTGTGTGTTCTTTAAATGCTAGATAGAATTCACTAACGTGGATAGTTTTCTTTGTATTTTTAAATTATGAATTCAAATTCTGTAACAGATGTACAAATACTCAGATTTTCTATTTATTCTTCAGTGTTTTTATATGGTTTTTTTTCTTTTTTCAAAAAACTTTTTTTGAGACAGAGTCTCGCTGTCATCCAGGCTGGAGTGCAGTGGTGCAGTCTCAACTCACTACAACTTCTGCCTTCTAGGTTCAAGTGATTCTCCTGCCTCAGCCTACCAAGTAGCTGGGATTACAGGTGCTTGCCACCATGCCCAGCTAATTTTTGTATTTTTGGAGAGACAGGGTTTCTCCAAGTTGGCGTGGCTGGTCTCAAACCCCTAACCTCAAGTGATCCGCCCGCCTCGGCCTCCCAAAGTGCTGCGATTACAGGTGTGAGCCATCATGCCCGGCCCCCAAAAGTTTGTATTTTAAGTTATCAGATTTTATTGGTATAAATTTGTTTATAATATTATTCTCTTATGGTTTTAATTAGAATTTTTCGATCTCAGCACTATTGACATTGGAGGCCAGCAAATAGCTGTGGGGGACTGTCCTGTGCATTGCAGAATATTCAGCTGTTTCCCTGACCTCTGCCTTCTGATAGCAGACTCTCCAACTGTGACAACCAAAAATGTCTCTGGACATTGCCAAATGTTCCCTGGGGGCAAAAAACCCTCTGGTTGAGACCCGTGTTTTAATGTCTGTAGAATCTTTAGTGTTCTTTCATTCCAGATACTGGTAATTTGTCTATTTTTAAAATGAGTTTTTCTAGAGTTTTGCAGGCTGTACAAAAGAAGACTATGCACTGGACTTGGACTGTAGACCACAGTTTGCTGATCCTAACTTAGATCACTGATTTTTTTTCTTCTTGTCTAATAAAGGCATGAAAAAACTACAAATTTCCCTCTGAGGATACTTTAGTTGTATTTCATAAACTTTGAAATGTTGTATTGATGGTTATTAGCCAATTAATGGTTATGGAGCGTGTTTATGAAGGGAACATGAGCTTGACTGTTATTCCAACAAAAGAGCTTACAGACTTTTGGTTCTGTGAGAGATGAGCAATGAAGAACAACAATAAGTACTTTCCCAACTAGTTGATAAATTAACATAAACATCCATAATCTGGCAACAATATTCTTTTGGCTCCTATCCCTAAAAAAAGCTAGTCTGCAACACCCAAAACATTTACCAAGATGAGGAAATTGCAATGATTTTCTTGTATGTTATGGAGTATTAATTTGCTGCCACCTGCTGGGAGGCAGAAATGGGTTTCCAGCATTGCTAGCTACAATCTGTCCTCAACTATTATTTTGAAAATTTTCAAATCTATAGAAGAGTTAAAAGAACATTCATATACTATTTACCTGAAACTACCAACTGTTTTTGTTGTTGTTGTTTTGTTTTTTTGAGACTGGAGTCTCTGTCGCCAGGCTGGAGTGCAGTGGCGCAATCTCGGCTCACTGCACCTCTGCCTCCAGCGTTCAAGCGATTCTCCTGCCTCAGCCTCCAGAGTAGCTAGGACTACAGGCACGTGCCACCACACCCAGCTCATTTTTGTATTTTTAGTAGACATAGGGTTTCACCATGTTGGCCAGGATGGTTTCGATCTCTTGACCTCGTGATCCACCCACCTCAGCCTCCCAAAGTGCTGGGATTACAGGCGTGAGCCACTGTGCCGGGCCCAGGTTCAAATTTTTTAAATCCTTAAGGCTATCTAGTTGACAGCTGTCTTTAATGTAGATCAGTCCTCCTGCCTTTTCTTATTGTCTTATTAACCTTATTGAAAAGTCCAAACAAATCACATTCTGAATTTATCTGAGTGTTTCCTCACAATCAGATTCAGGTTAAACATTTTTGGCAAGAGCGCTACAAAGGTGTATTTCCCATAGCCTCAGAATGACAGGTTCATATTTTCGCCAGTATTGGTGATGCTAGCAATTTTTTTCCCATGAAGCATCTATTAACATTTCGCAAGAGACTAATGTTCCATGGAAATATGTTCCCTAAGCTGTACTGTTTAGAAAACTTCTGAATAAAAAAGTGACATGCATGAAAGTGTTTTAGAGTTTGTAGAATGAAAAGTAGGTAAGGATTAACTCAATTTTAAAATTAACAAACTTCTTCACTTCTAAGGTAGCACAAACTGAGCTTTCATGAAACGTAACCCTTACCAAAACAATTGTTCAGATGAGCAACGCCAAGTTTAAAGAAAGGAAGTAAACCCTCTCAAGAACTGTCATTCTGTTTGTGTTCAGTAGGCTGAGATTTGAAAGGTCTGATTCTATGTTCTTTCCACTAAATCCTCAGCTTCATTTACACTTGTGCTTAATTTTCTGTCATTGACTATCGAGTCTACAATCACTCTTTGGAGTACAAGTGGTAGTCTTTTGGTCCAAATAGTAATAATGATAATGGTGAGACCAGTAACTCATTTTTTATTAGTCTGTATTCAGTAAGAATCAACCTGTATCAAATAGCTGAAAAGGCCTGAAGCCTCCCAAATGCATATCATTACACGAATTTTGTGAGGACTGACATCTTGGTTTCATATACTAATTATACTGCATGGCCCCCATTTATAACCGTGTCTACTCGTCATAATTTGATCCTGGCTACTGCCGATGGATGCTATTTTTATCACATTATAGCAAACATTTGGGCGATTAAGTTTTTCTCAAAAATTCTAGATTAGCATACAACGGCTTTACTACTTATACGTCATCTAAGACTTTTTTAAAAATTAGTTACCAATCCGCCCACGCAGTGAGGTAGCAAATCTTATGCCTGTTTATTTTCATCTCCATTTCAGGCTTGCGCCTTTCCCCCCTCGGGACTTCCCGAGGACATCCCTGCAGCAGTGAGCCCGAGTCCTGGCTTTGGGTGCATGTTAAGAAATATTAATCAAAATGAATGGGTGCCTTTTAAGAAAAAAAAATTGTGGGTCCTTCAGCCTTTAAAAACCATGCCATGATTTAAAAACTTAAAACTATATTTCGGCCGAACGCTGAGCATTTCTTCAAATCACTTTGAGAAGCCTGAGTGTCTTTAACCGGTCTGTCAAACGTAACGCGTCTCTCCCTCACCCCACATTTTAAGTTTCCAAGGAGCGGAAGAAGGGGCTCCGGGGGTCCTGGCCGCCGCAGGCTGCTGGGGGTGAGGGCAGGACTCGGCCTCCGTCCGACTCAAGGGTGTCGCAAAGGCCAGGAGGGAACTAAAGTTACCCTCGAACTTCGGAGGCGAAAGATTCCATGTGGACCTTAAAAAGGGCAAAACCTACCCTAAAGGCCGTAAACCGCCCTCCCCTCCCCCGCCAGAAAACTTCCCGGCGCAGAGCTTCCGCAGCCTGCCGCAGGCCGGGAGACCTTCACGCTCACTGGCTCTCCGCCCCACGCAGGAACTGCGCGGCCACGTCCACGGGGACCCCGGCCATGCCCCGCGCCGCCACCCGGCCCCAGGCGATCCCCGGGCCCCACGCGCCTGCAGTCGGCGCTGCGCCTGCGTGGGAGGATCCGGCGGAAGGGGCGGGGTCAGGTGGCACTTCCGTGGCTTCGGGCGGGTGAGTATGGGGAGTGCGCGCGGCGTCCGGGAGTCGGGGCTGGGCTCCCGCCTACGGCCGCCCTCCCGCCGGGGGGCCAGCGCGGTCCTCCGGGGCGCCCTCTGGAGGATTTGGGGTGGGGGAAGGAAAAGGAGAGTATTATCGAATATTCTCCTAATATTGATGCTAGGGGTGCGGATATGTGTGGACAGGCAGGAGTCTGCAAATGGGTTCAAATGGAAGGTCTAACAAAGAAAGGCCCTGTACGTAAACAGTGTTTTAAAATTCTTATCTTGGTTAGGTTTCTCAGGTTATCTTTGAGCCACAGCAAGCCAGCTTTGTTAAGGTGGCTCATCCCTTGTCGCTGCCAAACCCGGTGAATGGTTAACCTGAGGCCGCGTCAGAGACTAAGCCACTATGATTCCTACCAAAGAGTGAAATTGAAACAATTTTCCGGGAAATCCAGGATATAAAAGTTGGATTCAAACTAAAAGTTACAAACAGTATCTAGGTTCTGTCACATGCTGTGCTGGGCAGGGGCTAAATCTCAGCAGAGGGCATGCTGTCTTCATATATATTTCTCATTAGAAAATGAAAGACGACCTAAACCAAAATAATATAAAAATTCTTTATTATCTGTCTTAAGAGTTGTACCCTAATCCATATGTTTGGAAAACATAAACTAATAAAACTTTTCCAACTTGGTAGAAAGCCAAAAGTTTCCAGAAAAACTGTGTGGATTATTAAGCATTTTGCGGTTGTCTACAATGTTCAGAATATTCTTTTACAATAATTTTGCACTAAATACCGGTTTGTGTTCAGGGTAACGAGGTTTTTAAAAAGTCAAAGACAAGGACAGGTTTTTTAAGGGCGGCATTCTATTAGGAGAGACAAAACAAGCATGAAAAGTTACATAACCATAAGAAATGTAAATCACCATTTGAGATATTTGAAGATGTCAAAAGAAACCCTTTATTTAGAATGGAAAGAGCTGGTGAATGCTTGAAACATTTACCATTTAGCTGATTGTTGCCATGTGGGAATGGGGGTCTCTCAAACGGAGATCCAATTTTCTCCAACACAGGCCAAAGATCTGTAGTTTTACGTAATTTTTCTTGGTTTTTAATGTTACTTGCAACCAATTTAGTTAACACACACCTTCTGTGGGTGGGCCAGGTGCAACTAGTTTGTGACCTCTGCAGATTTTCACCTTAGTACAGTCCTACACTTACACAATGGTTCAGTTAAAGATTTTTTGACTTTACAGTGGGTTTATCCAGACACAGACCCGATTGTAAGATGAAGACTCTTTGTATTCAGAAATAATTAGAATTAGAGGTCAGAAAAAGTCCTAGAGACTGGGATGGTCAGGAAAGATTTTAAGCTGGGTAGTATAGGAGAGATATCATAGAAGGGGAAGGATGTAAAAGATGAGTTAAATCTTGGGGTTGGGAGAGTGGCAGGTTTTGGAGATAGTAAACTCTCCTTAGAGTAATTTTGGAAAAGCAAGCGCAAGAGGTGCTGCTGGCCTGGGAACTACACTTTGAGAACCACTGTCCTAGGGTACGGTGAACTTTTGGAGGAATTTGAGTAGGAGGGTAAGGAGATCACCTTCACCTTTCAGAATGAGTCTTGCTGTGAAGTCTGAAAGGAGGACTGAGGAGGGAGAGGGAAAAGAGGAACATTTCTTAGAGGTGATTAGCACCTGCTTGATGCCCGGCCCTGTCCCAGGCTCTCTCATGCATACTCATTCATACTCACCATGACCCTGATACGTAGATCTTAATGTTTTCATTTTGTAAGTGGTCTCAGAGCTTCCTAGTTCAAGTCTAGATTTGAAATAGGGTGGTAGCAGTGGGAATCAAAACATTTAATGATGATGGAATTTAGAAAAATAGAGACTTCTCAAGCACATTTAAGCCTAAAAGTAGAAATTGGGAAATCTGAATCTTACTGGAAAAGTGATAAAAAGTAAAATGGACAGAGAACTTTAGAGAATCCCTTCATGAATTCGGTATTTGTTCTTCATTACTCTTAACTCATGATGACCTATTTAAAACCTATTTAAAAGTTGCTTATTTAAGAAGTCATCTTGGTCTACAAAAATTTCCTGAAATTATTTGAAAAAGAGCCTTCTGTGGTGGGGTGGGGGTGGGGGGGTGGGGGGGTGGTGGTGGAATATGGTAAACAGATTAATGGCATTTGACAGCTTATCTTCAAACCAAAAGTGATTAGCATTGAGAAATGGAAACACTTGGTACAACACTGCATTGCCTGTATGAATTGTGCTGTGCTGCAGACACTGATCTACTGTATTGATTTTGGAAATTCTGTATGCTTTTTCTTGCCAGAGTAGTTATTGAAATTGAGAATATTCATTGGATCAATTTCAAGATAAATATCCCAAGTCAGACTGGCTGCTGCTGAGCAAATTTTTAATGAAGGAAAATATCCACATATTGAAATCAGTTTAAAAAGAAAGTCCTTAAAATATATTACTGTAAAATCTAGAAAAAAATGTACATTTTAAAAACATCAATTAACTGAGTAATCAGTGTAGTGGAGTTATTGACCCATGCAGAATTATGGCATACATTCATTAATTCTGTGAGCAAATAATTGTGCTGTAAATACAAAGATAACTGATATGGTTTGACTGTGTCCCTACCCAAATCTCATCTTGAATTGTAACTCCCACAATCCCCACATGTCATGGGAGGAGCCTGGTGGGAGGTGATTGAATTATGGGGACAGGTCTTTCCTGTGCTGTTCTCATGATAGTGAATGAGTCTCATGAGATCTGGTATTTTTAAAAATGGGAGTTTCCCTGCACAAGCTCTCTCTTTGCTTGCTGCCATCCATGTAAGACAGGACTTGCTCCTCCTTGCCTTCCGCCATGATTGTGAGGCTTCCTCAGCCACATAGAACTGTAAGTCCATTAAACCCTTTTTCCTGTATAAATTACCCAGTCTTGGGTATGTCTTTATCAGCAGCCTGAAATCAGACTAATACACTAGATATGGCCTACTTTGAGATACCTTACTGAATCTTGTAAAGCTGGGGAATTTCCCTTGTATTTTGGTAGTGCTTAGCTTACAAATTGTAGGATGAAGCCATATTCTCAGGAATCATGAAAATTAGTTGAAACATTTTGATTTGATTATTATTATTTTATGGCTGTTATGCTTTTAATGGAGGCAGATACAGAATTCGTCAATGCAAAATAATGTTTTACATACTCCTTAACATAGTGATTAACGTAAATTATATTTTGACAATGTAAAATACAGTGTGTTTGGCCTCAAAAAAGAAACTACAGAGTTAGCTGCAAATTAAGGTAACTGGAAAGGCTCCTTGTTTTTTGCCCACCACCTTTATTATAATAGTTATATATGATGTCTGGGGAGGGAATTAAAAAATAATACAAAGCTCTTTCAGCTGTGGTTCAGAGAACTCTAGTGAAGCTGTATGGCAATGACACTGTGGGACCATGAAGTTTTCCCAGAAGTATTTCAATAAGAGGCATTTACAGTTTAATAGTTTCAAAGTCTGGAAAGCAGCAAATATATCTTAGAGAATTTAAAAACATTATAAATATAAACCCCACTTCTCTCCTACAGAGACATTTTAAAGCATGGACATTACTTTAAGGAGATTGAGAAAACATCAGTAGTTTTCATAGAGCTTCAATGAACACCTCAAGGCACAAGTGTTGAAAATGGCCTGTTCACTAAAATGTCACTTTTGGAGGTACAGGTATACTGTGCTTACAGTGAGAGGATGACTTTATCCCTAGTTAAAAGCACCAGGTGTCAAGCTCTGCTTCCATTACCCAGGATGCACCAATAATCCCTATGATAGTGAATGGTTCAAGTACTATACTACATTTCCAACATGTCTTTTGCCTATTTGCTTAGTTGGTGCTGGGGTTCTTTTGAACCCTGCAGGTGTGTAGAATATTTTAAAAGGCTAGAACTACCTAAAAAATAGTCTTGAAATAATACCAAGCCCTTCTAAAGGAGCTCACTGGATATTTTAATAACATTTACAGAAAGAAAGACAAAATTTGCAGTAGCTGAGTTTCTTTCAAGTGAAGAATAATAATGTAGAACATGTAGTCTAAAATGTTTGGTAATTAATGTCAAAAGTTGCCAACATTATTCATATATTTTGGTAATTACTATCGGCCAGGTTAATTTTTTGTGCAAAATACGCTGTATATTAATAGAATAGGAAAATCATTATTTCAGACCACTAACAAGAAAACCCACAGCTAGGGAAGCATCTATAGGGCAATTAAATATTAGGGAAGTTTACTAGCTTTAGAATACATCAATACACTTTGATTACAGAAATATTTCATTTTTAAAACTAGAGTGTTTTAATGTACTTTTAGTAACGACCCTATCTAAGGAGACTTGGAGGCTTGTGAAAAAGACATATCCACAAAGATGCTGCAATTCTGGTGTCGGAGTGAATTAACACTTCTGTAAGAAGGAAGGAACTGAATCAGCTCAGCATCAGTAAACAACATTTTTCTTTTAAACAGTAACTCATAATCTGATGACTCACTTCGCTCTACTAGTTCAAAATTAGGCAAGAGAAGAACTAAGCTAACTGGTCAGACTCAGAAACACAATGATTTGGCAAGCCACAGTCACTCAGCTCATGATGTGTGACAATCAGCAGAAAGGCTGCTCAACTCTTGTCCATTCCTTCACATCCGTAGAGGAGTTCGATATATCCACTTGTTTTTATCAACTTTAAGCTGCATACAGGCAAAGAGATCACAAACTGCAGGGAGGCCCTAATGGTCTGGGGGGAAGTTAAGTTCCTCCCGTAGAGGTGAATTAAGTAATACTTCCTGGGCCTTCTTTTGAATCATCCACTTGTCTTCTCCAGAGGATAGCTGGCTGAGGTTGCCCATCTTCTTTCCTGGCAGGACCCAGTCAGCTGTGTTAAAGGAACACCAGGAAGTGCTCATGGGGCTTTTTAGCTTTTGTTTGCCCGCTTTGTCTTCAGTATTAGGCACTTTCTTAGGACTTTCTTCTTTGTATGGGGGCCTGATAAGCCACTCTGACAAGGTGCTGTTCTTTATGACTTGGAAGGAATCAGCAATTCTAGAAGGAACCAGCAATTCTAGAAGGAACCATTGACTTTGGTGCTTTAGTTCTGTTCTTTACTAGAAGGACAGAGCCACATATTCAGGGAATCTTTATGTTTCTCAGGCTCAGGTTTGGGTTCCATGGGCATCCCATTTTTATCCTTTCCTTCTTTGTTCAGAAGCCACTTATACAGAGCCTTCTCACAATTCTCATCATACACGCACTCTGCAAAGCTTGTGCAGGGCTCATTGGCTCTGCACACCTCCTCTACCTTACATGGGTCCTGATTGTTCTGGACCAGCCAATCCTCTGTAACCATGCTGGGGGTGTACAGTGGTTTCTTGGCCTCCAAGTGGTCATGCAGGCACTTCAGATTGCCCATGTTTTCCAACTCCATACCTTTGGCCTGGTTTCCCTGACAGTTGGTAACAGGAGTCAGTCTTGACAAGCCAATCATTCACATTATAGGACTGGAACAAGAGCTTAAACTTCTCACTGATTTCGTGACTGCCATTCTCGGGCTTCCCCAGCTTATGAGATTCCTGGGGAGTCACTAGCCAATCTGATAGGTTCATCTCATCTTGATCAGGAAGCTCTAGATCTTCAACCTTTTCCATTTCAATGGAGAACTAGTAGTGGAATGGCTGTTACACTTTTGATAACTTGGTTTTTCAGGAACTTCCTGTTGCTGATTCTTGAGGAGCAAGTTTTCTAAGCCCTTTAGGTTTCCCCAGACATTACTAAAGAAATTGCAGGCTCTGGAAGAAGTCTGACTATTCTCCAGGGTCTGCTTTTTGGTGAGCCAGTCCTGGGGGTTGGTGCTGGGTATGTAAGGAGCCTAATGACCACTGGCAGGTTTGCTTCCAAGGAGCCATTTGCTGAGAGGGATAGCTGCAATACTGGATGCTGACTTCTGCTCTGGCATTGGGATATAGCTTCTCCTCCAGGAAAGGCCCAATATTTGATGAACTAGCATAAGCCATCAAGTGCTCAGGAATTTGAATTGTTTTGAGAGACCTAAATGTGGTGATGGTCTGGCACAGAGCAGTTGTGTCAGTTTCAAAGAGTAGGACATTTGAGTCTTCATGCTTAAGGGTCAAACTGTCCGGTCTCTCCAGGCACACAGAGACTTGATTGGCTAGATCTTTGTTTTGGGTACACTCCAGTTGATGAATAAGACAATTGAACTGGGCTGATAACCAGTAGAGCTGCTGAGCCTGCTGTTGAAGTGTCTCCTCTTTAAGCTGATAGATGAGGTCCACCTGTTCATGTAGTCACACCTCATGGCTTCTAGGACGTTCCAGGTGACGGCTTATGCAACTGTGAATCTGAGCTTTGACCTCTTGCAAGTTATCTTTAATTTGCTGTTCAGCCTGGAGAACTCCACCAATAGCAAGCTCCAAGTCCCTCCGTGCATCACTACCCCTCAAAAGGGGTTCTCTGTTACTGGAGCTGCCACTCTGGTCTTGGAAGGTATTCATTCTGCTCACAGCTCCAGGTCAGAGTGCCTCTCTGGGAAATCTGAAGGGACCTTGTGTGGACTGAGACACGGCCCCACACAAACCTAGGGCCCAAAGCTGATTCGATTATTGATCTAGTTCTTTGATTTCGTCCCATGAGAAAGCAGGAAAAGATGCTGAGTTACATGAGCAGGTAGGAAATCCTTCTCTCTACTTACATAATTTTGCCATTTTAGTGGAATTAGTCTGTTCTGCCTGTGACAGTATATAAAGGTAGAAAGCTGCTCATACAAGGCTGAGTTATATTGGCTCTTAAAAAATTCTTGGGCTGCTTTAAAATCTGGTTGATTGGATAAATTCATAGGGTTAAATATATTATGAACTTAGTTATCAGGAGTGAATTATTGTCTGTGGAGCAAAAAACATTTTAAAATGTGGTCTGTTCTGTCACCTAACACATTGAGATCTCCTACTGATAAAAACTTAGCACAGGAAATAGAAACTAATTTTTCATTTTGGTCTAAGCAAAAAATAAATAAATAGAAAGATAAATAGACGGCCATAATCAGGCATATTCAGATATACAGGATTATTTTATTTTCTCTAGAGTTGACACCATATAAATCTGGATTTGTGAAATCTATAGTTTTTTCCAAGTTCTGCCACTAATTCTGAGGCCTTGGTCAATCAGCCTTATGCTGTTGAGCCTCACCTTTAAAATAGGATGTCATCCACTGTAGGATTGTTGTGAGGATTAGCTGAAAAAATACATGCACGATGCCTCACACATGATAAACACTCAGTAGAAGGTAGCAGCTGCTGCTTGCCATTCAGATGCTCCAGAGAGTTGGTGGGAATCAAGAAAATTAGTCCCCTGGGAAGAAGTTTGAGGATGTCAAATCCAGAATTACATACATCTGGATAGCTTTTTGGTTTTGGCAAAAGAACTGGAGTAAGATGGTATCATCCTTTTTCTTGTTCTTTCTTTTCATTTAAAGTCCTTTTAAGATTTGTATTGGCATCAGAAGGCAGAGAACTGCAATCCCAATTGTGATAAAACCTGCAGTATAAATCATAAGCTTATCAGACAGTTGGTGTGGATTTTCTGAGAAAGATTGCAATGGTAGTGGTATGAAACCACTACTTTAAATGTTAAAGCAATCTAGAATATTTATTTAGAGAATATTTGCTTACATTATTATAAATGGACATAGTTTCATGTAGTAAACCTTTTGTTACTGAGTTTTGATTCCTTGCAAACTTATCTTACCGTTTTTCTGTTTGGAAGGTTGATTACATGTCAAAGGTGCCTTGATTCAAAACAGGAAACTTAGAAGGCAAAATGTTTTAGTAAAGGTCCTTCAGTCACACAGGTTAAGATTGTTACCTAAACTTTTCTTTATAGTTTAGTAGATTAACATAGAGTAGATGGAGTATATATTCATGAACCTAAAAAAAAAATTGGAAGGTTACTGTGTGCCAGGCACTGTGCTAGTTTCTGAGGAAATATGCCCTTTTTCTGGGAGAATCAGTTGAGTTGAGCAATGAGAATTGGTAAGGAGCAGTCTATAAATAGATAAATTAGAAAACAAGAAGACAAATACTATTTTTGAGATGGGAACAAAAGACTGTGAGCATTGAATAGAACACTTAACTGCCTGGAGAAGGTGGGGGAAGATATATCTCTGAGGAGGTGCTATTTGAACTGAGTAGGCATTTGTCAGCAAAAATGTGAAGGATATGCACTACAGACACCTAATTTTTATTATAGCATATATATAGTTTAAAAAAATCTACCATGCTCAAAAATGGTTACCATCTCATATATATCATGTTATTTCAGACTACTTTTGAACTTCAAATTTAACATAATTCTGATAAAATATCTGTGCATGGAAGAAATGGTAAAATGTGATTATTGCTTATTTCACCTTGCACATAATTCTTTTTACTAAATTTTTTTAGTATATATGCTGGCTTTATGTCTAATTTAGAGACTGACATATAAATGCATTGAGTGTAACACTGATAGTCACAATAACTGGTAAAATTAAGGATCCATCAAATTTGACTGTGATGTTAGGAAGAAATCTAAATGCAAATGGAAGCAAGTTACAGGTTATAAAGATAATAATTAAATCATGAGTAGTTATTAGGCATTTCTTATTAAATTTTTAAAATTCTGAATTTTATCTTTTAAAAAAGATTTTTTTGGTTACTTTTTCTTATAATAGAACTGTATTAGTTTCCTATGGCTTCGATAACAGATTATCACAAACTTAGTGTCAACATAAATTTATTATCTTACAGTTCTATTGGTCAGAAGTCTGACACGGGTCTCACTGGGGTAAAATCAAGGTGTCAGTAGATCTTTGTTCCATCCTGGAGGATCTAGAAGAGAATCAGTTTCCTTGCCTTTACCATCTTCTGTAGGTTGTCCTCATTCCTTGGTTCATGGCCCTTTTACTTCATCTTGAAAGATCTGAAGAGTGGATTGAATCCTCACATGATGTCACTCTGCTATTCATTTCTACCTCCCACTTTCATATTAAAGGACATTGGTGATTACATTGGGTCCACCTGGATAATCTAAGATAATCTTTTTACCTTGTCAGCTGATTAGCAACTTTAGTTCCATGTGCAACTTTAATTCCCTATTTGCCATATAACATAACATATTCATAGGTTCCAGGGATTCGGACGTGGACGTGTTTGGGAGGCCATTATTCTGCCTATCATAGTAACATATGCCGTTTTTAAAAAAACAGAAATATATGGTCAGCCAAAAAACAACATAAAAGCACCATAATACCACTCCTCTGTAGATGAAATTATATACACATCGATATATGTAGTTATTCTGTGTGTGTGTGTGTATGGGGAGGGTGTCAATGTGTGTTTAACATTTTTGAAAAAGGTGTCACACTTCCTCTTAATCTTGAATCCTTTTTTTAGTAATCTGGTCTCGTAGATTTAAATGACATATAAACATCGAAGGAATGTTGAATTTTATCAGATGCTTTTTCAGCATCAATTGAAATGCTCATATGGTTTTTGCCTTCCATTCTGTTGATATGATGTATCGCATTGATTGATTTGTATGTTTTCTTTTTTTTTTTTTGAGACAGAGTCTCACTGTTGCCCAGGCTGGAGTGCAGTGGCACGATCTCACCTCACTGCAAGCTCCACCTCCCAGGTTCACGCCATTCTCCTGTGTCAGCCTCCCGAGTAGCTGGGACTACAGGCGCCCGCCACCATGCCTGGCTAATTTTTTGTATTTTTAGTAGAGACAGGGTTTCACCTTGTTAGCCGGGATGGGATTTGTATATGTTGAACCACCCTTGTACCCCAGGGATAAATCCCACTTGGTCATGATTAATGATCTTTTTAATGTATGGTTGAATTCAGTTTGCTAGTATTTGAGGACTTTAGCCTCAATAGTCATCAAAATTCATTCTATAAGGCCAGTATTATTCTGATACCAAAACCAATGACATACCAAAAAAAAAAAAAGAATACTAGAGGCTAGTATTCAATAGTATTCAAAAGCATAGTATTCTTTTTTATTTAGTATTCAAAAGAATACTAGCCTTGTATTATTTCATTTTCATGTTGCTTATAAAGACATACCTGAGACTGAGCAATTTAAAAAAGAAAGAGGTTTAATTGGACTTACAGTTCCACACGGCTGGGGAGGCCTCAGAGTCATGGCAGAAGGCAAGAAGGAGCAAGTCACATCTTACATGGATGGCGGCAGGCAGAAAGAGAACTTGTGCAGGGAGACTCCTGTTTTTAAAACCATCAAGTCTTGTGAGACTCATTCAGTATCAGGAGAATGGCACAGGAAAGACCCACCCCCATAATTCAGTCATTTCTCACTGGGTGCCTCCCATAATATGTGGGAATTATGGGAGCTACAAGGTGAGATTTGGGTGGGGACACAGAACCACACCATATCAAGCCTCTAGGTACTTTTTTTTGGAATGTCTTTGGTTTGGGTATCAGAGTAATACTGGCCTCATAGAATGAATTTGGAAATATTCCCTTTTCCTCTGTTTTTCAGAATAGTTTCAGTAAGATTGGTATTCTTTAAATGTTTGATAGAATTCAGCAGTGAAGCCATCAGATCCCAGGCTTTTCTCTATCAGACTTTTTATTACAGCTTCAATTTCATTACTTGTTATTGGTATGTTCAGGTTTTAGATTTCTTCATTGTTCAATGTTGGTAGGTTATATATGTCTAGGAATTTATCCATTTCTTCTAGATGTTTTCAGTTTATTGGCATATACTTGCTCATAATAAGCACTAAGGAGACTTTGGATTTCTGTGGTGTCAGTTGTAATGTCTCCTTTTTCATCTCTGCTTGTATTTATTTGGATCATCTCTCTGTTTTCCTTAGTTTAGCTTGCTCTTGATTTTCTAGTTCTTTAAGATGCATTGTTTAAGCCGGGTGCAGTGGCTAACACCTGTAATCTGAGCACTTTGGTAGGCCTAGGCGGGTGGATCACCTGAGGTCAGGAGTTCGACACCAGACTGGCCAACATGGTGAAACCCCATCTCTACTAAAAAAACAAAATTAGCCAGGCGTGGCGGCACATGCCTGGAATCCCAGCTACTTGGGAGGCTGAGACAGGAGAATCGCTTGAACCTGGGAGGTGGAAGTTGTGATGAGCTGAGATTGCACCATTGCACTCCAGCCTGGGCAACAAGAGCAAAACTCCTTCTCAAAAAAAAAGAAAAAAAAGATGCATTGTTTATTTGAAGTTTTTCTTCTTTTTTAATGTAGGCATGTATAGCTATAAACTTCCCTCTTAGTACTGCTTTTGCTGTATCCCACAGGGTTTGGTATGATGTGTTTCCATTATTATTTGTTTCAAGACATTTTTCAATGTCCTTAATTTCTTGATTGACCCACTGTTCATTCAGGAACATATTGTTTAATTTCCATATATTTGTATTGTTTACACAATACCTCTTCTTATTGATTTCTAGTTTTATTCCAATGTGGTTAGAGAAGATGTCTGATCTTATTTCAGTTTTTTGAATGTTTCAAGACTTGTTCTGTGAGCTAACATTTGGTCTATTCTTGAGAATGATCCGTGTACCAAAGAGAAGAATGTGTTTTCCGCAGCCATTGGATGAAATGTTCTGTAAATACCTATTAGGTGCATTTGGTCTGTAGTGCAGATTAAGTCCGATGTTTTGTTATTAATTTTTTGTCTGGAAGATATGTCCAATACTGAAAGTGTGGTGTTGAAGTCTCCAGCTATTATTGTATTGGGGTCTATCTCTGTCTTTATCTCTGATAATATTTGCTTTGTATATCTGGGTGCTCCAAGGTTGGGTGCATGTAGATTTAAAATTGTTATATCCTCTTGCTGTATTGACCCCTTTATCACCATCTAGTGACCTTCCTTGTCTCTTCTTACAGTTTTTGTCTTGAAATCTATTTGTCTGATACAATTGTAACTACTCCTGTTCTTTTTTGGTTTCCATTGGCATGGAATAACTTTTTCCATCCCTTTATTTTCAGTCTGTGTTTGTCTTTATAAGTGAAGTGGGCTTCCTATAGGCAACAGATCATTGGGTCTTTTATTTTTTTTATCCATTCCACCACTCTATGTTTTTTGACTGGAGAGTTTAGTCCATTTACATTGAATGTTATTATTAATAAGTAAACACTTATTCTTGCCATTTTGTTATTTGTTTTCTGGTCTTCCCTTCTTTCTTTCCTGTCTTCATTTTAGTGAAGGTGATTTTCTCTGCTGATATGATTTAGTTTCTTGCTTTTTATTTTTTGTGTATCTGTTGTATGTTTTTTGGTTTGAGATTACTGTAAGACTTGCTATTTTATCTTACTATCTTATCACCCATTATTTTAAGCTGATAACAACACTGTTTACATAAACAAGTGAATAGAAAACTAATAAAGACTCTGCCTTACCTTAATCCCTGGCTTTTTAATTTTTTGTTGTTTCTGTTCATATATTACTGTCTTGAAAAGTTATTGTAGTTATTATTTTTGATTGGATCATTGTTTAGTCTTTATACTTAACAGTACTTTATACATCACAGGTACAATATTCTTTGTTTACTTTCTATTACCAGTGAGTTTGTACCTTCAGATGATTTCTTACTGCTCACTAATGTCCTTTTCTTTCTCACTGAAGTGTTCTCTTTAGCATTTCTTGTAGGAAAGGTTTAGTGTTGATGAAATTTCTCTGCTTTTGTTTGTCTGGGAAAGTATTTCTCCTTCATGTTTGGAGGATATTTTCACTGGCTATACTATTCTAGTGTACATTTGTTTTTTTCCCTTCAGCACTTTAAGTAGGTTATGCCATTCTCTCCTAGCCTATAAAGTTTCCACTGAAAAGCCTGCTTCCAGTCATATTGGAGCTCCATTATATGTTGTTTGTTTCTTTTTCTCATGCTGCTTTTAGGATTCATTCTTTATCCTTGACCTTTGGGAGTTTGATTATTAAGTGGCTTGAGGTAGTCTTTGGATTAAATATGCTTGGTGATCTGTAACCTTCTTGTACTTGACTATTGATATCTTTCCCTAGGTTTGGGAAGTTCTCTGTTATCCCTTTGAATAAACTTTTTACCCATCTCTTTCTCTACTTCCTCTTTTCCTCTTTAAGGCCAATAGCTCTTAGATTTGCCCTTTTGAGGCTGTTTTCTAGATCTTGGAGGCATGCTTCATTGTTTTTTATTCTTTTCTCTTTTGTCTTCCCTCACTGTGTATTTTCAAATAGCCTGTCTTCAGCTCACTAATTCTTTTTTCTTTTTTTTTTTTTTGAGACAGGGGTCTTGCTCTGTCACCCAGGCTGGAGTGTAGTGGTGTGATCAGGACTTGCTGCAGCCCCTACCTCCCAAGCTCGAGCAATCCTGGCACCTCAGCCTCCTGAGTAACTGGGACTACAGCCACCACACCCAGCTAATTTTTATATCTTTTGTAGAGATGGGGTTTTGCCATGTTGCCCAGCTGGTCTCGAGCTGGGTTCAAGGGATCTGTATGCCTTGGCCTCCCAAAGTGCTGAGATTACGGGTATGAGCCACCATGCCTGGCCCAAGCTCACTAATTCTTTCTTCTGCTTGATCAATTCTGTCTTAAGAGACTCTGATGCATTCTTTAGTATGCCAGTTGCATTTAATCTCCTTGTTAAATTTATTCGATAGAATTCTGAATCCTTTCTTGTGGTATCTTGAATTTTTTTTTTTTTTTTTTTTTTTTGAGATGGAGTTTGTTCTATCACCCAGGCTGGAGTGCAGTGGTACGATCTCGGCTCACTGCAACCTCTGCCTCCCAGGTTTAAGTGATTCTCTTGTATCAGCCTCCCAAGTAGCTGGGATTACAGCACCCACCACCACACCTGGCTAATTTTTGTATTTTTAGTAGAGACGGGGTTTCACCATGTTGGCCAGGCTGGTCTCGAACTCCTGACCTCAAGTGATCTGCCCAGCTTGGCCTCCCAAAGTGCTGGGATTACATGTGTGAGCTACCACACTCAGTCGTGTCTTGAATTTCTTTGAGTTTCCTCAAAACAGCTATTTTGAATTCTCTGTCTGAAAGATCACATATCTCTGTTTCTCCAGGATTGGTCCCTGGTGCCTTATTTAGTTTATTTGGTGAGGTCATGTTTTCCTGGGTGGTCTTGATACTTATAGATGTTTGTCTGTATCTGGACATTAAGGAGTTAGGTATTTATTGGAGTCTTTGTAGTCTGGGCTTGTTTGTACCTGTCCTTCTTGGGAATGCTTTCCAAATATTTGAAAGGGCTTGGGTGTTCTGATCTAAGCCATATCTGCATTTTGGGGCACCCCAAGCCCAGTAACACTATGGTCCTTACAGATTCATAGAGGTACTACCTTGGTGATCTTGGATAAGATCCTGAAGAATTCTCTGGATTACCAGGCAGAGACTCTTGTTCTCTTCCCATACTTTCTCCCAAACAGAGTCTCTGTCTGTTTTGAGCCACCTGGAGCTTGGGATAGGGTTATACAAGCAACCCTGTGGTCACCACCACTGTAACTGTACTGGGTCAGACCTGAGTCCAACACAGCACTGGGTTTCACCAAAGGCCCACTGTAGCTACTACCTGACTATCACTTATGTTCACTCAGATTCCTAGGGCTGTACAGTCAGCAAGTGGCAAAGCCAGACAGGCTTATGTCCTTCCTTTGAGGGTGGTTAGTTCCCCCACGCTCCAGGTAAGTCCAGAGATGCCATCCAGGAGTAAAAGCTGAGTCAAAAACTCTAGAAATCTACGTGATGCTGTGCTCTACTGTGGCTAAGCTGGTGTTCAGACCACAAGACGGCATCCTTCCCATTCTTTCCTCCCTTTTCCAAAGACAGAGGAGCCTCACCCCATGACTGCCACTGCCACAGGCCCACGAAGAGTGCTACCAGACTACTGCCGATGCTCCCTTAAGGTCCAGGGGCTCTTTGGTCAGCTTGTGGTGATGCTGGCTGATCAGGGACTTACCCTTCAGGACAGTGGGCTCCCCTCTGGTCCAGGGCAGGTCCAGAAATGCCACCCAAGAGCCAAGTGCTGGAATTGGGGACCCCAAGAGCCCATTTGTTTCTCTACCCCACTGTGGCCAAGCTGGTACCTACCATGCCAGACAAATTCCTTTTTACTTTTCCCTTTGCTTTTCTCAAGCAGAAGGAGTCTTGCCCTGTACCTACTGCAGCTGGGAATGTGCTGAGTCTTACCTGAAGCCAGCAAGTTTCAGAGTCCACCCAAGGCCCTCTATGTAGTACTTTGGTATTGCTGCTGGGCCCAAGGGCTCTTCAGTCAGCAGATGATGAATCCTGCCAGGACTGGCTCCGTTTATTCAACGCAGCAAGTTCCCTTCTGGCCCGGGGTGTGTCTAGAAATGTCATTCAGGAGCTAGGCCCTGGAAGGGGGACCTCATGACTCTAACTGGTGCCCCATCCTGCTGTGACTGAGGATATCCAAGATGCAAGATAAAGTCCTCACCGCTCTTCCCTTTCCTTTCCTCAAGCAGAAGGAAGGTGTCTCTTTTGTAGCCATGAGCCATGCAGCCTGGGATTAGGGAAGGAGTGATGCAACACTCCTTTTGCTGCTCCAGCTGGTGTCTCACTGGGTTGTGTTCCCCCTCCCCGAAACCCCCTAGTCCACTGGCTCTGGGCTCAGTTCAACATTAGGACTTGCCTAGGAGTTGCAGTCCTTGTGGCCTAGACTGCCATTAAAGTTTGATTGAGACACTAGAGCACTTTAACCCACAGTGGCTAGGCTTCTGTGAGCTCCAGAAACTCAAGTTTCAAGCTCTGGGAACAGCCATTCCTCTCTGGCTGGTTTAATGGTTAATAGTTCCTTCTGTGTGTGGTGCCAGCTGATTTTGCTTTCTGCTATAACAGGGCGCACTGAGTTAGCGCCTCAAAATTGCTATGTTCTCCCTCTCCCCAGCGCACAGAAATGCTCTCTGCATCATGCCACTGCTACCAGGGAATGGGAGAGGGGTGGTGTTGGGGATTCAAAACGGTTTTTCCTACCTCTTCAGTGCCTCTTTGAGTGATATGAAGCTAAAACCAGGTAGAAAATGATTGGTGAAGCCTTGTATTCTGCTATCCTGCTCTGACCCTGACCACCTCTGTCACTCTTTTTTTGAACACAGCTTGTTTGGTAATAGGAGGTAGTCATGGTAAGACTTGTTAATTAAGGAGCATATTTTAAATAGTTCTAATTTGCTGTTAGACTACATATGACAGCATCTTCCCTATGGGACCATAGGACTAGATTTGGTAATGAGAATGTTTTCTGTCCTGCAGATTTCCTCTCTCTGTTCCTTGGCTCCTCCTCATGCCACTAGCGTCACTGCAACTGAAAAGACTTCTTACTCACTTCAGAAGCTGGGCAGAGTTACTAATATCTACTTCCCTTTTAGCCAAAGGACTTCTTTGTTATTTTAATATAATTTATTAAGTAATGCCTGCCATAGAGAGTCAAACAACGTGGGTTTGAATCTTGGGCCCGCCACTGGCTATGACTGTGATCACTCAGCTCTCTCAGTGTTCTTTCCCCCTTCTGTTAAATGAAAATAATAACTGTTGTACTGCCCTCATGGAATTAACTGGAGAATAAAATGAAATAAAATATCTGAAAGTGGCTTGTAGACTCTAATGTGCCAGGCATTTGGGGAATGAAATAAGTTCAGATCAGCAGCAGCTCTTTTTTCTTTTTATTTAAGCAATTGCAGTGTGCCAGGCTCCATGTCAAACTCTGAGGATTCTAATAAGATAGGATAGCTCAAGAAGGTCTTAAAGCAGCCTTTTCGGGCCGGGCGCAGTGGCTCACGCTTGTAATCCCAGCACTTTGGGAGGCTGAGGCGGGCGGATCACGAGGTCAGGAGATCGAGACCACGGTGAAACCCCGTCTCTACTAAAAATACAAAAAAAATTAGCCGGGCGTGGTGGCGGGCGCCTGTAGTCCCAGCTACTCGGAGAGGCTGAGGCAGGAGAATGGCGTGAACCCGAGAGGCGGAGCTTGCAGTGAGCCGAGATCGCGCCACTGCACTCCAGCCTGGGCGACAGCGAGACTCTGTCTCAAAAAAAAAAAAAAAAGCAGCCTTTTCTTTGCCATTCCTTAATACCTTGCCTCAGTCTAGGTCCTCATCATCTCCTTTGGTTCCTTGCTAGGCTTCCTGAACTGGGCTCTGTTTAAAAGTCTCATCACTCTTGCCTTCATGTCACCGCTTCTAGAGTTATCTTTTCAAAAGCAAAGTTGATTATGTCACCTCCATAAAGGTCTCTGTCATTTGTCCTCTGCCCACAAGACAAAATTTAAATTCTTGACCTCAGTTTACCTCTGGTCCAGCCTAATCTCCTATTAGTAGTTCCATATACCCTAGGCTTCTGCCTTACTGAATTTCTTAATTTTCTCTGACATGACAGGGAAGAGACCAAGTCCCAACTCTGATTTTGCACATTTAAGTCCTCAGACTGGAAAGCCTGCCTCAACCTTCTTCAACATTTTTGTTATTTCAGACTCGGTCTTGACTTCAACTCGTCTATGACTTGAATTCCCTAAGGAGAGTGAGCTCCTGTAATCTTGTCTGTTCCCATGGCACTTTGTTCTTTCTTTGATGTGATGTATTTTATTCTGTGAGCTCTTGAAGTGCTAGGATTAGGTTATTTAAGATAAGATAATGAATGAGGCATTGTACCTAAGAAAGTGTAGCAGGTTGAATGATGGCCTTCAAAAAGATATGTCCACATCCTAATCCCTGGAACCTGTGAATGTGGCCCTATTTGGAAAAAGAGTCTTTGCAATGTAATTAAGTAACTAATTCTGTTACAGTAATTATGGTAATTTGTTACAGCAGCCTTAGGGAACTAATATATTAATAGAAGGTTATGGTATAATGGCTGGAACATAATCAAATACGATTGTCATCACCATCAGTACCATTACTATAGTCACCATTACTCTTATCACCTATCATGGGACCTGAAAAGTAGTATGTTCTTAGAAAATGTGGTTGAATAAAAATACAGTTCTTGCCTGTGGGATTCCAGTCTATTAGTAATGGTAGTGGTGTTGATGAGAATTGTGCTTAAAGGTGGTATTGAAAGAGAGCTTCCAAAGTAGACTCTGTCTTAAAGTTTTGTTTTAAATGTCTTTTTGTGTGTTTGTGTGAAAGGTGACATTAGATCATTTAAAATTGTTTTTTAGAAAAACTTTTATACATTTTCAATTGTCCTTTTAGAATAAGGCTAATTTTGTACAAATAGACATTATAATGCCCACCGCCCCTCCTGCCGCCCCATAGAGAAAAAGTTGTTGCTTTTGGAAAACTGATGAGCACTTATAGTTCTACCAGTTTAAAAAATCTTAAACTATTCTTTTTTCCCCAATAGAATGTTAAGAAGCTAAAACTAATTTCATGTTCATCGGCCTTGAAGTACCATTTAGAGGTATACCTTGGAGCAGTAATTTATTCCATCATGCCACAAGGTGCTTGAAAATCAACCAAAATTTACAAATACTCGTAAACCCAAACTGGGTGAGTTATACATAACTGTAAATTTTAGATTGCTACTGGAAGAATTATTACCAATGTTTCATAACTTGGTGTAATTAAAATAAAGCTAAGGTTAATTGAGCTCTTACTCCACGGTAGACACTGTTCTAAGCTTTTTACAAGAATTGTCATTTTGCTCTCACAACCACTCTGCTTTCTTACCTATTCTCTTTACTCAAGAGGAAGCTGAGGCACAGAGTGGTCAAGTAACTTGCCTAAGGTTATTTTGGCTTAAGTGGCAGAGATTCAGCGACCATGGCTCGTAACCTCTGCACTGCCCTGACTCGGCATACCATGTCAGCTTTCATTTTTAAATACAATTTGAAGTAGAGAATATCAGTATATCATCAGAAAAAAGATCCTTATGGCCTGGCGCGGTGGCTCACGCCTGTAATCCCAGCACTTTGGGAGGCCGAGGCGGGCGGATCACGAGGTCAGGAGATCGAGACCGTCCTGGCTAACAGTGAAACCCGGTCTCTACTAAAAATACAAAAAATTAGCTGGACGTGGTAGCAGGTGCCTGTAATCCCAGCTACTCGGGAGGCTGAGGCAGGAGAATGGCGTGAACCCGGGAGGCGGAGCTTGTAGTGAGCCGAGATGACGCCACTGCACTCCAGCCTGGGCGACAGAGCGAGATTCCGTCAAAAAAAAAAAAAAAAGATCCTTACCTAATTTCGTAGTGGTTCAAACTTTAGTATGAATCTACAGGGATTCTGATTAGTGGGGCTGGGAATGTGCATTTTAAATAAGCATCCAGGTGGCTCTGACTATACTTTGAGATACGCTGATCTGGTTACTACACAACTCCTACAGTTCACTTATGGCTTGTTTGTGTGCTTTAAGTTAGGCTACTCTTTGCATACATCTGTGTTCAAGGATGAGTCTATTGAATACAAACATGTATCTAAACTTACACCTGAAGTGCCCACCCTAGTAATCACATTTCTTTTTGTAGAGAGTGAATACAAGGCCAGCATCAGAGAGATTCATTTTTTTTTAACCTTTTGTATGAGCTTCAGAATCTGGTGTATTGACCTGAGGAAATTGTTAAGATGAATGTAAGAGAAAGCATAACATAAAGTTTTTACCCTAGTGGTATGTTATATATTGTTTTTATTAGAAGAAAATGTTAATGTAAATTACACTTCGCAGTAGAGTAGTAGTTCCATCATTTGGGTTACTCTGAATATTAACTGTGGCCATGGAGGGAGTCTTCTCTTTTAAGTTTATTTAGTAAGAAAACTTTCACCCATTTGTACTACCAAAAACTCTGATTATGTGTGGTTTAGAATATGGGGGAAACACTAGGCTTTCAAATTTTACTACTTCAGTATTTTAGTTATATATTGAACTGGCTGACATGTTTTTCTTTCTTCTAGGGAGATCACAAATCACATTGAGCCAAAACGCATCCAGTGTTTTCTTCAGTTACAAATAAAACGAATATGTCCATGCTGCTACCACATCCTCACCAGCATTTCCTAAAAGGCCTTTTAAGAGCACCTTTCCGACGTTACCACTTCATCTTTCACTCAAGTACTCATCTTGGATCAGGAATCCCATGTGCTCAGCCGTTTAATTCTCTTGGATTCCATTGTACAAAGTGGATGCTGCTGTCAGATGGTTTAAAGAGAAAATTATGTGTACAAACAACCTTAAAGGACCACACAGAAGGACTTTCTGATAAAGAGCAAAGATTTGTGGATAAACTTTATACTGGTTTAATCCAAGGGCAAAGGGCCTGTTTAGCAGAGGCCATAACTCTTGTAGAATCAACTCACAGCAGGAAAAAGGAGTTAGCCCAGGTGCTTCTTCAGAAAGTATTACTTTACCACAGAGAACAAGAACAATCAAATAAAGGAAAACCACTAGCATTTCGAGTAGGTCAGTCTTTTTTGTGTGTTTTCTCAGTAAATATTTTTACAAATTCTCTGTATTCTGGTTTAAGAAAAAAAAAAAGTCTAAATAGTTTGCAATCGAATGGGGACTTTTTTCTCAATATTTGGATGAATTTTAAATGAGTTTTCATGGCAAATATTAGTTTTGTTAAGTTGAAAAAATTGCCATGACATTTGAACCAAGGCTATGTATTTTAAGAAAATAATATAAGATTTTTACTTTGGCAAGAATCTTGCTCTGGATCCCAGGATAGAAATAGTCATAGGAAGAACTACTAGCAAGTTTACTCCTTTTTCTTTTAGTAGTCCTTCTGCTTAAATAGTTTAAAGTGAATTCCCTGTTTTGTTGTCGTATCAACTATAATTATCACGTTTCAAAATTCTGCCTCTTAGGTATTTCATTAGTCTTTGTATAGGCAAGTCTCACTTCCTTCAGGTACTTTTTATTGAGTTTCTGGGAGTGACTGTAAATGCGGCCATCTCAATACCAAAATTTTATTTTTATTTTTTTTTTATTTTATTTTTTGAGACAGTCTTGCTCTGTCGCCCAGGCTGGAGTGCAGTGGCGTGATCTCGGCTCACTGAAACCTCTGCCTCCTGGGTTCATGCAGTTCTCCTGCCTCAGCCTCCCGAGTAGCTGGGATTACAGGCGTGCACTACCATGCCCAGCTAATTTTTGTATTTTTAGTAGAGATGGGGTTTCACCATGTCGGCCAGGCTGGTCTTGAACTCCTGACCTCAAGTGATCCACCCGTCTTGGTCTCCCAAAGTGCTGGGATTACAGGCATGAACCACTGTGCCCAGCTATTTTATTTTTAGTCTCACTCTGTCACCCAGGCTGGAATGCAGTGGTGATCATAGCTCCAACATCATGCTTGGCTCCAATATCATGCCTCCAACATCATCCTTGGCTAATTTTTTTTAGAAGTTTTTTGTAGAGATGGGGTCTCATTATGTTGCCCAGGCTGGTCTTGAACTCCTGGGCTCAAGCAGTCCTCCCACCTTGGCCTACCAAAGTGCTGGGACTACAGGCACGGGCTACCATGCCCAGCCTATCAAAATGTACTTTAAGAAAGAGATCATATTTATTTGTTGTCTGTATATTAGATGTTCATTTGATTTCTTGAACAATTTGACTTGGTTCTGAAATTGTTTTTGAAATTGTACATTGTAAAACAATTTAGATATGTTTGACCAGCAGGAATTAAACAAGCCAGTTTAGGTGGAATGAGAATGTCCCACGGTGGTGAACTAGGTGATTTGAACCAACCCTCCTGCTAAAAACAACTTGTCTTGGTGGTTAAAGTGCAAAAATTTTGTGGAGAATGAGTAAATACTTTTAAAATTTCATGTTACATTACACCTTTGTCTCACAGTTTATTGGCAATGCAGACACAAAAGCCTCCTAGTTTTTAGGGTAATGGGCATGGATGCTTTAAGATAATTTCAAAATAGCTCGCCAACCAATATTTATACTGGTCCCCATTTTTCAGACTTCTTAATCTTCTGCCCTTACTGAGGGATTCTCATTTTGAGAGTACTACATTGGATGTTAATAATCTTTATGTATGGTAAACAAAGATAATAGCAAACTCCCACAGAGAAATTCTAGTTATGACAAAGTGCCTACTTACTAAGATTTTAGAGAATCTTTGAAAAAATGTCTCAGAAATGTGTGGAATTAACTAGCAGTTCACAGATAACTTTGTAGTGCTATTCCGGTTCTTCCATCTTGATCTCATGAGGCCAGAGAAACCTGTCTTTATTGCAGTTATTTTTTTCACCACCATAAGTAAAAGCAACAAATGTTTATTCAGCACCTAAAAGGGTGTTTAAGATAATATTGGATCTGCCCCAAGAATTGTGGTAAGGAGTCAGGCATCCCATACACTATACATACTTCGAGTGTAGTTAAATGCCTATGTTTTATATATTTCATTTAACATACACTTATATATCTCTTATGCCATGCACTGTTCTAAACATATTACAGACATTAACTCATCTAATTCTTAAAACAACCTGAAGAGAGAGGTACTATTACTATATCTATTTTATTGCAGTGGACACTGAGGCATAGAAAGAGGTTAAGTAATTTACCCAAGATCACATAGCTCGTGGGAGGCAGAGCTAGAATGAGAACTGGCTGCGTGGCTTCAGGGTTTGTGCTCTTACCGGCCGTGCACTGCCAACTCTCCAAGTGGGGGAGTTTTCTGCTTTTCTTAACATAAACTATTTTTTTCAGAATTCACTTTATATTCTTTGAGTTATGAGTGAGATGAAGAAAAAAGATGATCCCTTATAAATAGAAAACTGCTTTCTCAATCACTGGGAATTTCTAGAATAATGAGTTGTTTTTCCAGTGGGAAGAAGTATACAGAACTGAGGTAGGTAAAATAATTTGATCATGATGAGAAGTGGGCAGATGTAGAAACTGAGCACATTAACAATGGAGACAATGAAGTCTGTCCAGAAAGATCTACTTTATAGTACAAAGGCAAAGCATGTTTTGCAGTTTTTAAAAGTGAATTTTGTGAACATGTGGAACCCAGAGTGTTTCCTTCCTGTAGCCCCGTTACTCAGGAATTAAAGAAACAGATTTTTATTTGCCATTTTAGGACATGTTGAAATATATTAATTGTGGTTTTAATACATTAGGGGAAATAGAAGGTAGTCTAATATTTTACTCAGTAAAACTGATCGTAGTTCTGATTTCATTTGTTTCATTGAACTAGAAGATCTCTTTCCACCATAGGATTGTCTGGGCCCCCTGGTGCTGGAAAATCAACATTTATAGAATATTTTGGAAAAATGCTTACTGAGAGAGGGCACAAATTATCTGTGCTAGCTGTGGACCCTTCTTCTTGTACTAGTGGTGGTAAGTGTGGCTGATTCTTTTTAAATTGCAGAGCTCTGGGGGCTTTCTGTTACAATTTAGTAGGAATTGGCACAGTTGGGTGACCTCTAACTGCTAGCTAAGTTTGGTCTCGCTAAAGGAAGGGAGTTCTGCAGAGTTAGGTGGAAGCTGAGGGAAGTAGTTTGGGAGTATTGTACACTTCAGAGGCGGCCAGCTTGTGGATAGCTCAGTGGGCACTCAGAAAACTGTGACAACAGGTGCCAAAAGTTGAAGATGATCAAATGCAAATTTTGGTCCTTCAGCTCCCATGCATAAGGCCAGGCCCCTCTTTGCTCCTGTTGTGTTTCCTGGCTGCATTAGCACCTGTGCAATTCAGAAAATAGGTCCTTACTCATGTGTCATTTTCCTCATAATGTTTTAACATCTCTTAAGCTTTAGAAAAACCTTACTGCTGTTTATAATTGTCAACTGTTTATATAATATGTTCAGTTAAACAGAAAGCTCTTAGAGGGGCACTGTAATATACTGCCATTCCCCTTACGGCATTTAGCATAGTACATTGTACGTTGCACAGAATGTTAAGCAATTACTTTCTGATTTGAGGTCATGAAGTCACTCAAAGTTTAATTTGCAGCTCATCAGAGATAAAATGAATATAAACTTAGTTCCCCAAAGGATCGTTTAAAGAAAACAGAAAGCATACCATATAAACAGGAAAGGTTTTTTCTTCCCTTACCCCTCTTTATGATTTAAGCTTTTCATATTACAGTTACTCACTTAGGAAGTATTTGAGCGCCTACTATAGGTGAGGCATTGTACATGGAAGGTTCTTAAACTGTGTTATATAATGGTGAACAAGATACAGTCCTGGCTTTAGCAAGGTTTACATCTTATGCAGGAAACACAAACGCAGGCCATTACAATACAATGTGTGTTGTGAAGGGGTAAATGCAAGACGCTTTATGGAAGTATTTGGTTTTTGTGTACTGCGTTATAATGTGGGTTTAATACTAAGTATTCAGAATGATGATGTAATCATATTTTAGGGACTTAGGTTAATATAGACGTGGACAATTCCTATTATCACCCCATTCCTATTATCACCCCATTGAGAAATCTAGCCCAGAACATTCAAAATTTGAGTCACTATAATAAAAAAAGTTAACTGTAAAATAAAATTTTTGCTCACAAGGTTCAAAATTAAATCCATGTCAATATGTTGTCTCATTTACAGTTTTAGAACTTTGTTAAAAGTAAGTACTTAATGAAGGATTTTTCAGTAAGTGGCCCTCATTTATATATAGGTGAGAAGGCTATTCCCCCATTTTCACAATATTCTGGAATACTTAACAATAGAAAAAAAATAATAGCTTGAGATAATAATAGACAAAAATAATGTCATAAAATAGCCTGTGATTAAAGTTACATAGCTATGTGGTTCCTAACCTTTCTCAAAAAATGGTGATCCCTTTCTCAGGCAAAAAAATTATATACACTTTGAAAGAAAAAAATACAAGGACAGACAAAAACACTATAAATATAAATTTCTACCTTGTTGCATCAGTACATACACTTGAAAAACAGCATTACATTAAAGTTTGAGAAGCATTAGTTTTTTGGTCTATAGTCCATCTTTTTTGTGCTTTGAATTCACAGACTCCCTGTGATAGCTTTGAGATCTTCGTGAGAGTCTTCAATTAACAGTTTTGGAATCGCTGGCTAAGACATGGGAGAGTAATTTCCTAATGTTTACTTCAGTGTGATGGGATCTATAGGATAGTAGTTTAAAAGTATAGCTTTGGCAGATTGTTTACTTACACAGAGATTATTTCATGCAGAAAATTACCTTAAGAAAAGGTTGTATGTGAAGTAAATAAGGAACTTGATGTATGGGGTACATGTGTGGTCTAGAATTAGAACCTATGAGAAGACTCTGAACTGGCATTTAGTGGTAAAAGAGCATATCTTTAAGAAACTTTTCAATCTTTACATTATGTGGAAAAAGTAGCTCTTAAAAAGAGGGAAAATGAATATTCAGATTAGAACAGCAGTACACCTACAAATGTTGGTATATGACTAAAGCAAAGTAGTAAAACATAATAGTCCCAGGACTTTCAGTCTTCTAGAATTTGTAAGTATTGATGTTTGTCAAAATATTGTACTACCATGAAAACAAAAACGTAACCAGTTTCATTCCACAGTTATTGAGTGCCTACTCTTAACACTTTGTTAAGCATTTAGTGTACAACCTATATAAGACATGGTCCTGTAGGCAAAGACTTATTTAAAGCACGGTTTCTCAAGTTTGGCGGTAGTGACATTTTATGTCAAATCATTCTTTGTTGTGGGTGGCTGTCCTGTGCATTGAAGGATGCTTACTTAGCAGCATATCTGGCCTCTACCCAGTAGATGCCAGTAGCATCCTACCCCTCACTTGTGACAAGTAAATATGTCTCTAAACATTGCCAAATTGCCCCCAGTTGAGAACCACTGTGTGAAAGAGATAAGAATTAAAAATATGAAACCAAAAAATGTGTTGTATGAATAGTTTTCCATCCATTAACTCAGCTTACATTGCATTCAGTGAGAGCTCCAAATTTTCTAAGTAGTAGGCGATTAGAAGCAACAGACTGGGCAGAAGGGGCAGCTTGAAGATATATTTGTGTAGCATTTACGTAAGGTTGAGAAAATGTCATTTGCAAAAATAAAAGAATGAGGAGTGGAGGGTGCTCATGGAGATAATAGAAAGGGGAGGGACACTAAAGTTCTCTTATGCCCTCCAGCATGCTGGCATACACTGCAGAGCTGTTGTACCTTAGAAAATCACAGAGATGGGCATGGGCTGAAAAGGTTCCAGGCAGACTATATGAAGGAGCAAGGACTTTTACTGATCTTTATAAGGTGGATAAGTTCTGTGTTTTTGTTATTAACGGTTTTTGAAGCACCTTCCTGTATATAATTACATTCGCTTCTCCCAGTAGCATATTACCCTTGTGATGTAGCTGAGGAAAGAGGGTTCAGGAAGGTAAAGTGACCTCTCAAAATTGAATAGTGTGAAATGGTGGAACCAGAATACAGACCCTGGGCTTGACACATTGTAACTCAGCAGTGAGGAAACAGGAGAGATACTTCTGGCATGAGAGCACAAACAAAAGATGGGACGAAGCAAACACAGTGATGTTAAGATGACAGTAAAGTAACCACCCTGGTTGGAACAGAGGATTGGTGTGGGGACTAGTAGAAGCCAGAGTTGGACAGGTAAGGTGCGGCTGAAGAATCTGGATTGGAACCTTTGGTCAGGGGGAAGCTATAAATTATAGATTTTTAGGGGCTTGAAATGTTAAGATTAATCTGACATCATTGTATACAATGAGTTGGAGAGAAGCTCAGTAATATGAAATGCAGTTTGAGATTTAGGGAGAAATGGCATAAAGCACTTCCCTCTAGGAACTGGCTGATAATTGACCCATAAAACTGTTCCACGATTATAAAATGTAACTGTATGTTTTAGGATCACTCTTAGGTGATAAAACCCGAATGACTGAGTTATCAAGAGATATGAATGCATACATCAGGCCATCTCCTACTAGAGGAACTTTAGGAGGCGTGACAAGGACCACAAATGAAGCTATTCTGTTGTGTGAAGGGGCGGGATATGACATAATTCTTATTGAAACCGTTGGTGAGTGTGATATTCTATTTCATAACAATATACTATTTTATGAATGCTATATAAAGATCAGTGACAACTTATTTTTGTTCATTCAGCAGATAGTTGCTAAATGTATAATTAAATACAAGATATCCCATACTCCCTAGAAGATATGAATGGATAGGTTATAATCTTTACCCTCCAAGATCTTATTTTCAAGAGTAAAAATAAGCCATCTATCTGGATAACTGTTATACAGGTGGTATATTATACATGCCAGAGGAGAACTGTAAGCATTAGGATGATCTGTGTAAATGATGCTTTAGCACAACACCTATTTTGTTTAAGTATATTTCATATGTCTACTGTGTTCACCAAGAAAATTAATGTAGTTGGGTGCCTTTTGAAAATGCAGATATGTTTTATTTCATTGTTTTATATCCTTAGCATACAGTTACATGTGATAAAGACACTGAAATGAAAACCCTAATAAATTCTTTCTTGTGGAGAGACAGTCTATTATATTACTGTGGGATAAATGTTTGTGATACAGCCTAATTCAGATGTGGGGGTCCAGTGAAGACCTCCTAGAGGAGGTGACAGCTGAACTCAGTTTTGAAGGAAGAATTGGAGTTAAAGTATGCGATAAAGGGCATTTGCAAAGATACACAGGAGTCAGAAAACATGGCCCATCCAGAGAAGTACAGTTTGCTCAGGATACTTAGAGCACAGAGTGTGAAGGCAGGGAATGAAGGGAGGTCAGTTGGAGCAGTAGGCTATGGCCAGATTGTCAGGGACCTTACATGCCATGCCAAGGAGTCTTCTGGATTTTGCCCTGAAAGGAGTGGGAAGATGCTGCTGGATAAGCAAGAGAGTGAGAAAACCAGATATGTATTTGGAGAGATCCCTGGCAGCAGAGTACAGAACGATTAGAAGGAGGGCTAGAATAGAATCAGGAGACTACTGTACTAATCCCAGAAGGAGATGGTAGAGGTCCGAACCAAGCAAAGGAAGTGGGAATGGAGATGAGATAGATCAACAAAACATTGAAGATAAATGGGCAGGATTTTATCCATGATAAGATGTGAGATAAGGAAGGAAGGGGAATTGCAGATAATAGAGAATACTGTGGAAAAAGTAGATTTGCAGAGAGGAAAACAATGAGTTCAGTTGTGAATATATTAAGTGTTAAATGCTTATTAGGTATCCGAGTGACCGTGTGTCTCAAGAGAAAAGGACTGAATGAGAAATACAGATTTAATAGTTACCAGCATGGTTCATAGTTTCATAGTTTAAGAATTTGGTTCAGATCAACTGGGGAAAATATGGGACAAAAATGGAAGATATTTATATTAATCTGCTAGGGCTGCCATAACAAAATACCGTAGACTGGGTGGCTTAAACAACAGAAATGTATTTTCTCACAGTTCTGGAGACTGGAAGTTCAACATCAAGGTGCCCATAGGGTTGGTTTTTCCTAAGACCCCTACCTTTGTCTTGTAGGTAGATGGCTGCCTTCTTGCTGCATCTTCACTCTCCCTTGTCTCTTCCTGTTCACTTCACTCTCCTAGTTTCTCTTCCTGTCCTTTAGAGGAGGCTAGTCCTATTGGATTAAGGCCCTACCCTTATGACCTCATTTAATTGCTTCTTTCAAGGCCCTATCTCCAGATAAAGTCACCTTGAGGTTTAGAACTTTAATATAGGAATGTGGTTTTGTTTTGTTTTTTTGTTTGTTTGTTTTTTTGAGACAGAGTCTTGCTGTGTCTCCCAGGCTGGAGTGCAGTTGCGCAGTCTCGGCTCACTGCAATCTCCGCCTCCCGGGTTCATGCCATTCTCCTGCCTCAGCCTCCCCAGTAGCTGGGACTACAGGCGCCTGCAACCACACCCGGCTGTTTT